>NC_090444.1:1426597069-1426900100 GCF_031143425.1 Pleurodeles waltl | reverse complement strand
CACTTGTTAACTTGAGATAATGCGAGCACAGTCATTTGCAAAATTAACATTCACTCTTACTTCCAAGGTGAAGGTGGATATTGTTTTTCATCCTGGAGCTAAGACACTAATAATAATACATAGCAAAAACAATTAAGGTCACACAAAAAGTGCTGTCTTTGGTGCACCATGTAGAAATATAAATTGGTAACTATGATTAATGGAGATGTTTTTCACCTTGGGGTCCTTATTGACTTCAAATAAACTAAAAAATATTGCACTTTGTAAAACTGCTATTTGTTATATAAGGACTCCTTTTTGTAGGTGAGCCCTATCTGATTTGCCCCGACTTAAGAAAGCAAACTCTTGTCAGTATGATTCTTGCTTAGGATTTTGAATATTTTACTCTGAGATTTGCCTTCATGCCAAACTCTTTGCTGCATTTGAATGAGTTTTATGTTAATTCCCTATATTGAATTACCATGTATTTTTGACTAACTTGTATATGTTTGCCTTGTATATTGCACTTGAATTATTTAATAAACCTTCATGTTTTCTAAATTTTACTAGATTTGAGATTTTAGGCAGTTTATTTAATTGTTTATGCTGATTCATTTTGCTGTGAAAATGTTATCTGTAGGGACGCATTACCTCATACATTCTTGAGGTTAACACCATTTCTGATCAGCATAGCTTAGCACAGATTATCTAGTAAGATAGAGAAAACAGTTTTGGTACAGTGTTTTGGCAAAGCAGATAACAGATAAAATGACAGATTAGGTAAAGGGTGGAACTAAAAATGTTCCCTTCTCGGATTTCTGTCTACACTCTGGGTTCCTATGGTCTACCTAAATTGAACTATTTGGTGTGTTCCTGCGCAAAGGAAAGTGAGTATCAATAGGGCAAAATGTACTGCAACAGTTTGTAGTGTTGACAGAGGTGCGTTGATACTTGTAGTTTGAGATTTTGCATTGTCATGGATTCTAGCGTGTGCAAACTTTTTGGTGATGTGGTTTTGATTTGCATGACATTAGGAGTGTTTGGGGCCAGTTTCTATCTAGGCAGGCGGCCCGTTTCCTCCTTGAGGTGTGACAGGGAAAAAACATTGTCGTCCTGAAAGAGGTGCTGCCCACCATGTATAATAATTACGGACAAGTTGGCAGTCACTTCTAAAGCATTGGCAGGAACCACCGTCAAGAGCTGTTTACAGTTAGTGCAGGGCTCGTCAGCATGAGAGTCTTGCACCAAACTGTTTTCTTTTCTATTTTCAAAAAGAAAATCCCGAAGCAGGATTTTATTTTTTAAACGAAAAAAGAAAATGCTGCCCATGCAATGGGAGTTCTATCCCAGGGCGAGGGGAGCATTTAGCGCTTTTCACTGCCCTTTACTGCCAGGGTTTGCCTGGTGTTGACGGACAGTGAAAACTAATTTCACCCATCTATATTAGGTGGGCTGAATTAGAGGACTGCCTTCGACAGCCCTCAGTCCACACAGCTGCTGGAGGGGTTTATTAACGGCAGATATGGAGTAGTAAAATAAATTTGGGTGGGCCCTTATCTTGACAGTATGTATACTCTGTCTCCATTGTGACGGGTTATCTATACCACCAAGATATAGATCAGTCCATAAGTTCTTATGATTTTAATGCTTTTGTTGTGTTTTTGAGACTAGATTTGTGCTCTCATTGCAGGTGTTATTGTTAATTGTGTTGGAATTTTAAGTGATTAGGTATGTGGGAAAATGTTAAATTATTGTGATCTTTATGTTGGGTTTTTTGTTTTGGTAAATGAATTAGTAGAAATCCAAGATCTCAAGATGTATTTATTTTGTTGATCTTTTCTGTGGAACTGGATTTTGTATTGTGAGGCATACACACCAAGATAAGGACTTTTCTAAAATACTAAAGGTTTAGTTTAATGTGTTCTAATCTAGATTGGTGGTGTTTATTCTTTGGTGCACAGAAGCGAACACGCTGAACAAATGGTGAGTTACTGATGGTTGTAAACTTGTCTTTATGTGATTGTTAGTGCCGAGAGATACTATCTTTTCATGTGAACAGAACTGTCTTTTTCATGAGAGAAATAGATTTACTTTCCCTTCCATTACCCATATTTAGGTTGAGCAAACAAGAAATAGTTTGTTGTTTAATGTGCTTGGCCTGCAGTCTCTCTTGAATTGCGTCACAGTGAGCTGCTGCACTTCAATAGGTTGATCGTCACAGTGATTGACTGGTTGTCTATGTTGGTTGCTGTCAGAACCCCTTTCACAAGGCCACAGGACTCACAGGGGCTACTGGGCCTAACAATGGTGGTTGAGGCCTTTTAATTTTGATGTCCCGGGCCTCGGCATACCACGGATTGTGAGCAAATGGGTCAAATACCCTCTGCACTTGACTCACAGTGGTAACTCTGGATGAGCAGTCAAAAACTCCCTTGAAGGGGAAGTGTAGATACAGGTTAGTGAACATGACTCATAACTCAAAGTGCACTCAGTAATGCCAGTAAATCAATGTCCAGTGAAGTACTCATTTTTATATGGGGAAAAAGTATTTTATTTCTAACTCTATACTTTTAAAGAAGTATACGACATTCGTAAGCAACATCACTCAAACCCCTTGATTTCGGGGCTGTAGTGCTTATCTGGCAAATTCCTGTCTCACCTTCTTGCATTGTGGTCTGAGTTATTCCCATTCACTGGTGGCCCCATTTAGGGAATGCTCACTAGTAGGCCTTACTCAAGTGTCCCCTTTACCTCATAGGTAGTAGTCAAATGTGGGGCCTGTCTTACCCAAATCAAGTCTTACCTGCTGCAGCATCATAAATGCATTCAGCGTTTCAGCAGATGCCCTGACTGCAGTCACTCGTAATGCTCTGATCCTGCTCAGCAGAGTTGGGCTGCTCATGGGACATGCTTCAGCACCCGGCAGACACAGGACCTCTCATATAAGCTTGGTATGTTGCATGATGTGTAATTATATTTGTTCTATCATTTATCACTCCCCCTTTTTTATTGTATATATTATTTATTTATTTTATATATTTTTATATGCTACTAAGAACCATATTGGTAAAAATATTTGGGTGTACTGCACTCTATGTGTATGCTTTCGGCTTACTCCAGACATTCAGTGATAAATGATAGAGCGAATATGATTACACATCTTCTATCATACCAAGCCTATATTATATACTTAGAGCTCAATGAGGTATTGCTTAGTGCATATTTACACAATAAACTTGATTGTAGAGCATGGTATTTGGAGGACCCTTCATATATCTTTGGTAAGATTTTGTGAATTTGGTCCTGTAATTTCGGAAGCGGTGTGGTATTTTATAGTGTTCTATGTTATCGAATACACCGAATTGTAACAGAGTGGTGATGGTTTCTTTCTATAATTCATGTAAAAGGTTTGGATTTTGTTTATGTGCCTACATGTGCACAATTAGGATTTTAGCACTGACTGAAGTAGGAGTTTTGTGCAGATAGGATGTTTCTTTCTGTAATTAATTGCTTTTGTACATGTGATTCTGATATACTTTGCATTACCTCCTGTTTGCTAGGTACAAATATGTTGCATTTTTAATAGTTTTTTGTGGGGGAAGGAAGTCTTGCTTAGCTGCATCTTTGTTTTTTTACTGTTGTACCGGCGTCTTGTTGGAATTACTTGAATCTTCGATAAAGAAGAAGACATTGATTTATGTTAAGAAGAGGGTGTTTACATTGAAGAATACTTAAGGTTTAATATTTAATTTTGTACTTGCATGAACAGTCATGGTGTTCACCATGATTAGGAGTTTTTTTTCACTTGGCACAGATGGGTGAGCTGACAGCTAGATGTTGGACGCTATACTTCACTTTCGGCATGTTTTCATTTGTGCACTATTTTTGTTAACGTTTGTAAAATGATTACAAAATATGTAACTGAGGTGTGGGAGTGTAATATACTATATGAGTGGGTTCTATTCTATGCATGATTCTGTTTCATTTGTACTTTGGTGCTGTATGGTGTTTATGCTCCCTTACACCAATGGTCTTGGTGAAGGTACCATGTCTAAGAGATATTAATAGTAATTGACACGTAATACATGTGGTTTCAGCACTTAGAAAGTCGGAGGCTAATAAGCAGTTACAACGAAACACGTGTTGGCTGTTGGGGGAAAATTTACCTTTTATGGTTCTTTTGTGTCTCAACTGATTTAAGAATCACGGACTAAAGGAAAAACTTGTGAAAATAGTGGATGAACATGGAATAAACACAAATTTGATTTGGACTTTTTTTTTAATTCTTATTTTAAGTGCTCGGGACTCTTTGTTGTATTTGTACATGGCTACACATAGAAATCATTAATTATCTGATAGAGACTTCTAGTTGCAGATTCCTTACCTTAGAATTTCACCCAGGCGTCAGACTGGATCTGGAGATCTTTGTTCGAGCAATACCAGTGGAATCGGTCGACTCTGCACCCAAGGGTGATGATGTTAGTTCTTTTCTTTCCACACCAGCCTACACGCAGGTCTGCAGAACAGCTACCCTCAGTCGCTTTGTGACTGACCTTTCAACCCTTTTGTTGAACTTTTTTACTTCTTGATGCATCGAGATGTCTTCAAGCAAATTCAAGCTGCGTGACTCCTGTCACCGCATGATGTCGGTGACTGATCTGCACCTTCATGAGCTCGACTACGACCCACAGTCGTGCTCCGACTGCGGGACCATGAACCCGAAGGCTTTGAGGGAGCAGTCCCTAAAGCTCATAGCAGTGACTCCATGTTGCTCCCGCTTGGGAGGAAGGTCACAAGACCGTTCACAGAGCCATCACCACTCATCCCCGTCCCATTCCAAGTCCTCAGGACATTCGGGTCAAAAGAAGAAGTAGTCAAAGAAGAACAATCTTTCTTCTACCTCACCCAATCACTCGGGTGCTGCGATACTTCCTTCTAGGCCTCCATCCTCGGAGCCTGATTCTGGGTTGACTCTGCTCCACCCTGAGTTTCCGATAGCGGAGGCACCCCAGCCCAATTCAGGCCATGGGAGCCTCCTATCTGATGGTGGTGCAAAGGGCGGCCGAGGTCCTGGGCCTCCAACTACCTTCCGTGGCTGTCAGGACTAACCTCCTGACTGAGGTGCTTCAGCCCGGGACTTCCACATAAGAACCCCTATTACCCTTCAATGAGGCCCTCACTGATGTTCTGCTGGGTCTAAATCCTGCCCAGGGGCTCCTGTCAACAGGACAATCGCCCGCCACCATAGGCCGACGTGTAACGACCCCATATTCCTGACCCAACACTCTATGCCTGAGAGCTTAGTCATTCAGGCTCCTTCCTCTTCTGGTGCATTCCCTTCCACACCCCCAAATAGGGAATCAAAAAGATAGGACCAACACAGGGGAAAAAAATGTTTTCTTCCTCCAGTCTGACATTGCGGTCGCTGAACACTGCGTGCCTTTTGGGCCGCTACACCCATACTTTATGGGATATGGTCGTGCAGGTCCTGCCACAGCTCCCGGAGGAGGCCCAGGTCATTCTCTCCCAAGTTGTTGCTGAAGGAAGAGATGCAGCCAGGTTCACAATTCGATGTGGACTGGACACCACCGACTCACTGGGCAGATCGCTTGCGTCGACAGTGGCCCTTCAGCGCCACGCTTGGTTGAGGACATCTGACTTTTCCGTGGATGTCCATCAATCGCTTATGGACATGCCCTTCAATAGTACCCGTCTCTTCAGAGACAAAGTAGACTCGACTCTCGAGCACTTTAAGTTGTTCCAGACTATGGCTTGGTCCCTTGGCCTCGTAGCTGCTCCTCGCCCCCTCCTCAGTCCGCTTTTCGCCCCTTTCGTAGCTACAGAAGGGCATCCAACTGTGTCAATTTCCCTCCAGGCACTGTGCTGGGCATGCTGTCCACCCTCTGCATGGCCGAGTACGCGTGATCCAACGTCCCAGTGGATCAGGGAACCAGCAGTCAGCGCACCCCCCACCCCTCCCTTAGTCCCCCCGCAGACTCCAAGCCTTTCTAGTCCGTTGCTCCATCATGGACCAGTTGGTGCTACATTCTAGTGCCCAAAAAGGACAAGGTCCTTTATCCTATCCTACACCTCTGGTCCCTCAGTCTCTTCCTCAGGAAGGAGAAGTTCAAAATGCTCACTCTGGCTCAGGTCCTTTATATTCTGGAGACTGGATGGTAGCGTTGGACTTGCAGGAGGCCTGTTTCCATATTCCTGCCCACAGTTCACTGTCCTCCCCTTTGACCTTACCAGCGCCCCTCGGGTGTTCACAAAAGTTATGGCGGTGGTTGCAGTTCATCTGCTCTGTCTAGGGGTTTAAGACTTCCCCTCCCTCGATGGCTGGCTGTTGAATGCGGGCTCGCCCCAGACTGTCGTCTCCCACCTCCAGTCTAAGGCAGACCTCCTGCATTCGCTGGGGTTCACTATAAACGTGCTGACGTCACACCTGACTGCCTCTTAGTCACTCCCTTTCATCTGAGCTTTTTGTGGACACAGTACTGTTTCGGGCTTATCCTCTCAATCAGCGAGTCCTGAAAATTCAGGCTATGATACTGACTGGGTTTTGGTGAGAATGACTCATGCTGCTGGGCTGCTGAATCCTGCTGGTCACACACATCAGATGGCATATGTGGGCTCTGCAGTGGGACCTGACGTTCCAGTAGGTGCAGTATCAGGGGAATCTGTCTGACATGGTCCAGATCTCGGAGGGCTCTGCGAAAGATCTTCAGTGGTGGTTAACGGACCGAGATTGGGTCAGAGGCAGATCATCTCTCCCTTTCCCACCCTGATCAGACACTGGTGACAGATGGGTTACACCTGGGATGGATTGGCCACATAGGATAGGGGCAGACAGAGGCATCTGGTCTCTGGCGGAGTCTGGGCTCCGCATCAACCATCTGGCGTTCCTTCCCTCTCTCCAAGGGAAGGTGGTGAGGGAGTTCACGAACAACACCACCACTATGTGGTACTGCAACAAGCAGGGCGGGTGGGGTCATGTAGCCTTTGTCAAGAGGATCTGCCACTCGAGACATGGCTGGAATGTCATGGCATATCCTTTGTGGTTCAACACCTGGCGGGCTCCCTGAACGCCAGAGCAGACTAACTCAGCCATCAATGCATGGTCGATAACTAATGGCGTATACATCCGGCGGTGGCGCAAGGTCTCTTTCAGCAGTGGGGAGAGCCTTGGTTAGATCTGTTCATCTCTGCAGAGAAGGCGCAATGGCAGCTGTTTCGCACATTGGAGTTTCCAAGGCTGCACTCCTCTGTGATGCTTTTTGTTTCCAGTGGATCTCAGGCCTCCTGTACGGCTTTCTGCCAATACCACTTCTACCTAGAGTTCTCAAGAAGGTCAAGAATGACCAGCCCCAAGTAATTCTTGTGACTCTGGACTGGGCATGGAGAGTACGTATCCAGAACTGAGCATGGCCATCGATCTTCCACTCAGACTGCCTCTTCGGGGGGATCTTCTGCCGCAGCAGCAGAGGAGGGTTCTACACCTGAACCAGTCCAGTCTCCGTCTTCTTGCGTGGCAATTGAGCGGCGGCAGTTGAGAGCTTTCAACCTTCTGCCAGAAGTCTGTGATGTTAGCTTGGCAGCCAGACATCCCTATACCAACATGACATACAACTGTTGTTGGCATAAACTTGTGGCATGATGTACCAACAAAACTGTTGATCCCTGTTCTGCACCTGTGTCTGAGGTCCTCTTGTTTATTCTCTCTCTTGCCCAGCAGTGCTGTGTTTTGGGCACCCTAAAGGGTTATCTGTCTACAATCTCTGCATTCCTCAGACTTCCTGATCAACCCTGGAAATATCCCATTGTGGCACGGTTCCTTAAAGGTCTTACCCACGTGTTACCGCCTACTCCACTCATAATGACCCAGTTGGATCTGAACTGACTTTACTTATGTGTGCTCCTTTTGAGCCTCTTCATAATTGTCCTTTTCGGCTCCTCACATGAAAAACAGCCTTCCTTGGGTCCATCACCACTGTACGGAGAGTGAGTGAGCTACAAGCTCTTTCTTCAAAGCCACTCTTGATCTCTGTCCATCCTGACAAAGTGCTGCTTCGTACTAGGGTCTCTTTCCTCCTTAAAGTGGTCACGCCCTTTCATGTAGGCCAGTCCATCACCTTGCCTACTTTTTATCCACCCCCACATCCTTCTTATGAGGAGAGACTCCACCGTCTGGATCCAAAAAGAACATTGGCGTTCTACACCAGTCGTACCAAAGATTTCTAGGTGGATGATCAACTCTTTATGGGTTATGTGGGTGTAAAGAAAGGACGGGTGTTGCAGAAGAGAACCATCTCCAGATGGGTTATTGTCTGCATCAAAATGTGCTACGCCTTGGCTAAGAAGCAACCCCCTGAGGGTTTGCGTGCTCACTTCACCAGAGCAACAGCTGCAACCATTGCGTTAGCAAGCAGAGTTCCAGTCCTCGACATCTGGCAGGCAGCAGTGGGGCATTCCTGCACATGTTCACCAAACACTACTGCCTGGACAGGTCCGCAGGGATGGCTATTTTGGCCATTCAGTCCTGCAGGATTTCATACTATGATCTTGTTTCGCAGACCCATCCCTGAAGATGATATTGCCAGCGTATCTATTTTAAGATAAGGAATCTGCAACTAGAAGTCTCTATCAGATGTGCAAGTTAATTAACTCTTGTAATGAATTATCTGGTAGAGACATAGGGGGTCATTCCTATAGACCGCCAGGGTAGGTGACGGAGGAAGCACCGCCAACAGGCTGGCGGTGCTTCCGGGGGCATTCTGACCGCGGCGGTAAAGCCGTGGTCAGAAACGGGAAACCGGCGGTGTCCCGCCGGTTTCCCGCTGCCCCAGGGAATCCTCCACGGCGACGCTGCTTGCAGCGCCGCCATGGGGATTCCGACCCCCTTACCGCCATCCTGTTCCTGGCAGTTTTCACCGCCAGGAACAGGATGGCGGGAACGGGTGTCGTGGGGCCCCTGGGGGCCCCTGCACTGCCCATGCCACTGGCATGGGCAGTGCAGGGGCCCCCTAACAGGGCCCCATTAAGAATTTCAGTGTCTGCTATGCAGACACTGAAAATCGCGACGGGTGCCACTGCACCCGTTGCACCCCTTCCACTCCGCCGGCTCCATTCGGAGCCGGCATCCTCGTGAAAGGGGGTTTCCCGCTGGGCGGGCGGCCTTCTGGCGGTCGCCCGCCAGCCCAGCGGGAAACTCAGAATGACCGCCGCGGTACGGTCTTCTGGCGGTCCCGCCGCCCGCCAATCTAGGAATGACCCCCATAGTCTAGTTGCAGATTCCTTACCGACCCACCCATCCTCCCCTGTCTGCGAACTGATTTCTAGGGAAAGGGACTCTCTTTCAGGGCCTTAGTTCTGGCACACCAGTCTCGGTGTTCTCCATGCCTCCGCGCTTCTGGCGTGGAAAGTTGTTAAAAGAAACTAACATCAGCATGCCGGGGTGGCACCTATATACGACCGTGACGTTATCAGGGTGACTACAATGCCAACAATGAACGTGTAGTTGACAGCACGCAAGGGTACAGCTCGAAGAAAAATCCCTGGATCCAGTGTGAAGCCTGTAGAAAATTCTAAGAAAAGAAATCTGCAACTAGACTGTATCTCCACCAGATAATGTGTTAGTGAAGGCAAGTAACTTGTTCTTTATGGTCCATATTTAAGTATTGTTGTAGGCCACTTCAGTTTTTTAGGAGACCTCATCTTGTCAATAATTTAAAATAGTAAATGGACGAAGTAGTGCAGAGAGCACTGCCTTTGGGCCTGGCCTCTTGAGGCATTGCATTTCATGAGTTTTTGCATGGTTTGCCAGTGATTAGGAAGCACGTCCGTTTTGTCTATGAGAGTGTAAGGCTATTCACTAACCACCCTTACAAGTTCATTTGTTTTACTTTGCTGTCTTTAGATCATGTTGATAAATTTACAGCTTTTTGTTCATGAAGTAGACACGTGAAAGCATGTAAGCTGTCCTAAAGCTTCACCGAATACACCGGCCAATTCCCAAAAGTACCTGCTATGCGGTATTTTGCTGTTTATGCTCTTTTAAGTTTACTTTTTACAGTATAAACTTCATATTTTGACTTCTTTTTTTTAGGTCTCATTAGCAGACATATTTGCAGTCTGGTGAGAGTTGATGTCATCAAGCAAGACACAGAGACCACATAATACAGAATATATACATACGTACATGCAAACACTGAGCTTTTTGGACAGCCCATTTTCACACATTTGCTACTGTGATTCATCTGGTTTTAGGAATTGGCAAAGGGGTTGATTATCAGCACTGGTTATTTTTATTCCCTCAAGGCCTTGTTTGTTTTCTCTCGATTAGCTTGCCCCTTCACCCTGCCTTCCTCGTCTGTTGCTCCCCGACGTGCGCTCCCCATCTCTGTTCTGCTGACTGCAGACAATTAAAGTTGGATTAGCATTCCTAGTTGGCATGGGAGCCACACATTATACCAACCACAACATGGCTGTGCTATGTCTTCTACTTTTATGTGGTTCAGATTTTGAGAGCAGTAGAATCAATACCCAGCAAATGTCACACTCCTTTCAAGCAGCGTTTAACGCCAGCAGGTCATTAAAACTGCTGCTCTGGTAGCTATTCTTGTAGCCTGCACCTTGTCCCCCATCAGTGCACCAAAGCTTTGTATTATCTCTGTATACCTCAGGGTCTGGTGTTTATACCTTCCTCTCCCAGACGGGTTCTCCAGAGCCTTGTTACCTGCTACTCCTCCTGTCCGCGAGGAGACTTCACATGTCAGGGTCCTTCTGTAAGAATCAACACTGACAGTCATTAAGCACTATGGAGTAGGAGTTAACCTCGCTAAGGGGCCACATTCCACTCTTGTTCTTGCTCCTTGCATCTCTGGTCCCCCAGGAAAAAGTCTTCCCAGTTAGCAAAAGGGGCAAGCGGTCAACCACATAAATGTGCTGAAAAATTAATAATTGGCTGAATATACACTTCCTGTCAAGAACGTAATATACATAGGACATAGAAGGCTAAAACAAAAGTGTATTTTTGTATGGTGCTTGTAGGTGCTTACAGTCAATCTGGCGGCCATATTTGTTCGGGGTTGCGATGTTTTGTCTTTTGTGTTTTTTTGCAGGCAGTTGTGCATGTTTCTTTAATATGTCTTTGGATGGAGGGTGTTGTCTAATTAGTGTGCTCTGATAAGAAGCTCCAACGCTGCCCTAATTAGATAACTGGTTTAAAGGTTAAAGGAGCCAATGGTGGGGTGAAGGATATATAGCATTCTTTTGCAAAAAGTAGGTGTGCTGAAATGGCAGGTTCCTTATGATTGCAGTGCTGTCTGCAACCTTTCAAAGGTATTGTGTGTAAGGGACATGACTGGTATAGTTCGTTCCTCTCATTGTGTGTACTTTGGCGGGAAGCTTGATATTTTGGTTTAACAACCTGAGTTTCGTTAGGGGGGGTGTTGGATTGTCATCACATTACGTCTCTTCCTTGAGGATTGGAGTGTGATGACATGGGAACAGGAGAGGTGTGTGCTTAACAGGCTCTGTAGCAGCTGCAGTTATTACCGCTAGAAACAAAAAGTCTACGACGTTTGAATGGCTAATGCACTAAAAATGTTTGGAGCGCATTAAGAATGACAGTACTGTCATTCCCTTGCAAGGTTTCAATCCTGAAAGAAGAGTCCTTATTATCGCTGATGCATGTGTTAGGATTGGGACTGGTAATATCGCAAATGAACTTGAATTCAAATTAAGTTACTATTGCATGTGCATCAAAGATTTCTAGTGGAAGTAAAGTTCTCATAGGTGTTCGCATGTGTATGGGGTGGGGAAGTTCAAGCAGTATGTTATTTCCCTGTTACAGCTACAAGATTATATGACAGCGTTAGATCTCAAAAATGCTTATTTCCACATTCCCATATATGCTGCACATCACAAATACCCTGATTTTGTCATTGCGGGAAACGTTATCAATTCAGGGTTCTACCATTTGAGGTAACAACCGCTCCCAGGGTATTCACAAAATGCTTAGCGGTAGTTGCTCCAACCTTCACAGATACAGCCTTATCTGGGAGCAATTCTCATTACTTACTCAGAGTTGGCATATCCAAACCGAGCGAGGATTCAAGCTTTCCAAACACTTCTGTCTCAATTACAGGAGAACTATACTTAGACATCAAGGCTAGTGATGCAGTTATTAGGGATGATGGCTTCCTGCATTGCCATCATTCATCAAGCCAGACTACAGCTGCATCCATTACATCAGTGTCTGTCTTGTCAGTGGTCGCAATCACAGAGTCATCTTCAGAATCTAGTGTTGTTGGACCACTCACCGCTCTCTGCAATGGTGGAATAACACCAATCTTTCAAAAGGGTGGTCCTTTCAAGACCCTGTGCCTCCGATCACTCTCACTACAGATGCATCATTGATAGGTTGGGTGAGCTAATCTCAACAACCTCACAGCACAAGACAGATGGGATCCCATTTAACAAACATATCACATCAACTACTTGGAGTTACTAGCAGTCTTTCTAGCGATCAAAGCATTTTCTGCCACAACTCTCCGTCAAAGTGGTTCTAGTCCGTACAGACAACATGACAACTATGTATTATCTGTTTCTTCCTCTGGAGCAGGGACTTACTACTTGTATTGTTCGACTGTCGTTCTTATCTGTTGTTTTCATGCACTATTGTTTTTTGTTGGTTACTTGTCTGCTTCTTTACTGGTTGTGTTTGGACTTCTGTCTGCCAAACAGCCCTACACTGCTTTTGTTTGTTCTTTTATTTGGCATCCCAAAATGGCTATACTGTTTAGTGGTAGTGTTTGTAGTGTGAACTTTGTTTGACGTACAGCCTTGCACTGAATTTGTTCCAAAAGGCCATACCTTTACCATAAACAAGACTTGAACCCAGCTCCCCAGCTCAGCAGTTTTGGCCATTACGCCACATCCTCTGTCCTGCCCCTTCTCTTCTATTTTCGGTATTCTTGTTCAGCAATCGCAGCCACATCCTCTGTCCTGCCCCTTCTCTTCTATTTTCGGTATTCTTTTTCTGCAATCGCAGCTGGGTCACTTTGCTGCCACTTCTTTCAACTCCTCTCAAAGTGGCTCCACTCTCAGTCTACTGCTCATGTTCTGACTGCCTCCCTTGCATCCGCCGCTGTTGTTACAGATAAACTCTATTGTATCTTTTGTTGCAGTCTAAAGCTCTCTTAGGCCTTAATGTTTGCTTGAGTGTCACACAACCTTGCTAAATAAATATTTACATAAATATTAAAGCTCATTGCGTCTCGTTCTCCTCAGAGGAGTTACAGCCGGCAGCACTGCAGAAACCTCCTTCAGGGTGCCCCCCCTTTCATTCAGCAATCGTGGATGGGTCACTTGATCGCCACAGGTCGCGCCCCCCCCCCCCCCTTTAATGCAGCCCCCCTCCCAGTCTACATCCGCTGGAGGTGTCTCATTCTCCTCAGAGGCGGTACAGCCAGCCAGAAGAGCAGGACCCGGGAGCCGTACTGTGGGGCACTGGTCATTGCAAGTGGTTCAACTTCAGTTTCATCTCCATGAACAGTCGCCCGAGCAGCCCCTTGGACAACCCTGTTGCATGGTGCAGCAAGTGCACTGGCACAAGGGTCAAAAGCTCCAGGAAACCCATCGAACACCGATTATGGCTACATGTTGCTACCAAACAAGCAGTCTGAAACGCAGTTACCTTGCAAGAACCAGGGCCATGATTTGAATGGTGCATCAGGTGCAGTGGCACAGGAGCAAAAAACTCCAGGAAAGCCACTGAACACCGGTTATTGCTATATGTTACTATTGGCAAGTAGTCAGGAGTGCTTTTTTGGTTCTTTTGTAACAGTTACACGCAAAGTAACACATAGTTTAAAGTATCACTGTAATAAACGCTGTGACCTATTGGACTTTCCTGTCTACCTACATCTTATGTTACATTCAGCACATTACTATGTCACATTTTCAGAGTCTTTGTATGGTCCTAAAATGCTTCTGAATCTGGACATACTAACACCTTGGCAAGGACAGTCTCTATTCTATAACATGAGCATTTCAACCATTGTAAACACTATATAAATAATTATAACTTACTGTATGGCATTCCATACAAGCATTAGCAAAGCCAATAGGTCTTGCCTATGCAAGATCTATCAGCTTTGTTAGCCATTTAATACAACAGCGCTAGCTTCAGTGCAGCATAACTGAAAATAAGAAGGCACTATATTGCGGACAACACTTGCCGTGTCATACAGCTTTTTGACGTTACTTTTAGCCGTTTGCAACATAGCTAAAAACATTAGCAAAGCCAATAAATCTCACATAGGCAAGACCTATTAGCTTTGCCAAGGATTTTTCAAGCTTTTTGCCTAAATTGCACAACTGCTCACTAAGCTACAACTTAGAACAAAACTCATCTTATTATTAATCACATAGGTGAAACCTATTGCATTTACCACTGCCATACCCATCTATCTCACTCTCTTACGCACTATCCCCGCCTCACTGATATAGTTAACTTCAGATCTTTATGCAGTTTCTTGCCGTGCCTTTCCACATTTTCCCTCCCTCAAACATGCTCTCATCCTCTTCTTAAGGTGTCTTCTGCATACACAAAAGCTCCTTCTTTAGGCATCTGTGGCCTACTGAGCCCTTCTTTCTCTTGTGAGACATATTGCATTGCAACTGCTTGTTTATCATTAATGTTGTTAACGTGGTGTATGGTGGTGACTTTTGCCTTCCTCTGCAAAAGCAGTGGAGAAAGTAATCCTCACCACTATACTGAACTGTACCTGTTACTTTTGTGTCGTAACTGATGGATGTGCTTAAGCAGGGAGCAGATACCTTAACTCAGATATGCAGACTGCAGATGAGTGTAGATGCAGGGCCTTTGTTATAGCTCTTTCCTGGTCTCGTACTTCCTATTTTTTCTGATTACTTTCATTAAACTCTGCT
Source organism: Pleurodeles waltl (assembly GCF_031143425.1). Lineage (NCBI taxonomy): Eukaryota > Metazoa > Chordata > Amphibia > Caudata > Salamandridae > Pleurodeles > Pleurodeles waltl. The sequence goes on along the minus strand of NC_090444.1, from coordinate 1,426,885,166 downwards.
TGATACTTTCTTTGAGCTTTAAAAGGTGTGTTTCATTATTCACTGCTAACCCATCCTTTTGCCACCTCAGACGTCTGGCAACTGCATCAAGCTACCAAATTTAAAGGTACATACTTTTTCGGGTGGAAAAAAATGTTTACCAGTCTTCATTTTCATGTGGCCTTTAATAAAATGATCTGCATGTAGTGTCTGGCAAATGCTGCTTGCAGAGGACTCGTGGCCTCTGCCACTAGCATGGAGAACTGGCTGCCACAAGTAGATTATAGTAAGCGCTGGAAACTTGACATGCTTAAACCCTGCTCTACTCCTGGATGCAGCAAATGCCTACCAGATAACACAATTTGGGGAATTTATATTGTGATCACAATTAACCATGATCTCAAAATGTCAGCTTTAACTGGATTAAGTTTTTTAATTTGAGAGCAAACGCAGCATTATAACAGGCAGGCTGAACATTGACAAAGTCATTAGGCCTGGCTTTATTGTGTAAACTCCTGCGAACTGCATTTGTGAATGTACTAACGATCACAAACACTGGCATGCAATTCATCAGTTTAATTTATTTGGACTTACAGGTCTGTGGTTTATGCAGAAGTGGAAAAAATCTGGTTCCTTACTTCAGCTGACATGTCGAGATAACTCCGACCCTCGCCAAACCTTCCTGTACAAACTGAGTAAAAAAGCAGGTGAGATTTATGTCTGTTATGTTAATTTGAGTTTATGACAATTATTGGAGTAGTGTGTGTGTGTGTGTGTGTAATGTCAACCCACTAAACTTGAGCACAAAAGCTGTTGTACAAGCAATGATTTTAAACACTTAAATAGAATTATGTACATAATAAATCATACATCTTAGCATCCTCATATGATTCTTGATGCTGTTCATTTGGTATTTTACAATTTTTTTAAAGATTTTTTCTCCTTTTTACCCACTAAATTCAAATGTAGTCTATGTCCTTGTAGTTGGTAAATATTCATAAAATTCACAGGCTTTTAAGGTTGTGTGTTGGATGTATTTTTTCTGGCACAAGCAGTAGGCATTCCACAAAGATGCATGTGCTAAGTTCAAGCAGTATAGGCCTCTGGGGCCTGATCTATAGCCAACCGAAATTCTTTAACATAAATCTCCTGCTGACGATTCCGAGATGCCTGGAATGAAATTATATAGCCTCAAGCTGTAGCTTTGAAAGCTTCCCATTCTGAAAACAAGGATGCAGTATTCTGATTCTCCTGAAAAAAAACTCTTCTATATATATTCTCATATTTGTAATACACTCCTGATTACTAAGTAAAGATCTGTCTAACTGCCATCTAGGTCTCTCCTTGCTGACTGCTTCTATCTCCATTGTCACAATAATAGCTGAATGGTGTGAAAAAGCGTTTGCCCATATATATATGAACCATGGTTCTTTAATGTGCGGGACATCTTAAAAAGGTCTGGTCGTCAAGCTTTTTGATAACAATGTGAAAAGTAAGTATATTGTGTGGCTAACCGATGCTCTTCTCGCCAAGGATCTACTAGCTGAAGTCACCCTATATTGTATTCATGATTCTCATCGTTTTAGGTTTTACTTGTCCCTTTGTGCGGTTTAAGGTGTCTATAGTGATATCTTGAATATAGTTAAAATCTCCTCTAATAATAATGGGTCCCACTGCACTAATATCTATATTGTGTAATTGTATTAATGTCTAAATTAACTTGAGCTCCTGATAGTAATACTTTAAGCCATAGCCATCTCCCTTTAGGATCTCTAATGACCAACAAAACAACACACTAAATTCCCCTAAGGAATTTAGAAACCCATAAAAATATTTGATGAGCAAAAAGAAACTAAGGGCTTGATTTAGATTTTGGCGGCAACGGTCCCACCACCCGTTTTTCGTTTGAAAAACCGTCTGCCGCTATGACTGTCCGTTGGCCCTATTTAGATGGTGGCCGTCCATTAGGGTTTAAACTGCCCAAGTCCACCGACTCTCTCAAGGAATCCCAACTGCTGCAATGGCACCATTGGAAATAGTGGCTGACGGCGGTACTCCAGCTACACTTATCACCTAGCAGATTTGGATGTTCCCTACCGCCAAGTAAAAAATGGCTGTTTGACCTCTACTTTTGACTCGGCAGATTAGGGAGGAAAGGGGGTGAAAGCTCACCTTTTCGCCCAATTCCACTTCTGTTTCCGGCTGAACACCACTGGACAGGACCCTTTGTCGCTGCTGCCACGGGACAATGGAGAAAATATGACCCCCTGTCTCTAGACATGAAGGTAGGCAATATGAGCTCAGGACCACTGCAGACATATACATGTCACAGTGATTTTCTTAACTTGTTGTGGCATGCATATGTTGGGTACACAAGTGGGTCAGACACAGATGGGGACACACTGGTACACAACACATATCGAACACATACACAACTGCCATTATGGTATCAGTATTCATAGCCAAATGAATGCTGTCACCACAATGATGCTACAGTCACACTTGTCAACTGTGTCCATGTGTGCACATTGTAAGGGGATCTGTACCTGTCATGTTGTGCATCGAGTGTGTGAGTCAGTACGTATGTGTGAGAGATTCGATTGGCTGGGTGAGGGGGAGGGAGATGTATTGGGTGGTGTGTCTGTGTCAGTATGTGTGCACTTGCATATGGTGTGGATGTTGTGCTGCTACGTGGAACAGTAAGGTGAGTGTTGTGTGATGGTCGTTGTGATGGATGTAGTTGTGCTTGTGTGTATGTGTTTGTGTAGATGAATGTGTGGTTGTGTTGTGCATGGGTGCAGTGTCAATAGTATGTGTATGTTGTGTCGTGAATGTACGTCAGTGTGTTTGCGGCATGTATGTGTTGTGGTGGGACACCAATGGATAATGGCGTTTCTATGGTATTTTGTGTCATGTGTAATGCAGGGGGCACATATGTCAAGGGTAGAGTGTGTGTGTGACTTTTCTATATTTCACGGTTACTGCCATTGTCCGATGTCCATTGGGTCCAATGATGTCCTCCCTCCAACACCAATCCACTGCAGTACAACGCCTTCAAGATTGTAGCAGCTAAATACAGCCAGCAGGAACCCACCTGGCTGACGGCTAGGAAGAGCACTGCGCTGTGCCTGTCAGTGGCTCAACCGCTATACACCTAAATACGTCGGCAGGGCGCAGTCAACTTGATGGTCTTTTCAGGCCTGCCACTGCAGCAGTTTGGTGGTAACACCGCCAAGATCTAAATCAGACCCTAAGATCTTTAAAATAGATTAAGGGGAACCAGAGGTACGAATTCTGGAATTTTTAAGACAACATCCCTATGGACATGTTCCCTACAAAATACTTAATGCAGGTAATCAGGTTAAGTCTGTTTGTCCTAGGTTTCCTCATTTGTGGGAAATGTGAAATAACTCACATAATTATAGAGGATACTAGCCAGAAGTCAGGATAGACTTCCAGGCACACCTCCTTACCTTCTTTATACAACTAACTTCAAGAACACATTTTGCACTTTTTGTTGAACCGGATATTTGCAGGTTGTTTTCCCTTTGAAGAATTTTCCCTACCTAAGATTGTTGTTAAACAGGTGTATGTGTAGTTGTTCCTGTGATGCAAGGATTTGAAACACCACACAAAACCTTTCTGCATAGCTGCAAAGTTAACCTTGTGGGTGTTCCATGGGTTCCCATAGCCTCTTCATGGAACACTCTGTTCCTACCCTTTTCTTCTAGCAGAAACCTACTCATATGTAAAGGTTAACCAAACTTCATGTATTTTCCGGACTAAACAAGTTGAATTTATATTTGTAAAAGTTAATAAATCCTGTTTCGTTGAATTGCAATTTATGAAGGTGAATGAAACTTTTTATAAATATCCCAGGCTGCTCTTGGCCCCAAGAGGCAGCCATTTTCAAGGCCAGCTACTGGCACTTGTCACACCAACAAGCTCTATAAAGCGCCAGGGAATCCACAGCAGCGCCAGACGCGCTGAGCATCAGGAGGGGAACTACATGTCCCAGACTGCTCTTGGCCCCAGGAGGCGGCCATTTTGAAGCCCAGCTGCTCGCACTTGCCACACCGACGAGCGCTATAAATCACCAGGGAATCCACTGTAGCGCGTGCCGCATGCAGGACGCGCCCAGGCAAAGCCCGAAGGAGGCTGGGCTGGGCCACCCCCCTTAACATTTATTATCAAGTAGGCTTTGTTGGCTCCTCTCTACAGTTGTAGCCACTTTTGGGATATTTTATTGACTCATTTGACCATTAAGGGCCTATCCATCTATTAGGCATAGCACTATTGATGGGCAAAAGAAAAGGGACTGAGGACGGGGCTGGGGTGGTACTCAAGAAAAAAATACACAAAAGGCAGAAGCATGCGCAAATAATTGTGTAATGGAAAGGATTGATAATCTTTTGGTTGAATGTGAGGAAATTTTAACTTCTTCCCCGAATAATGTCTCTAAAGGCACCCTGCCCAGCTAGGCTGGGGGCGTGTCATAAGAAAATGTAAGATATGTTTAAAAAATGTGGGATATAGGTTTTAGCTCCTATATGGCAGTCGGAAGGGAGAAATGCTATTACCCACACTCGCTTAGTATCGGCAAATGAGTTATCACCTGCAGATAGTGATGCTCTTCAATGTAGCAATAGCTTCAGCCCTCTTATCGATACTTTAGACCTACACCACAATTCTGACATAAGTACGACAGTAGATAGAAAAGTAAACGCAGATTTGTCTCTAGCTCAGTATATCTCATGCATACAAGATCTATAGAGCGAGGTGTCTGAGCTTAAATCTGTGGTTAATTCTTTAATTTCAATGGTTAAACAATTAATGCCTTTAGATGCGATGACCATTATGGATCGTACTAACAGCTCCACACTCAATCCCTTAGGCCCCTCTGTGATGTTGCCCAAATTGCCCTTGACAACTTGTAGTCAGAATCATATTTGTGCTTCCTGCCCTGCCGCCGTCAGTTTGGTCCCTTGTGCTGGCCATGTTGCAGTATGCGGTAGGACTGGGAACTCTTGTCGGGCTTCTTTATATAATGGTTTAGGCTTGGGAAATGAACCAAGACTCTGTTGCCAACCTTCTAAACCAATGGATGATGATGTCCCAAATTGTGCTACACAGCCTGTTGCTGACCGGTTCAAATCTAACAACACTGCCCTAATGGTTAATTTGCCTAAATTGCATCCATCTGCCCAAAGGAATGGGAAAGAATCTGTCAAAAACAAGGTGATTAATTGGATCCGTCATGTGAGAGGCTGTTACTCTGTGATATGTTAGGATATAATCAAGGTAGTTAGAAGGCCTGATACACACTATGATATGATTGAGTTGACACTTGGGGACAGGAGTATGGTGAATGACTTGGTGGCCATAGATGCTAGGACAAGTGCCCCAGGGTACTCTTGTATTCAGTTTAAATTCCCCAGGCTCCCCTCGTATCATAGGGCCTGGTTTACCCACCATTCGGTGGGTAGCACATCTGCTCTAAACAAGAACAATTGACTTGGATTGCCATCTGAAACCCTTGCTGATTTACCATTCCGGGCTCCCACCTCACACGACACAACTAGCTCTGGTATGGTTGTTTCTTCTACCTCCAAAAGTAATTTTTCAACTCTTTTGGATAGACTTCACCAGTCAACTGAGGACCAGCTGGTCAGTTGTGACACTATTGCAGCCAATTGTGTGACATCTATGGTCAGGGTAGCTCATCAGAGTGTTGGGGTGCGTTATGTTTACTGAAATGTGGTAGGTTTAAGATCTGTTCCCCCCCCCTTCCAGCTTTTACTTCTTTTATTGAGGAACTCAACCTATGTCTCCTTCAGGAAACATGGTCGATCGATCCACTCTTTCGATCTGGATATTTAAATTTTTACATGCCAGCTCTCTCCAGTAGTAGGGCTAGACCCTCTGGTGGCTTAACTATATGGGCCAGAACATCATTAAACTGCCATACATGTCAGCTATCCATTGATTCCCCTGACATATTAGGCATCCAGCTATCATTTGAGGTAAATGCAGGTGTGATTATCCTTAACATCTATGCAAAAGGGGTTGGGGGGAGGGTCGGGCTTCTGAAACCCTTCAGGTTTTGGAGACATTCCTGCGGAAATGTCCTTGGCATAATTATGGAAGATTCTTTCAATGTCACGTTTGAAACTCTTGACTGGGATGATCTTGGGTTTGCTCATGAGGAGTATCGGGTATCATCTGTCCTGCCGTGTACATTCCACCCATTAAAAGGTGGTCGCAAGTTGCCGTCCAGGCAAAAACCTTGACTATTGAATTTGGACTCCGAGCACTCAAGGGCAGGGCAAAATCCGATGCCAAGGGCTGTCATACTTACAACAAGGTCAACCATAGAAGCTGAATTGATTATTGCGTGCTTGATATAAGAGGGTGGGCTTTAGTTATTGACATGACTGTTATTGAGATAACTGTGAGCGATCATAATCCACTCTCAGTCCACATGCTTGCCCTGTGTAACCTAATGTTCTCGATCAACACCCCAGCTATTTCATCTTTGAGAATCAGTTTGGCCAATGATAAAGTGGAACAAGGTATCGTCCCGACCAGATATCATTAGAGCTGTCAGTGGTATTTTGAAGACCTCATTGATGCATTTAGAGACGGGCTCCGCAACTTCTAGTGAGCAAATAAGTATATCTCATGCTTTTGCTTCGGGGATATTGCGGCCCATTTTACAGCAGGGATTGACTCTGGTGGTGGAAGGCCCAAGGGTAAACATCAGTGGTTTAATAAGGAATGTCGAACATAAAACTTTTAATCCAAGCCGTTAAGTCTAAGGATATAGTTGCTATTCTTTTAGCTAGGAAGTCTTATAAATTAGCTGTCTGTAAAGCTAAACGTGGGCAAGATGATAAGTGGTGGGCTGCACTCAATGATGCTTCGTGTGAGAAGAATTGTATCAGATTTTGGTCTTTGACGGCATCTGGTCCTGAGAGCAGTGCATTGAACATTACAATGAACATTGCTCCAGCGGGGTAGGTAGACCACCTTAGATGAATGTCCTCTGCTGATCATTTTAGTATGGTATGCGTACATAAAGATTTTTGTATCATTATTGACCTAACTCCTAGCCCTCCTCCGATGCAATTGTTTACTCTTTCCGATGTAGTGCACTCATTAGGTACTTTAAAGCAGGGGAGGGTGTCTGTTCTGGGCGGAGTTCCGGTAAACCTGTTTCTAGCTGATATTGAAGTATGGTCGACATAAATTACTAACATATCAAATGCAGTAGTGGCAGGGGCACAAATCCCTGAGTCATGGAAGGGTGCCATTGTAGTCCCTATTTTCAAAAAGGGCGATCGAGCCCTATCTTGTAATTATAGGCCAATTAGCCTATTGGACTGTGTGCAGAAAGTCTTCTGCCGCTGTCTCTTGGGGAAGATTTAAGATTGGTTGTCTGAGTGTGATATACTTAGTCCACTACAGTCTGTTTTCCACAAGAAAACTTCCACCATTGAACAAGCCTTCTGGTTTCTGCTTTTATATTGGAAGACAGTTTTTATTGGTAAGGGGAATTTGTATGTTGCCTTTGTTGATTTGAAATCCGCATTCAACCTAGTGCCACACAACAAGCTGTGGGAAGTTCTTTCTGGGATGGCATTCCCCGTGCACATTCTTGCACTATTAATACGGCTTCATGAGGCCAACTATGCACGTGTTAGATGGGGCGACATGGGGCAGCTCCCTGACAAAATTCCGGTGTCAAGGGGGGTACGCCAAGGGTGTGTCCTTGCTCCAACGCTGTTTTCTTTATATATTAATTATATTGTTTCCTTTTTACACAGGGTGGAGACAGACACACCGTCATTAGGCACACATGAAATTCCGGTCTTGCTATGTCTAAGGTCCCAAGCGGCTTACGGAAACTCCTTATGTGTTTTGAGGAATTCTGTTCCGCACAGGGTCTGGAAATTAATGCTTCCAATACTAAATTGATGCTGTTCGATCCTCATAGATCCTTCGAAGGGAAGTTTATGCTTGGAGATACTTTACTTCAGAAGCTGAACACATTTAGCTATCTTGGTTTAATGTTAGCAGAGAATGTGTCCTGGAAGCCACACATTGCGAAGCAGATGTTGAAACTAAAGCAAACTGCAGGGGTTTTAATCAAGGATTTAAACCTGTCATACACTTAGCCGTTACGCCCAGCACTCCAGACTTATGAAGCTAAGGCTGTTAGCTCTGCTCTTTATGGTGCTGAATTATGGGGTCATGCCAAAGCTCAAGAACTATCAACTCTTGAAAATCATTTCTTAAGAAAGCTTGTTTCTCTCCCGACTGCCACCTCTTTGTTCCCTCTCTTTAAGGACTTTGGCATTAAGTGCATAGGCTATAAGGCTCGCCTACGTCCTCTTTTGTATTGGCAGCGGCTTTGGACTACTACAGAGCTTGACTCCTATACTGCGGCCCTGCAGGTCATTTTAGAAACTGATTGCTCTCTTAGCATTCCTTGGCTCAGATACATCAGAGTCATTTTATATGCTTGGGCTCAATGAGATCTGGGACTCTACAACTACTGCCTCCTTTTCGTCGAAACATGACCTTAAAAAAACAGTACTGGAGGGTGGTAGGCTGAGGAACTGGGGGTAGTACTCCACGCCACATTGTCACGTGACATATGCAAATATGAGGCTTACTGGGATGTAATTCTGGACCCCAGATACAGGAAATTGTACTTCCAGTTTTGTGTAGGAACCTTGCCATTGAGATCATTTACCCGCCGTTGGTCATCTGAGGGGACAACCACTTGTCCAGCTTGTAATGCCCCTATCAAAAATCTCCCTCATGTTTTATTTGTTTGTCCTGCCTACACAACCCCTCGCAGGAAATGGCTCACTCCTGCCTGCAGATTGCTAGGAGTTCGAAGGTCCCTTGTTGCTCTTCGAATTCTCAGATCACACACTCGCTCAGCATTGGTTATCGCTGTCGCCAAGTTCCTTGGGGCAAGTTGGGTTCTTAGAGCAAAACTTTTATCCCCATTTATATGATGGGTTTCAGTAACTATGTATTGAAAATGCTTTCGAAGAGCACTCAGGGTTTATTCTTTTATAAATGTCCTCTAGCTATTGCATTTGTATACTTTTATAAATTTATATATTTGTGTGTTTTGCTATGTGTTTTTATGGCCCTCGTGTCCGAAATAAAGACTTTTGAATTGAAATTGAATTGAATGGCTCACTTCTAATCTAAGATTGTCACCATTATGTTTGAGAGGGGGAGCAAATGTTGTAAATCCCTGTCATCTGATAGACTTCTAGCCACAGATTCCTTATCTCCAAATATCCTCCAGCTGACAGACTGGATCCAGAAATTTTCTATCAGTACCCCGCTGGCCCTGACGTTGGCTTTGTTCATCTCCTTGTCAGCATTGGCTGCACTGAAAATGATCTGGGCAGTGCCTATAGAGGCACGACCCAAGTGCACTGTCAGTTCTTTTCTTTTTGTGCCAGTCGGGACAGATCTGGAGAGAGTTACTATCAGTCATTTTTTGATTCTCATTCTCTTCAATTTTTTGTCAGTTTTTTTGAGATTTTCATCTCCTGGTGTGTATGTGATGTCCCCTAAAAAGCGAACAGGCTTTAAAGTGTGTAGTGCTTGTTACAAGCAGATTTCTGCGATGGACCCTCATTTGGTTTGCCAGTGGTGCTTTGAGCGGGACCATGACTCCAAGGCCTCCCAGAACTGCCGCCCCATGAAACTGAAGGTGATGAGCGAACGGATCATGAAGTACCTTGCTGTCTGATGTAGGATGATGTCACAACGGTCTTGATCCCGGTTGCATGGAAGGTCCCAGGACCGCTCCGAAAGCGCTCCCGATGATCGTTGTCAAAATCCAACTCATTGGGTAAGCACCACAAGCAGAAGAAGTCTAAAACGTCAAATCAGTCTTTGACTTTCTAACCCTGGTCCAGGTCATAGGACCTGGCGCAGGAGTGTTAGCACTCTAGGATCACCTGTGGTGGCAGATCCTGTGCCAGGGTCTGCTCTGCGCCTCCCAGAGTTTCCCGGAGCGACCCCTGCCCAATTAAAGAGTTTTATGAGGCTATGCATCCCGTATTTGGGTGACCCGACCCTCTGGAGTGCCTTTGGGTCCCATGGGTACGGAAGAGGCCCATGCTCGTTATTCTCCAGTAGGTATGTCCTCAGCACCAGTTGGGCCCCTTGGATCCAGTGCTGAATCCTGAGCACCCCACAGGCTTGGAGAGGATGAAGATTACAACCAGGTCTTTGACTCTATTCATGGCCCTTCGCCAACCCCAGTCTGGCTTTTGCCCCTTCTGTGGTTATTGTAGGGGCTACTTATGGCGTCCTTTCCCGCCCAGCCACCAAGGCCAACAGGCTTTCCCACAGCTGCAGACGGGGTTTACATAGACCATGTGGGACCACCAGCCAGAAGTAGGGTGAGTCCATCACCCCCTTCCAGGGCAACCACAGCCTCCTAACCCTTTTAGTTTTAAAACATGGCAACAATGGTTTATTTCCTGCACATCTCCCTTCGTACCAATATTACTGTAGCAGTTGTGCTCAACACGCCGTAACAAACCTGTTGCAAGATGTGTATGTTTTTTAACAGAGAGAACCTGCCAACACCAATATATGTAGAAAGTAGCAGAGCACTGCTAACTGTAATCAAGCATATTTCATATATAATGGTCCAGGAACATGTAGCAACACAATCAATATAAATACCAAATGCATATGAAGCAAATAATTGAAAAATTAAGTCAGAAGAACATCCTTTACTTGACTTCTGAATGCACAATCAGTCTAATTTGTGTGATACTTAAAATATTTAATGCATTGATGACCTTAGTCAAATGAAGAGTTCAGTTGACACGCGTTTCGTTCCTACCCATGGACTTCTTCAAGGCTGGTAACAATAAGAAATGTAGAACTTATGTAAGCATATAGTAAAATCAAAACACCACAATGTATGTTAATTCCTAAACAACAAAAACTTACATGTCAACACCATATTGTTGCACTTATTACAACCATAATATACCATCACCACCAAGTGTGTGTCATTAGTCAAGGTACAAATTACCCCAAGAAATGACCAATGTTAAAACCAAACCATAGAACCTATAAGTTAGTATACTCCATGAGAAACCGTGAAATAACCACCACCTGAACTCAGATGCAAAAATGCATGCCATGTTATTAACTGCATTCCCCTGATGGGACAGAATTAGAAATTCAGTGATACATGGGAAAGGATATAGGTGTGTTCAAGAAAATTAAATGTGAATAAAGTTCGATGAATTACTTCTGCACCAACCAAATGGTATCAAACATGAGTCATTATGCGAACCGGATATCGACCATAAGTCCATATAAAACATCAACCATAGTTTCAAATCAGAAAACCTGGAAGGACGGTATATTGCATATACACTCAATCTCAGACATGAGAGAAAACTTTGCCCTCATACCAAGTACCAAACCAGAATAAAAGTACACTCATCATAACACTTAAGTTCTTATTGTCCTAATAATGCCTTCCACAGGTGATCCCCAAATTAATTTGAAGATCCATGTAGGATCTGATACCAATGCCCCTTATTTGAACTTTGCAAAACTGCAAAGACTGAACTGCCAATGACACAAAAAATTGTAGCAGGTTTCTGAGAAGTCAATCTGTAAACAATCTGTGAACAACAATATAATAAATAACTTGTGACAGTCTGTTATAGAGCTGGCATACAGTTTTGTTCTGTGGACATTCGGGACAAAAGACATTTATAAAGTATTTGATAGCTGCTGCACTTGTAAAATCAATCCAGGAAACTCACAATGTCCGTAATCCATCTGTATTTTGTCTTTCATATTGGTCCCAAATGAATTATAAAACAATTATAACAACCTTCCATAACTGTCACCATGTGTGTGCTCCTAACTGGCATTCCCTTACTGTCAGGAACCAGAATTTTTTATATTGATGATTTTAGACCATGATATCACTATTTTAGTAAGCGTTACACCTAAATATGAAAGTGCACAAACTTTGATTATCCTTCCAAATAGGGACAAGTGTAGAGCAAACCCTCAAAAAGTTGTAGTAATTTGTTGTGAATATTATTCTGTATTCCTTCAATTAGAGAAATATCCCCCCAAAAGCGCACTCAACTTCTGAGTGTTTTCTTTTGTAACCAATACTCTTCACCCACGGCTGAGCAGAACATGGCCAGCCTACCTTCGCCACCGGCTTGTCAAATATAGTGCCCGACTTACATGTTAAAAGAGCATTCATTTTAGTTAAACAATTTTCCCCAAAACGCCCTTAACTTCCAAACTATGTCTAATACTACTTGTTCGTAGCTTAACTGATCGTGCCAAACCTACCTTTGCCACCAGCGTATATCCCGGCTGCACTATCACATTGCATTCTCAATGCAAGTATGCATGAGTCAACCGTTATTTGAAAAACGCGTTTATGTGCAAACGTAACATAGACAACAACAAGTAATAGAAATAAAAAAACAAGAAACTATGCAGTGTGTTCCTGGGCCTTGCAAGTATTGAGCTAGCATCTAAAAAAAAATTCTCAATTTCTTCCGGGCCCTCGAAACTGTCAACTATACATAAATTGATAGTGTAAAAAAACGATCTGTGATTTAGATTCAATGGAAGTGTTGTTGTTTAAAGCTACATACTCAGAAAAACGCCCAATTAGACTCCTGCTGTATTGAAACAAAGTCAACCTAGAAGGCATCCTATGTGTAGTACCTTCTAAACAGACAGATGTGAAGATGAGACATCAACCAGACTAAACAGAAAAAAGGAGGCAAGAATAGAAAATATAGTGGACATGCATAATGGTTAGTCCCACATGATAGTGATGTCATGTTATCTATACGGAAAGGTTGAATCAAAAGTCATATTTAAATATTCCCTGCAAATATCAACAAAACAGTAATGACAAACATTAGTGACTGTTATTGAAATCAGATGTACCACATAACACGTGGAAACATTGGAACATATTTTTCCTTTTTTGCAACATATCCATATGTATAGTAATCAATTGTGCATTACCAATACATCATTTTCTTTGCCAAAAGAGGCGTAAACAGAATAATTATTGCATAGTAGTTGACAATATTAGTCATAGTATCTCTCACATTTTCTTTCCAATTCCAGTCAAAACATATAACAATTTCCCCATCTTGTGATATAGAAAATAAATGTCTACACATCAAAGGCAGTAAGTATGGTATGTATCTATCCATCACAAAAATGGTATAGTTCACTGTCCTAATTCATATCTTTCCCCAAAACCCTTAGTCTAATTATCCATCGGGCTTAATTTTTTCTTAGATCTGCCATACGGTCCCCACCTCTAGGACTGGACTTTATTTGGTTAATTCCCAAGAATTTTAAAGTGGGAAACTTAGATGTTAAATGTTCCTCATTCATGTGCCTCACCAGTGGGGAAGTCTGATCATTATTTTGCATAGACCTCATGTGCTCCTGTACACGTTCTTTCTGGGCTCGAATTGTGCAGCCCACATAAATTACTCCACAGGCATATTGTGTTGCAGTTGATGTAATAATCTATTGAAAATGATTTACTTCCATTGGGCTAACATTGTGTGTTTTGTGCATTGCTAAAGTGCACATATTGCAATTACTGCACTTGTGAAAACCCTTGGGGCATCTGGTAACCATGTTTTTGCAGTATCAATAGCAGGTGGTATATAACTGTTGCATACCAGGTCCTTAATAGTTTTTCCTCTCTTTGCGAATCATTTTTGGTTTTGTTAGAATGACCTGTGAGAGTGTGTTATCCGTGCTTAATATGTGCCAATGTTTAAGTAATATCCTATATCAGGAACTGCTGTTGGTACAGTAGGGTGTGCAAAAAAAGGTATTTGTTTGTGCTCCTGGCTTTGTTTCTTATTATGACATTTTAAGAAAGAGGATTGCGAAACTCCAGTTATCTTACCTCTTGCCCCCTTAATGACTTCTCTGGAATTACCCCTTTGTAAGAATCTCTCAGAGAGGTGATCCAGTTCTATCTCGCATATGTCAGGGCGGCTGCAGTTTCTCTTAATCCTAGAAATCTCCCCATAAGGTATAGATGTTATCTGACTCATTGGATGGACATTGGTGGCATGAAGTAACTTTTTGCTAAATTCCAATGTCATATGGATATTAAAGTCATTCTTATTAAGGTAAGTACAGAACTCCATCAGTAATGTCTCTGACCCTGTCCAAATCAATAAATCAATCAATCAATACATTTATAAAGCGCACTACATACCCGTGAGGGTCTCAAGGCGCTGGGAAAAAAAAGGGGGGGGTGCTGCTACTGCTCGATGAGCCAGGTCTTGAGGTGTCTTCTGAAGGTGAGCAGGTCCTGGATCTGTCTTAGGTCAGACGGGAGGGTATTCCAGGTCTTGGCGGCGAGGTAGGAAAAAGATCTGCCGCCAGAGGATTTGCGTTGGATGCAGGGGATGGAGGCGAGGGAGAGGTTGGAAGAGCGGAGTCGTCGGGTGGGGGTGTAGAAGCTGAGTCTGGTGTTAAGGTAGGCTGGTCCGGTGTTGTGGAGTGCTTTGTGTGCGTGGATGAGGAGTTTGAAGGTGATCCTCTTGTCGACGGGGAGCCAGTGCAGGTCTCTCAGGTGGGGGTGATGTGGCTGCGGCGGGGAATGTTGAGGATGAGTCGGGCGTAGGCGTTTTGGATGCGTTGGAGGCGTTGCAGGTGTTTGGACGGGATGCCTGCGTAGAGTACGTTGGCGTAGTCGAGCCTGCTGCTGACGAGGGCCTGAGTTACTGTTTTTCTTGTTTCGGTTGGGATACATTTGTAGATTCTGCGAAGCATGCAGAGGGTGATGGCGTTGACCTGCTTTGACATGGAGAGGGATGAGTCGAAGATGAAGCCAAGGTTGCATGCGTGGTCAGTTGGTGTTGGAGGGGTACCCAGCGAGGCTGGCCACCACAAGTCGTCTCAGGCGGAGGGGGTGGGCCCAAGGATGAGGACCTCCGTTTTGTCCGAGTTCAGTTTCAGCCGGCTGCCTCTCATCCAGTCGGCGACGGCCTTCATGCCCTCGTGGAGGTTGGTTTTGGTGGTGTGTGGGTCCTTGGTGAGGGAGAGGATGAGTTGGGTGTCGTCGGCATAGGAGATGATGTTGAGGTTGTGTTGGCGGGCCAGTTGGGCCATGTAGATGTTGAACAGTGTCGGGTTGAGGGATGAGCCCTGGGGTACGCTGCAGATGATGTTGGTGGCTTCGGATTGGAAAGGGGGAGGCGGACTCTCTGGGTTCTGCCTGAGAGGAAGGATGTGGTCCAGTCGAGGGCTTTCTCTTGGATCCCTGCTTCGTGGTGGCAGACTGTGTCGAAGGCGGCTGACAGGTCTAGGAGGATGAGGGCTGATGTTTCTCCATTGTCAAGTTGGCTTCTGATGTCGTCTGTGGCGGCGAGGAGAGCAGTCTCAGTGCTGTGGTTCCATCTGAATCCGGATTGGGAGGGGTCGAGAATTTTGTTGTCTTCGAGGTATCGGGTAAGTTGTGTGTTGCCGATTTTCTCAATGACCTTCGCCGGGAATGGGAGCAGGGAGATGGGCTGGAAGTTCTTAAGGTCTTTGGGGTCTGCCTTTGGTTTTTGAGTAGAGCGTTGATTTCGGCGTGTTTCCAGCTCTCCGGGAATCTTGCTGTTTCGAAGGAGATGTTGATGACCTTCCGTAGGTGTGGTGCGATAGCTGTGTCTGCTTTGTTTTATATGTGGGGCACGGGTCTGACGGTGATCCGGAGTGGATGGAATTAATGGTCTTGTGAGTTTCGTCGCCGTTGATGCTGGTCCAGGAGGTCAGGCGGTTGGTGCGGGTGGAGTTCATGGAGGGGGAGACTGGCGTGTTTGAGGTAGTAGGGGTCTTGAAGCTGTCGTGGATGTCCACGATCTTTCGGTGGAAAGCGGTGGCTAGGGCGTCGCACAGTTCTTGGGAGGTGGGATGTCGTTGACGGTGTCGCTGGGGTTGGAGAGCTCCTTCACAATGTTGAAGAGTTCCTTGCAGTCGTGAGCGTTGTTTTCCAGGCGAGTTTTGAAGGAGGATCTTTTTGCTAGCCTGAAGATTTGGTGATGACTGTGTGTGGCGTCCTTGAGTGCTGTGTGGCTGTCGGGTGTGCGTTCGTGGAGCCATTTCTTCTTAAGTTTACAGCAGTTGCGTTTGGAGGCTTGGAGGTCATTGGTGAACCAGGTGGCTTTTTCGTTGGTTTGGTTGTTGGAGGGTTTTTTGAGTGGTGCGAGGCGGTTGGCGCAGTCGTCGATCCATAGCCTGAGGTTGTGGGTGGCGATGTCCGGGTCGGTGGGCGGTTTCTGGGCTAGGTCGTTGGTCAACTGATCTTCGGTGACTTTGCTCCAGCGTCGACGGGGTGGTTGCTCGGTGTGGTGGTGTTTGGTTTGTTTCTTGAAGGTGAAGTGGATGCAGTGGTGATCGGTCCAGTAGAGTTTGGTGGTGCGATTGAAGGTGACGTGGTCGCTTGTGGAGAAGATGGGGTCTAGAGTGTGACCGGCGGCATGGGTGGGTGCGTTGACAATCAACAGGACGTCATGGATATATCCGCCCTAAAAAACACATGTTCAGTCAAATGAGAGAAATCCTTACACTATAAGTGCCAAAGCTCAAAATAGCCCTTATATAAGTTGGCATACGAGGGGAAAAAAACGAGAGTCCATAGCTACTCCCTGAGCTTGTCAGTACCATTGTCCCTCATGGATAAATTCCCAATATAATTGTGCGACCCAGTTGTTTTGATTTGTTCTTGTGTATGTTTGGAAAACATATATGCACAATGCTATAGGATGAAGATTCAAAATGTATTTATACTCCAGATCTATCAAGCATTATGCATGCAAGATTCATCTTCTATCTGAACTCATGGTCGATATCCGGTTCGCATAATGATTCATGTTTAATGCCATTTGGTTTGTGCAGAGGTAAAACTTTCTTCACATTTAATTTTCTTGAGCACATCTATATCCTTTGTATGGATCATTGAATTTCTAATTCTGTCTTATGAGCGGGCATGCGGGTAATTACATGGCATGCATTTTTCTTGCTCATTGTTTGCTCTGTGACTTTTTGGAATTTCTGGATAGTTTTTTCTTCATATAAATTTGCACACTTTGCGTCTGGGTTCAGGTGGTGGTTATTTCACTTTCTCTCATGGAGCGTACTAACATATAGGTTTTATGGTTTTCACATTGCTCATTTCTTGGGGTACTTTGTACCTTGACTAATGACACACACTTGTTGGTGTTGGTTTTTTATGTTTTTAATAACTGCAACACTATGTTCCTGACTTTTAAGCTTTTTATTTTTCTGATAGATACAGCTACCTGTGGATTCCTCACCTTATGAATCCTCCCAGACGCTAGCATCCAACGGAAAATCTTCCCAGCTCTCCACGTCGACGAGGACATCACAATTGCATGGCTCACGTGACTCCGTCTGACGTCACTGTGCCAATAAGAGGTCCTCGCCGGGGTGCTGACGTCAGTTCTCTTTTTTCCGTGCCTTTGACGCTAACAGTTTTATTCTAGCTCTCGCTGCTGTTGGAGGTGTTCCATCTTGTTACTAGTTGCAATCCGGTTTCTAGTTACAATGTCTCCTCCTAGGAAGTCGGGATTTAAGCTGTGTCAAGAACGCGGGGGTCGCATGTCGCTTACTGACCCTCATGACAATTGCCTTTGGTGTCTGAGCTCTGAGCATGACGTTGAGGAGTGTGTTTCCTGCCAGAGCATGAATCCTAAGGCTCTGAAAGAGAGGGAGGAAAAACTATTTTTGGCCAAGGTAAAGAAGGGGCATAAGCGTCATCACAGGTCGTCTTCCCATACTTCGTCGAAGAGACACAAGAAACAACATCTTCATGACTCTCGGCATTGTTCGCTTCGGAGCCGTTCAAGATCAAGGTCTCCATCTCGGCGACGACGTGGGAGGTCAGTCCGACTGTGACTCCACAACCTCATTGCCCTCATGCTTCTCCGGCACCGTCGGTCTTTGAGGTAGTGGCACCTCTGGAGAGTCCTCGATTTTCACCTGCTGCACATGATTCGGATGTTCAGCAAGCACAGGTGCAACATGGAGACGAGCGGTATCCTGCCTTCCCGGCTCCGGGAGCGGATCTGGCGGCATTTTTAAATGCCATATTCTCGATGTTTAAGGCGATGGCCCCTGCTGGTGCACCGGCTGGTCCCACGGGTCCATTAACTTTTTCGTTGGGCTCCCCGGCTCCTTACAAAGCGGCGCTGTTTATGCCCTTTTATCCAGCTGAGGGTTCCGGTTAGACACCAATGACATTGCCTCGAGGTCCTGCGGTGCCAATGATGTCGCCTTCCAGGCCTATGGCGCTGATCTCATCGCCCGCCAGTCGACACTGATGATGGAGGCTTAAGTGTCCATGGTGCCGTTGGGATCCACTTCGGCACCGGATCCCAGTAATGGATTAGACCGAAGCCAACCTTCCTCTCCTGTTCTGCGTCTTGCAGTTTTTAAAGCCAGTGTCCTCGACGTCGGGCAATTCCATGTCGATGCCGAGGTCGGAGGGCAGACTGAGGTTGCGTAGAAAGGCCTTGAGACTTTTGGAAGTGGAAGAGTGCCAACAGCAGTTGCTGGAAGAAGGGGAGATTGTGGAGCCCTTGGGAGAATATCAAGGGCTGGATTCGGCCAGTGGACTTGACACTTCCCCGGATTGGGACCTTTCTTCGTCAGGGGAGTTCACAGAGGAAGCAGCCTCCTTCCATACGGTGATTAGGAAGGCGGCAAATTTTTGGGATCTTCCGTTGCTTGCTGCAGAGGTCAAGACGGACATTTTGACGGAGGTCCTACACCATTCTTCAACTTCATTGAATCCATTGCTTCCGTTTAATGATGCTCTTATGGAGCCCATCTTAGAGCTATGGAGGAAGCCTGTGTCATCACCTGCTGTCAATAGGTCTGTGGCAGGGAGGTACAGAGTGGCACCTGGAGATCTGGGGTTCTTATCAAAACATCTGACCCCAGAGAGTCTGGTTGTTCAGGCCTCTTGTTCCACACGGTCTGAACCAGGCTCCTTCCCTGTGATTCCATCGGACAGGGAATCCAAAAGGATGGAGCAATCGGCAAAGAAAAGTTTCTCTTCTTGCAATATGGCTCTCAAGGCTGGGAATGCTACCTGTGTTCTTGGTAGATATGTCCATGCCCTGATGGACTCCGCTAGGGCTATGGTTCCTGACTTGCCGCAGGATGTGCAGAGTCAAATTGGTGAACTCCTATCGGATGCTGAGGCTGCAGCAAAACAGATAATCCAGGCTGGCATGGATTCCACAGACCGGTGGCCAGGGCAGTGGGTACCTCTATTGCTACCAGGAGGCACGCATGGTTGAGGTCCTCTGGTTTTTCTTCTGATGAGCAGACTGCTTTGTTGGATTTGCCCTTTGATGGAGAAAAACGTTTTCGTGATAAAGCTGACTCTGCCCTAGAGCGCTTTAAAGATAGTCGGGGCACGGCAAAGTCTTTGGGTCTGCAAGACTCCTCTGCTACCCCTTTCAGGTCCTTTTGGAGGTTCAGGGGGTTTGGGCGTTGAGCCGTTTACTGTGGGAGACCCAGTCCACAGCCCAACAGCATACCAGCCTCCCATATCGATCATTTAGAGGGAGGGGGAGGGTTAGGACAAGAGGGGCCACCCAGCAGCACCCTGCATCATCTTCTTCCTCTGGAGGACAACAACAAGGGAAGCAGCCCTAGTTTTCTCCCCATTTTCGACCACACTTCTCCTGTAGGGGGAAGATTACGTCTTTTTCTCCACAAGTGGGAGTTAATTACATCAGACTCCTTGGTTCTGAACATTGTGAGAAAAGGATATGCTCTCCCTTTTCAGGAGTTTCCCCCTCCTATCCATCCCTGTCCCTCATTTTGTTCAGAAGACCATCTACTGTTGTTGCAACAGGAGGTTCAGATCCTGTAGTCAAAAGGTGCGGTGGAGTTGGTTACGGAGCAAGAAATGGAACAGGGTTGTTATTCATGATACTTCCTGATCCCCTAGGATGGTCGTTTGAGACCAATCTTAGACCTGAGGATTTTGAATTGGTTCCTCAAACACAAAAAGTTCAAGATGCTGACTCTGGCACAGGTACTTCTGGCATTGAACAAAGAAAGACTGGATGGTGTCTGTCGACTTGCAGGATGCTTACTTTCATATCACTATACTCAAGTCACACAGGAAGTATCTCCAGTTTGTGGTGGGGTCGCAACACTACCAGTTTGCGGTCCTTCCGTTTAGTCTTACTTCAGCACCTTGAGTCTTCACGAAGGTGATGGCAGTGGTGGCAGCAAGTCTAAGAAGGAAGGGAATATCGGTATTCCCTTACCTGGATGTTTGGTTGATCAAAGCCAGGTCTCCAGAGCTTGTGTTGCGTCACTTGCAGATGAAAACTCAGTTGTTGTTCAGTCTGGGTTTTACGATAAACGTACCCAAGTCTCACCTGGAGCCCTCTCAACGCCTCCTGTTCATAGGGGCAGTACTGGATACTACATTGAATCGGGCCTATCCTCCGCCTCAGCGGATTCAGGACATCCAGGCGTTGATTCCAATGTTTCAAAACAGAGAGGTTGTTCCAGTCCTCAAAGTCTTAGGTCTGCTCGGTCTGTTCGCTTCTTGCATTCTGTTGATCACTCATGCACATTGACAAATGAGGGCTCTCCAGTGGTGCCTCCGCAGGCAGTGGTTTCAACACAAAGGGGATCTCGAGGAGTCGATAACGATTTCTGATGGATACAAAAGCTATCTGTGGATTCCTCACAGTCGCACCCGCCTCCCCGTTGCCTGTCTGGTCACACTGAGATATGTGGTTGTATATGTGTGTATACATTTTGATGTTTTTATGTATATATAAATGATGGTTTTGACTATATTGCATCATGGTGGTTTTATGTATAAATGTATTTATTGGAGCTATGGTGAGGTCGGTTTTCACCTGTTCGCCTCTAAGGCACGTAAAAAATGGGTGAAACTGACGTCAGCACGCCGGCGAGGACCTCTTATTGGCACGGGGACATTAGACAGAGTCGCGTGGAGCTGTGCAATTGTGACGTCCTTGTCGACGTGGAGAGCTGGGAAGAAGATTTTTCGTCAGATGCTGGCACATGGGAGAATTCATAAGGTGAGGAATCCACAGGTAGCTATTGTATCCACCAGAAAAAGCGTTACCGAAGGTAAGTAACTTGTTCATTAGGAATAAAGATAGATTGTGGTGTTATGATTTTAATATATGTTTCCATAAGTTCTAAATTTCTTATTGTTACCCGCCTTGAAGAAGTCCCTGGGTAGGGAAGAAACATGTGTTGACTGAACTCTTCATTTGCCCAAGATCATCAGTGTATTTTAAGATTTTATGTATTATACAAATTATACTGATTCTGCATTGGGATGTCAAGTAAAGAATTTTCTTCTGACTTAATTTTTCAACTATTTGCTTCATATGCATTTGAGATTTATTGTGTTGCTACATGTTCCTGGGCCATTATTTATGAAATATGCTACTTTCTACATATATTAACCCTTTTAGTTTGTCCTTATACAAGCAAGGGCATCCAGTGGAAGGCAGGATCTGCCATCACCTGCCCCACTGTTAGTCCATAACAGTAAGACAAGTGGGTTTTACAAATAGTCCTGAGGGGTTGCTCCATCCTCTTTCTGGAGATTCCCCAACCCCTGGTACCCATGTACGACCAGCTGACAGAAGATTCTCTCTCCTTGCTCCACCAGGAAGTGCTGGCCCTTTTTGGCCAAAGATGCTACAGAGAGGCTGCCAGCATCAGACATTGGTTTTGGTTGCTATGCGCACTACTTTCTGGAGTTAAAGGACGGAGGCCACTGTCCTATCCTAGTCCTGCGCCTTCTCAACTTTTTCTGGAAAAAGGAGAAGTACAAGATGCTCACCTTAGATCAAGTCCTGTCCACTCTGGACCCTGGAGACAGGATGTTAGCGCAGGAATTGCACTAAGCATACTTCCACATCCCCATCCTGCCTGCGCACAGATGCTACCTGTGGTTCATGGTGGGCCAAGAATACTTTCAGTTTACAATGCTTCCTTTTGGTTTCACCAGCACCCCTTTGGTGTTCACCAGGGTAATGGTGGTTGTTGCAGACCTCTGCAGAGGTTAGGGGTTCTAGTCTTCCCCTTCCTCAATGCTCATCTGTTGAAGGCAGGCTCATCCCAGACAGGCATGTCCCACATCCAGACTGAGGTGAACCCCCTGCATTCTCTGGGATTCAATACCAACGTGCCGAAGACACACCTTACTCCCTCTCAGGCAGTCCCTTTCATCTGGCCTTTCTGGACACAGTGCATTTTCAGGCCTGTCCTCTCGAACAGCAAGTCCACTATACAGGGAGTGCAGAATTATTAGGCAAGTTGTATTTTTGAGGATTAATTTTATTATTGAACAACAACCATTTTCTCAATGAACCCAAAAAACACATTAATATCAAAGCTGAATATTTTTGGAAGTAGTTTTTAGTTTGTTTTTAGTTTTAGCTATGTTAGGGGGATATCTGTGTGTGCAGGTGACTATTACTGTGCATAATTATTAGGCAACTTAACAAAAAACAAATATATACCCATTTCAATTATTTATTATTACCAGTGAAACCAATATAACATCTCAACATTCACAAATATACATTTCTGACATTCAAAAACAAAACAAAAACAAATCAGTGACCAATATAGCCACCTTTCTTTGCAAGGACACTCAAAAGCCTGCCATCCATGGATTCTGTCAGTGTTTTGATCTGTTCACCATCAACATTGCGTGCAGCAGCAACCACAGCCTCCCAGACACTGTTCAGAGAGGTGTACTGTTTTCCCTCCTTGTAAATCTCACATTTGATGATGGACCACAGGTTCTCAATGGGGTTCAGATCAGGTGAACAAGGAGGCCATGTCATTAGATTTCCTTCTTGTATACCCTTTCTTGCCAGCCACGCTGTGGAGTACTTGGACGCGTGTGATGGAGCATTGTCCTGCATGAAAATCATGTTTTTCTTGAAGGATGCAGACTTCTTCCTGTACCACTGCTTGAAGAAGGTGTTTTCCAGGAACTGGCAGTAGGACTGGGAGTTGAGCTTGACTCCATCCTCAACCCGAAAAGGCCCCACAAGCTCATCTTTGATGATACCAGCCCAAACCAGTACTCCACCTCCACCTTGCTGGCGTCTGCGTCGGACTGGAGCTCTCTGCCCTTTACCAATCCAGCCACGGGCCCATCCATCTGGCCCATCAAGACTCACTCTCATTTCATCAGTCCATAAAACCTAAGAAAAATCAGTTTTGAGATATTTCTTGGCCCAGTCTTGACGTTTCAGCTTGTGTGTCTTGTTCAGTGGTGGTCGTCTTTCAGCCTTTCTTACCTTGGCCATGTCTCTGAGTATTGCACACCTTGTGCTTTTGGGCACTCCAGTGATGTTGCAGCTCTGAAATATGGCCAAACGGGTGGCAAGTGGCATCGTGGCAGCTGAACGCTTGACTTTTCTCAGTTCATGGGCAGTTATTTTGCGCCTTGGTTTTTCCACACGCTTCTTGCGACCCTGTTGACTATTTTGAATGAAACGCTTGATTGTTCGATGATCACGCTTCAGAAGCTTTGCAATTTTAAGAGTGCTGCATCCCTCTGCAAGATATCTCACTATTTTTGACTTTTCTGAGCCTGTCAAGTCCTTCTTTTGACCCATTTTGCCAAAGGAAAGGAAGTTGCCTAATAATTATGCACACCTGATATAGGGTGTTGATGTCATTAGACCACACCCCTTCTCATTACAGAGATGCACATCACCTAATATGCTTAATTGGTAGTAGGCTTTCGAGCCTATACAGCTTGGAGTAAGACAACATGCATAAAGAGGATGATGTGGTCAAAATACTCATTTGCCTAATAATTCTGCACTCCCTGTATTTAGACTATGAAACTGATGTTTCAGCCTCTGTCCTGGATTTCATTGAGACTGACTGTGAGGCTGTTGGGCCTCATGGACTCCTGCATTCTTTTAGCGACATATGCCTGTTGGCATATGAGGGCTTTGCAATGGGATCTGAAGTTCCAGTGGGCACAGCATCAGAGAAATTTCTCCAACCTAGTCCAGATCTCAGGGAGAAAACTGCAAAGCATCTGCAGTGGAGACAGATGAACTGCGATTCGGTCAGCAGCAGACCTATTACCCTTCCCCAAATAGAGCTGACTGTAGTGACAGATGCACAACTCCCGGACTGGGTTGGCTGATAGACATGGAATCCTTGGCATGATTTCCCCCTAACCTTTTTTCCTTCTGAACTCAGTTTTTGCGGAGTTAGTTTTTGTTGGCCTTCGCTAACCAGTGCTAAAGTGCTTGTGCTCTTGCCGGAAAATGGTAGAAGTGGCTTGTACCCAGTTGGCATATTTAATTTACTTATATAAGTTCCTAGTAAAATGCACTGCATGTGCTGAGGGCCTGTAAATTAAATGCTACCAGTGGGCCTGCAGCAGTGATTTTGGAACCCTATAAACAGGTCTCAGGCCTGCCCTTGAAGAGCTTGTGTGTGCAGTTTTAAAGCGCCATTTTGACCTGCCAAAGTAAACCTTCATCCAGGCCCAAACATTCCTTTTTTATATATATAGGTCACCCCTAAGATAGGCTGTAGACCGCAACCTCGCCTCTTGCAGATAGCCACAGTCGGTGCTTTATACTTTTAGCCACTATATTGCAGTTTATTCTTTGAAAATTCATAACTCCCGTTCTACTGATTGGATTTTTTTAATTTTGGTCTTGCTTTATTTATTACATTCTCCGCAGTTTTCTAGCTTCTTCATGTGCTTTTACGTTTTAAATGTACTTGTAATGAAAAACTCTTAAATACATTTTCACTACTGCAAAGCCTGTCTCTGTCATAGGATAACTTTGGAGTTGCCTTATTACATTTTATAAGTGTAATTTCCAAATGGGAAGAGACAAACTCTTCAAGTTTGGTGTCGCATTAATTCTAATTTAAAATCCTAACTTATGGTGAAGTCGGATTTTAAGCTGCAGTTATGAAAATGCCGCTTTTAGAAAGTTGCCATTTTCTTGTCCCAGACATTTGGTGTCTGCCTGGGTCACATGAGTAGGTGTAGTTGGCAGTTGGGCTTTGTGTATTCCTCCTCGATAGCCACACACAATAGGAGCTTGGATGTGAGTTAATGGGCCATCACTGGAAGGATGGCAGGGAGGGGCTGGGCACAGTCTCATTTGCACCTCAATAGGCTTTGTCTGGTCTCCACACAAAGGGCTGCATACCCCCTGTAGCTAGACTGCAGCCAGGGCAGGGAAGGCAGGACATGTGCGTACTTCAAATGTATGCCTCTAGAAGTGTCTCCCCACATCAAAGGCAAAAATATGTATAAAAGAAAGAAGGACCTCAGACACCACTACTTCAGTACACTTCTGTCCCTGTGGCTACTTTGCCTGTAAGGACTGCTGTAATGCTACAAGGACTGCAACTCTGCTGAACTGCTGCTCTTTAAGTAACTGCTGACCTGCTGCCCTCTTGCCTGGGGAGGAGGAACTAGATCTGCACCTCCATCTCAAACGCAGACCCTCATAGTGACTTAAAAGGCTAGTGTGATGGCCTCTTGATCTAAGCCTCAGGGACATAACAGGCTCCCCATAGCTCTTCAACCCATCTTCAGCAAGTTCTTGATCCCCAAGACCCCAAGAAATGCCTCTCAGGTCCTGAGACCTTGGTGTGGCTCATGAGTTCTGAAAGTCAGGCTTTTAGGCTCATCACAACTGCGACCAAGCCCATTCACACTGTAAACTTGCTGCTCGCATGGAAAATCAGTGCAAGCCATCATCCTCCTGTGTGGCTTGCCAACAGTAAGCTTTAGTCCTCCCATTCACAGTGCCCGGCTTGCCCCTTGCACCACGCTGACCATCACCAGCGATGCTCTCCTTGCTCACAGTGAATCTCTTTGTTTTGTTTTATTTATTAAATTGTGCTCTATTTATCTGGGATCTTTTGTGTGGTATTTTGAATGATTTACAGTTTGAAGAGTTGCACAAATACTGAACACATTTGCCTCTAAGTTAAGCCTGACTGCTCTGTGCCAAGCTACCAGGGGGTTGGGCACAAATTAATTTGGGGTTGCTTGTGCCTTACCCTAACTTGTATTGTGGTTGCTGCTTGACCAAGGCTTACCCCAAGTCAACCAGTAACCCAATTTCTAACAGTGGCAGTCTGGAAGATGTGGCGAACGGAGCACTCTGGTCCCTGGCGGAGTCTAAGCTTCACATCAGTCTGTTGGAGCTGAGGTCATGGACCCTTTGTCAAGAGGCCCTTCACCTCTTCACATGGCTGGAACGCCAGGGCATTTTCCAGATGGTTCAACACATGGTGGCCAACTGAAAGGGCAGGTAAAGTCAGCCATCAATGCCTAGCAGATCACAAATGTTGTCTCCATCCAGAAGTGGTGCAAGGTCTCTTTCAACAGTGGGGAGAGTTTTGGTTAGATCTGTTCGCCACCACAGACAACACACAATATCAGCGGTTTCACGCAACAAGTTTCCAAGGCAGCTCTCACTCGGAGGCGCTTTTCATCCTGAGTGTAACTCCAGCCTCCTTTATGCCTTTATACCTATACCACTGCTGCCCAGAGTACTCAAGAAGATCAGGAATGACTGGGCCCAAGTCATGTGGCTTCAGATTGGGCAAGGAGCATCTGGCATCCCAAGCTCCTGAGCATGACAAAAGGTCCTCCATTCAGGCTGCCTGTTTGGGAGGATCTTCTGCCACAACAGCAGGGCAGGGTCGTGCACCAGACCCTGCTCATACTTTGCCTTCATGCTTGGAGATTGAGTGGTGACTGTAGACAGTTTTCGATTTTCCTCCTGAAATCTCTGATGTTATTCTGGCAGCTAGGCATCTCTCCACCAAGGCAGTATACGCCTGCTTTTAGGACAGGTTTGTGGCATGGTGCTCATATTGATCTTCTTTCTGCGCCCTTGTCCCAGGTTCTGTTGTTTGTTCTTACTCCGGCCCAGCAGGATTCTGCTCTTGGCACTAGTCAAGGTTATTTGTCCATTATTTGTCCATTTGGCATTTTGTCATTCTTGCAGTTGCTGGACTAACCGTCTCTGTTTGCGTCACCTGTTGTGACTAGATTCCTCAAAGGCTTCCAACACATTTCCTTCCAAGACAATCATCGTGCTGCAATGGGCCCATAGGCTGGTCCTTACCTTTCTTATGTGCCCGCCTTTTGAGCCACTGCACAAATGTCCCCTTCGTCTGCTTACCGTCACAACAGCATTTCTAGTGCCCATAATATCAGGCAAGAGGGTCAGCAAACTGCAGGTACTCTCTGTGCACCCTCTGTAGACCACAAACTAGTTATAAGGATCTGTGCTTTCTACCTCCCAAAGGTCATGACAACTTTTCATGTAGGTCAAAACATCACATCGCCTACCGTCTTTACTCCGCCTCACCTTTCTGAAGAAGAGGAGAGAGATTCCACCTTCTAGACCCCAAAACAACATTGTCATTCTATTTAGATCATACAAAATTTACAAGTGGACGATCAACTCTTTGTAGGGTATGTGGGATTAAGAGAAGGAATGGATAGTTCTCTGCATAAATATCTGCTATGCATTGGCAAAGAAGCAACCCTCTGATTACATGTGTGCTCATTCTACCAGAGCCTAGGCTGCGACCACTGTTTTAGCTTGCTGAGTCTATGTCCTGGACATCAGTCAAGCAGCAACAATGGGGGGTCCTTGTACATGTTCACCAAACATTCCTGTTTGGATGGTCAGGCCTATTGTGACGGGTACACTGCCCATTCAGTCCTGCACGACTTTATGGTATAATCTATTTAGCAGACCCACCTCCGGGAAGGTACTGCTTTGGTATCTATGCAAAAGTAAGGAATCTGCAGCAGTAGTCTCTATTAGATAAATGTAACCCCTTATCTGGTAAAGACTCTGTCTAGCCTCAGATACCTTACTGATCCTCCTCATTCTGCAAACCAATTTCATTTGGTCACCCTTCTCATGCCCTCAGCAATACCCACCACTGTGTCAGCAATCATTGTGGCTCAATGCTTCTGGCTTGGAAAGTCTAAAAAAGAAACTGATGTTACTGTGCTGTGGTGGTGCCTGTATAAGCACCAAACACGTCCCTTCCAGCATGGATGATGCTGATGCAGAGCCAAACAATGCCTCCTACGATCACCCAGGAGCACTGTCCTAAAAATTTCCAGATTCAGTTTGAGGTCTAGGGAATATTATAAGGTAAGGATTCTGTGGCTGGATAGAGTCTCTACCAGATGAGGCATTGCCAAAGTTAAAAAAAACTTGTTCAATAATGCATACGCAGATTCTGCATTTGAACCCAAAATTGTCTCCTGGCCTTTCTGAATTTTTTTTAGGCCGTACAATGATCAGAAAGTCCTATTAAAGGGTGGTGTCTATTGGATTTGGATACCTAGGCAGTTGAAAACAAAAAAGCCCTCACAAATTTCCTTCTGTTTCACCAAGGAAGGATGTCTCTGGTGAGAAACTTCAGGCAGCTCACTTGCGTAATTTGATAAAAAAAAGTACTGTAAAGTCCAGGAGGAATGGTTTTGGTTTTACACTGATCGGAGAAGGTCAAAGGAAGGATGGTATTTTTTATCATGTGTTTGCAGTTGACCTTCCAGACATTCCACATAATTTCTTAATATGTACCTACTGTTGGTTACCTTTTTTTGACCTAGCCTAAATATTGTGTAAGCATGTAGTGAGAATTTCTTTTAAAAAATACTTGTCAGAAATTGGGTAATAGATTTGGGAGGGTGTGAACTCTACGAGCTTGAAAAACACAATCTGATGAAGTCAAAATACAGTGCTGAGAGGATCGCTGCTGAACCCCTGATAGTTGGGCACAAGCAACAGGCAATCCCTAGGGAAGTGTGTGTTAAGTTAAAGCAGTACCAACAATTCAAAGTCAAAAAACCAACCAAGTAAAATCCTAAACAAATTTAGTAGCACATAGCAAAAGTTAATGAGCAAAAAAGACACTAAGATCATTAAGTTAGGTTAAGAGCAACCAGAGATACTAATTTAATAATTTTTAAGGCAAAAAGTGCCTAAAAAGAAGTAAAGTGTCATTGAAATCAACAGTTCGTGGTCTGCCAGCACCTCGGTCAATTTGAGGCCGTTCACAACGAAGTGGAGGTCGGATACAGCAGCCAGATTGTCCTGGTCAAAAGTTTCACCTTCAGACATAGTCTCCAACTGTTGGGAATGGTCCTCCTGGTCAGTCCAGCTCCTGTCTTACTGGGTCCAGTTGTCGATGGTGAGATGGGCCATCTTATAGTCAGGATCCCTTCTGCTTTTAGTGTCCATGAAGCAGGTAAACTGGAGGCCAACAACTTGACCGTTATAGTGCAGTTCCAGTACCTGGATGCCAGCTGGATTCAGGAGTTCTTCAATGAGTTCTCTTATTTCAGCAAGAATCAAGAGTCCTATTGCTGCGTGTTCTTCTATTCAGGTGGAGTCTTCCCAAGTCCAGGAATGTTCTAAGGAGGTGGTGTTGATTTATCCTGTGCACAAGTCAGAGACGAGAGAAATTCTGCCACCAAATCCTATTTTCTCGCAGTCTTCCCAGACCCCAACTTCCTTTTGCATACTGTAAAAATCCCCAGGAGACTGTCTTAGTGTAGCAGAGCACTCCTACCAACAGGCAGGTCTTCGGCTCCTTCATCACACCCCTATTTAGACAAACTCTCCTTCCACCCGACAGGACTGATCAAAACTAGCTGTTTTTCTTGATGTGGTTGGAACTTGACTGTCTAGGATAGTCCTGGGAATGAGTATCAGTGAATCTCCCTGGAAACTCTAAGTCAACCGAGGTAGTGCTATTCTTTGTGTACACTTCTAGATAGCTGATCCCTGCTAAGCAGTAAGCGGTTAACACTCATTTGCTCTTTATGGTCTCAGGGGCTGGCTATTGTCTTTTGAGCCACAGTTGTTAACTCTCCCAGCCACGGATACATATTTCAGCTCTGGGCGTATGATGAGAAGCAGAATTGGCTTTAAGCCACTTCTAGCTCAGGCAGCCTAAAGTACATTTTATTAAGCTAATTTCCCACTATGGTTAACAAAAATCTGATTTTACTTCCAAATTGGATTTTGAAAATTAAGTAGGTAATCATTTTGAAACCTTTAGCTATCATTTTCTCAGATAGAGATAAAAATAAAGATTGTAATCCCATTTAGGCCTGTTCAAGGAAAGATCTAGCAAAGCCTACTAAGTGGAATAACTTTGGGGTTTTATTTCATTGTGAGAGCACACCAACCTTTATATATAGCGAACCCTATTAGCACCCTGTCCTGTGGGCTTACAAGGCACACTTTAGGTTGGCTTATGAATATATATATATAAAATAGGCTTTTTATAGACAGCAAAAAACATTTTCCTTGTCATATGTCCCTGAGGTGCGTTTAAACTGCAGTCCAGCCAGAAAACAATGATGGCCCTTGTAAACATATATTTTTGTTACTTCACACCATGCATGACACTATGCATGCATTTTTTGTGCTATCAGCAGTGGCCCTCTAGGACAGTTCAATAGACCAAATGAGTGGAGCCAGTTGTTTCATTTTAGGGCCACACCATATACACTGTGGCACTGAATAGCAGCGTCACTATGCACAGAGTCCTAATAATCGCCCAGTGTAAGGTTGAGAAAAAGGTGAAAAATATGGGGTGCTGATGCAGAAAAGGCTAATTTACTACAATACCCCTGTTCCGTCCCAAAAAAAAAAAAAACACTCTTAGCACGTTTAAAGCCATCATGTGTTCGAAGAACTTCCAATGGGAATGATACCACTTGAGTAAGTTCACATAATTTGCAGAATGGAGAAAGCCAACTGCAACTGTGTATAATTTTGCTTGTAGCAAATGTAACATAGCTTCAAGCCTTGGCATATTAACAATTTATTTTCAAAATACAAGTGAATTGTTAATTATAACCAAAGGTAACATATGAATATAACTTGAATCTGTGTGTGAATTTAGAGTTGTGTTGGTGGGGGGGGGAGGGGGGGGGGGGAAGGACATGGCCAGCAAGATGTCTGACCGGCAGCACTAATGGAGAGTTCTTGGGCTACTTTTGCAATTCTACAGATTCCTGTTGCCTCGGAGCCTGGCAGAGCCCATGGCCCCATCCTTGCTGAAAGAAACACATGGTGGTTGCCTCGTTGGTCCCCTGTCTACTCTCCTGCAGTCTCTACGCTGTATGAGGACTGTATCCCGGGCGTGGTGAGGGCGGTCTTATCAAGGTGTGAGACCTCCAGATGAAAGCGGCGGGGCTTTGACTTGGGATGACTGCCTTTGCTGAAGAGCGTCGGCTGTGCAGTGGTGCACTGTCGAAGACGGAACTCGTCTCTCACCTGGGCTGCTGAAGTTTGCAGGCAACCAGCAGCGCTGCACCAGAGCGTTTAGCAGATCAAGGAGGCCAGAGGCTAGGTGCGGTGTGGGCCCCAACAGAAATAGCAAAGCAGAACTCGCCTCCTCCTGAGCAGACGTGGAGCCAGGGCGACCAGCCGCCCTGCATCGGATTATCGACCTGAGTGACGGCTGGGGCTGCTCAGAAGTGCACAACATCAGGAGGGCCCTCCCAGTGAATGATTGGACCTCCGGCATAAATATTGACTGTGTTGGAAACACAGAGGGTGCACCGTGGGGAACAGAACTCAGCCCCCTTACCTTATAATTTCAGCTGTGTATGGTGATAGGGAGCCCCATAGTTATGACCAGGCCCATCACAGCTAATGTTACAACTGAACAAACCCATACTGGCCTTAATAGATGCCACAGAGTCCTACCCTCATAATTGATTGAGGAGTCTTGTAAGGACAGCCCTGGGGGAGAGAGCCCACTGAGTGCCTACAATCACTGGAGGGTACAGAATGGAGATAGTGCCATTGTGGTTTCTCCCCTTTCCCCCCAGCCCCCCCAACCTGCATTTGTTATCTGGACCTTATTTATGACTCCATGATTACTTTTCACATTTTAACTAAGAAAGGAATTTTTTTTATTACTTTATGGTACCCCGAGAAATGTATTGAAATCACTCCAAACTGATGTACATCAAGAGACAGTCCCCAGACACTGGTTCTGTAACTGCTCTCCCAGCCCTACGTTTAATTAAACGAACTGTTCCTACTTTGCCAGGCGCTCTTGTCAATTGGTTTTTGAAGGTAAATTCTCATTCGATCAACAGCGGACTGCTAGAGCACAGCGAGAGGTGTAAACCCACTGCTTCGCAGAAAATGGCCTGGGGTGGGGCTTAGTGGACGGCAGTAACAAGGAGAACCTGGTGCTATCACCGAAGAGGAGGTAGACATCGAGGCATCCAGCACAGTCCAGATAAACATTGAGGCCATGGCGCTGGGCATTAATCTACAGAGAACAGATATACGCTAGTTGGCAGAAAGATCAGTGCAGGAAGATATAACTGCACGCAGTGCCACCATCGCCTCTCTAGAGTCACAATCACAAACGCTGGCTACTTGTGCAGAAGATGCAGAGGATCGGTCCTGTAGATGCTACTTACATTTTGTGGGATTCCCAAAGGAGGGCATCCCGGAAGCTTTTCTGGATGATTTGATCAAAACAGTACTGCTGACTGGGAAGCTGGCACAACTCTTTGTGGTGGAGAGGGCACACAGGTCGTTGGCTCCCCCACCGTGCCCAGGAGTCCTCCAAGAACAATAATTGCAAAGATCATTAATTACAGGAACCAGCCTCGAAAAGAGGATCCCTCTTTTGAGAACCACACTATACGCATATTCCTGGACTACACCACACCAGAGCTGTCCCATTACAAAGACAGTCCTTTAGTGGTGTTCAACAAAAACTGAAAGCAATGAGTCTCAATCAATCATAGCATTTGTAAAGTGCAGCACTATCACCCATAAGGATATCGGATCGCTGAGAGTGCTGTGTTTCAGTCGAAAAGCTACGTCTTGAGTCTTCTCCTGCTGAAGCTGTTCGAATGTGGAGGGGCAGGCTGTTCCAGAACTTGGCTGCTGTGTAGGAGAAGGAGCCTCTGCTGCGATGGATGCGTGGAGGGGGGGTGCAAAGTTTAGCGATGCGGAGTGTAGTTGTCTTGCTGGGACATAGAAGCTCAGTCGATGGTTGATGTAGGACGATCTGAGGTTGTGGAGAGCCTTGTATGCAAGGGTGAGGATTTTGAATTGGCATCTTTCTGGACGGGGAGCCAGTGGAGGTTCCGGAGATGTGGGGTGAGAGTTGAGAGCTTGGGGAGGTAGAGGATGAGTCTGGCTGTGGCGTTCTGTAGAGTCTGGAGTCTTTTAAGTAGCTGGGAGCACACTCCGGCGTAGAGAGCGTTGCCATAGTCAAGGCGGATGGTGATCAGGGTGAGTGTGACTGCTTTTCTGGTGTCAGTAGGGAGCCATTTGAAGATTCAGTGGAGCATACAGAGGACTTACATGTTGCTTTATCTGGCTAAATTGAAAGTGCTGTACGAAGATCACTCGCACTTTTTTATGACCCCCAAGGATGCCTTGGACTGATTGGAAGTTCGGGGTGGAGACTGGGTCCTGGCATCAACATCGTGAGAGGGCGGACCCTGAGAGGCCCGGAGGAGTAGGAGAATAATACCTGCATAGAGGAGGAAAAGCTGACGAGGGCGGTGAGCTATCTCCGGTGCAAAGTTGGTGGTCCGTCTAGGTGGCACTCAGGACTTGGACCAACAGCTTCAGGAGAGGGAGACGTCTAGGGCGCTGATGAAATCTGTCACCTCTCCTCCATCCTCTGGAGCTGATTTGGATCTGGTGGAAGATACGCAGATCCCAGGGTCAGAAAGTAGCTTGGTCTGATGGAAACTTTCACAGGAGGTCTTCTGACCACTGGGTGACGGCTGGCAGGTTCGGGTGGGTCAAGAGGAAGGACCCTGTGATAGGTGTACAACCTATACGGTACTGTTATTGTAGAAAAGCCTTCACCCCCACTGGAGGGGGATCATTTGAACTTGGCCAACATTGAGACATGACTTGCGACGTGCCATAAACAGGGCGGAGCATAACACCCTAGGGCTGCATCACTGACTGGGCATTGGGCACAATTGGCTTCTCAATCCCTGTCATCCCTCTGCTCCTCCTCCTCCCCCTCTTTTTACTCCTTCCTTTTTACCTTGGTTTAGTTGTGGTTGATTAGTGCAGGGAAGAGTGTGCAAGGCCTATAGGGATATCTCAGGAGGCGACTGCACACTAGGCCTCCATTGGGTTCACCTGGCGCCCCCCAACATTTGGAAAAATCTCATACTACTCGTGGGACAAAGGGTGGATCCCAGCACACTGATAGAGCACTGGTTTAAGACATTCTGGCTGGATGTTGCTATACATGGTTGGGGAGGCACTAGTATTTTTCAAGGTGTATACCTGGGTGAGTGGTGGGTGGGCAGTTGTGGTTTCAAGTTTATTTATATGCATCGGGGAGTGGCTTTTCTTGATGTGGGTGACTTGGACAGGGGCTGGGGCGGTGGGATGGGTTGTGGATAGTGGGTACTAATGTGACTTGAAGCAGCCGAAGATGGGAGAATGCATACTATTCCTCACATGGAATGTGAGGGGCTTGAACTCATTTGTTAAAAGATATAGAACGCACTTCTGTCTTAGATGGGTGGGAATCCGCATCGCACTACTACAAAAAACACACTTGTTAGATAGTAAAGCCCAAAAATTGGAGAAAAAATGGAGAGGGCAAATTTATTCCTCAACGTACTCCTCTTATGGCAGAGGGGTGTCCATTTGGGTGGCGCCCGGGGTCCTGTTTCAGTTGAGTTGTGCAGTCACATTGCAGATGTTGCGGGCACTATATGCTCCTGCACGTCATTCTTGATGGTCGGGAGATCTGCTTCCTTAATGTATACGTATCCAACAATGATGACAGTGAATTTTATGGGGCAAAGGTGGCAGAGCTCCAGTCCTGTGTCAGAACACCCATAATATAGACTGGGGATTTTAATTGTGTAATGGATGGACAGCTGGACAAACATCCATCCAGGCTGGATATGAAGCCCCACATGCTGGCAGGCTTATACGAGGCAATGGCCAGGCTACAGTTTGTAGGCATCTGGAGGGACCTAGAACCCACAGCTGGTGAATTCTCCTGCTACATGCCAACTCACAAGGCTTATGGTCGTCTAGACTGCCTCCTATTGACGAGTGACAGAACATTGAGCTTCCTGGAAGTGAAATACCAAGTGTGTTTCTTGTCAGACCACGGCCCCTTACTGTTAGAGTGCGGGTTGAGGGGATGCATGCCAGACATCCCTCTGTGGAGGTTGCTGCCAAAGTTAGTGGGGGACCCTAAAAATAAGGTACACATGCAGCTGGGTTTACAGCGCTACTTTGACACCAATCGGAACATTGCTGCATCACGCGGGATAGTGTTGAGCGCACTGAAGGTGGTGGTTAGGGTTGAAATCCTCAGCAAGACCTATGGCACTAGAAAAAAGTTGAAGCATGAGCTGCAGGAAGGGCAGGAACTCCTTACAAGATTACAGCAAGTTTGTGGGACTGGTGACGAGAGACACAGGACTTATCGAGGCACAGAGGCAGATGGGGACCACCTGGTACAGATTGGATTGTCATGTGCAATGGGATTACAGGTAGTGGCTGCACAGGGAGGGAGACATCTCAGGAGGCATACTGGCCTGGTAGCTCAAATGGTAGAGACCCCTGCTGTCGATTCTCTCTCTTAATCGGGCAGAGGGTGGATTATCAGTGGGGCAGGGAGTAATCAATTCACTGCTGCAAGACCACCTGGCAACAGTATACACAAAGCTGACAGGCAGTGGGAAACATGTAGTGGTAGATTTCTTAAATCAGGGTGAGATCCCCCACATAATGCTGGCCCAGTCGAAGGGAATAGAAGAAGACATACAGCTGGAGGAACTGCAAGATGCTCTCCTAGACATGGCTCACAGTAAATCCCTGGAACCCAAATGTCCCCTGTTTGATTATTTTCAAGTAAACTCTGCCTTCCTACTTCTTGTTCTGCAAGAGGCCCTTTGTGAATCCCAAACCAATGGTGCTTTACAGACACACGTGCTGGAGGCCTTGGTAATTATGCTCTCGAAGGCTGGAAGAGACCCCGCTGATATTGGTTCATTTCGGCAGCTGTCCATGCTTAGTGTAGATGTCAAGCTCTTCTAAAAAATACTGCCACTGCATTTGAGCCGGGTGGTCACACACCTGGTACACGAGGATCAGTGTGGATTTATGCCAGAAAGAGGCACCCACATCAACCTGAGGAGGCTCGCTCACGAGAGACGAGGCAGGGGGGAGCGATGGTTGCCTTTGATGTCGAGAAAGAAGGTGTTTGATACTCTATCTTGGAAATATGTATGGTGGTGCTGAGGCGGATAAGTATGGGTCTGGGCTTTTTGACATATGGGTGCCTTCTCTATCAGGGGGCCAGAGCAAGGGTGCGCACCAGACAGATTGTGTCCAGTGCCTTCAGTATTGAGAGAAGAACTAAGCAGGGATGCCCACTGTCCCTGCTCCTTTTTTTTGCCCGCCATGGAGACATTAGCCATACGCCTGAGGGTAAAACTGGGAGACTGGGGTGTGCGAGTGGGGACGTGACACATGTTGTGTCAGTGCACGCAGATGACACCCTGTTATATGTGATGGATCCATGACACTTGGTACCTCTTGCGGCTTCTAACTAACTTTGGGGGAGTGTCATCCTCCTTGTCAACCATCACAATATGGTTCTTTTCCCCCTGCCATCCCTAGCAGACAGTGCGGAAGTTAGTCTCCCTGCGGTCGGATTGCTGTGGGAGATAATGACAGTTCCGTAATCTGGGAGTGCAGATAACGCTCGACTCACACCAACAATATGAACTCAATATAGGTTGGGTGCTGAAGGGCCTCAAGGCCTCTATGCACTTATAGAACACGCAACCGCTGTCGGTTATGAGCAGGATGGCACTAAATAAATTGCTATTACTGCCCCAATGCTTCTATGCCATGCAGAACTCTACCTGCATCCTGCAGCACTCCTTATTAAAGAGGATGGACAGATTGTTGGTGTCCATGACAAGGGCAGGAAAACGAAGCAAGGTTCAACTTCAGATCCTAAAGCTGGACATCACTGAGGGCGGACTGGGCCTCCGGGACCTTAAGTTTTACTACTTGGCAGGGTAAGGTCATAGCATTGCATCACCGAGAGGTTCCTGCCTGCTTCTGGGGCAGCCCGCCTACTGTAGTTTCCGTGCCAGGGGGCATGAGGTTAAAACCTGTACAGCATTCCCACAGCACAGGAAGGTCATAGTGCTGCATCACACACAGCGAGCCACAGGTTCCAGCCTCCTTCTGGGGGCTGCCCACCCCCTGGTGTTTCCATGCCAGGAGGCACAAGGTTAAAACATGTACAGCGCTCCCACAGCGCAGGAAGGGCATAGAGCCGCATCCCCCACCACGAACCACACATTCGAGCCTGCTTCTGGGGCAGCCTGCCCGCAGCTGTTTCTGCTCCAGGAGGCATAAGGTTAAAACCTGCAAGGCTCTCCTGCATTGTGGTATGCATGTGGGTCATTCTTGGGCAGGTGCCCGAGCGAAGACTTGGCCAAGAGCGAGCCCGTTAGAGACTGAGCCAGGCAACCCCTCTTGGTTTTGCTGGTTGGCATTGCCTGTTTATTCCCATGGTCAGCACCATGGGTAAAACAAAAATGGTGAGTAGCTCCTCTGCAGGTGATAAGATCGCCACCATTGATTCCTTTTTTGGTGCGGGGCTCCTCTCCAAAGAAATTGAGCTGACTGAAAGAGATTCTCCCTGGAAGAAATATGGGGGAGTTCCATCCGCACCTACCCGTTGTGTTATCCCCATGATTGTTAATACTTCCATTTGCGCTCCTTCCACCCGTCCACTTGCCTAAAGACCACGGACATTGCTGTAAGTGATCATGCTGACACATTATCTACTACTGAACCCCAGTTGAGAAGAAGGAAGGAAGGGTCGGTGCAAAAAAAGGTTTTGACTTGCCAAAAGGGGTCAAATGCTAAAGTGGACAGTGGGGGGCTTACCCCTGTAACATCTATCTCAGATGAAATCTGTAGTAGATTTGAAAGTATGTTAAAAGGGCACTCAAAATCCCCATTAGACCATCTAAAAAATATAGAGGCAAGTTTGGTCAATCTGTTAAAATATAGTAGTTGTGGTCCTATCACCGAAGCCTTCCAGCTTTGCCTCTAGCCCCTACTAATATTGAGGAGGATTGCAATAAGGGAAATGCTGGGTCTCTGGGCTCAATGCATTTAGAAACCCAGGAGGAGTTATGAGGGGCCAGACTCGCCCTACAGGAATATCCCAGGGGGTCAGTGCAATCTCAGGGAGGGATAGAGGGTAAAGGGTGCACCCATCACGATTTTTGATCTTCCTAGTCTGAGTACTGGCCAGATGACTAGGGTCAATCAGGTGTCCTTTCAGGGCCCCCAGTTGGTTGAAGTATAAAGATCGGGTGGGCTGCTCTAATAGATTGCATCTTCCCCCTGATTCGATGCCCCTAGTAGCTGTCTTAGTGGCCGTGCCTCCCCTGAAGGTGGGTATGATTGAGTCAATGGCCAAATTAATGCTCAAAGTTAAACACTGGTGCAGTAGCGTTTTTGAAAATGGACCCTCATTGTCTCCCCACATAATCATGGCGAGAAGAGTAAAGAGAAAAGTGTTAAAGGGTATTGTGTAGTGGTCAATTTTAAGCACCCCAGGTTTGCAAGAGGCCTTTTACAACAGAGATTGAATAGACACAATCCTTCCTGTACTGACATTAGGATTTTTCCTCTGAATTTCTTCTACCCACCGGAATCCTTTTATCATACAAGGAAGAATAGGTCCCAGTTGAGGCCACATGCTGAGCTGTCGGGAGGGGAACAGAGCAGACCCAATTCTTTAGCGAATAGTTTTGAACCTCTAAAT
Organism: Pleurodeles waltl; assembly: GCF_031143425.1. NCBI lineage: Eukaryota > Metazoa > Chordata > Amphibia > Caudata > Salamandridae > Pleurodeles > Pleurodeles waltl. Next base: position 1,426,846,166 of record NC_090444.1, on the reverse strand, counting down.
GAGTTAGATTGTAATGACTGACTAAACACGCTCTGTACAAGCCCTTCGCTGCCCGGCAATAGTAGGGTGCAAGACAGGAGCAGTCCCTTGACCCAGGCTTATTTTAGATTTGGGATCTACCCAGAAAATAGCCAGCTGGAAAATTGAGGAATGAACAGCAAACAAGATGATGATAGGTTACTGAGCTTTATAGATGGCCAACCTGGGATACTGATAACTTCTTTTACGTGGACAGGTTTTCCTCCTTTTTGAGGGCAGTGATAGCCTCAAACTTTGGAACTCACTCTAGTCTCCTTGAAATCGCATGTCCCATTCCAACAACCCACCCACCCCCCACTGAGTATGATAGAGACAGGCTCTAGTAGTAGCTAGTGGTCCAGTTGGACTTCAAGAATGTCCCAACTTTGTTGATTGTTAACTTTAATAACTCTATTGTATTGGGGAGGGTGGTAACTACGGAATAACCTGATATGGTTGAAAGGTTTTTTGGAGGAATGTGAGGAATATCAGACTTCAACGTTTTTTTTAATTATTTTAGTTGATTTTAATATCCACCTGTGGCAGCTAGGTTGTGTTATGTATGAAGAGGTTAGTGGTGAAAGCTGTGACTGTACACATTTTGAGCACACAGTGCAGGCGGCCTGTTGGAAGATATTACAGAAGCCAATAATCTGCACCACATTAATCAGGCGGTTGAGTGTGAAGTTGTCCCATCATTTACTGGGAGAGGTTGTCACTCTATTATCAATTCACTTACTGTTTCAGCACCCTTGGCTTATTAAGTCAAACACACAAAGGTCAAGTGGAACAATTTTAGTGATCATAATTCTTTAATCTTGGAAATGAGTGGGGGTCAGTGGAAGTAGATAACCGAATGGTTGACCCCACGATTACTGAAATTACTCCAAAGGACAAGGTTCATAGACTGAAATGGAATAGGGTGGTACCGGAATACTTTATGGATAATATTTATTCTGTCAATGCCCACAACATTAATGTATTCCTAGATGAAGCTTCACAGGAGGAAGAGGTTTTGATAGGCTATGTGGACAGATAGCAAATACTCTTAGGACCCCGGCAAGGAAATATGAAATGGGGGGAAATGGTTTGAAGGAAAATGCTCAAAGGCCCATAAAAACTTGTTAATAGCCTTAAAACAATATCCAAAATATAGGAGTAAAATAAGGGCTTGCAGGAAAGCATATAAACTTGCCATGATAGCCTATAAGCAAGAAATTAAAGAACAGGCTCAGAACAATCTTCTCCAGATAAACATGTTAAACAATAGTGCCACAATTTGGAAAATAGTGAACATACCTATCTTCACAGGGGACAGGAATGGTGTGATAGATTGCACTATTGCCCTAGAAATATGGGTCACATATTTTCAGAATAAGTATGGAAGAGCTGCGGCAGAGGTATTCAATATAGAACAGATTCCTGCCAGATATCACTTCACCATGACATTTGGCAAGGATGAGGTTTATGTTGCTATTCTAATCATGTCTACAGACAAAGCACCTGACCCAAGGGGTCCCTGCAGATCTTTATAAAGGAGACCTTCTAATCTGGGCAAAAATTATTACACAGGTGTTTAACGCCTCTTGCAAAAAAAGCCTCCTACCCTATTGGTCCAGATTGATCATCATCCCAGTATTTAAAAAGGGGTCAAGAACTGAGCCCCAATGTTATCGCCCCATATCTATAATAGATTATGGTGTGAAAAATATTGGGAGGGTGGTTCTCGTGAGACTGACAGATTGGCTGAAGCAAAACAATGTTAGTTTTAACCTACAATATGGGTTTAGACCAGGGAAAGGGACGTTAGACCAATGTATAAATCTACAGATGATCATTGGCAAGTATATTTTAGCCTAGAGGAGCAGTCTCTATTGGCATTCATGAATCTTACATCAGATTTTGATCAAGTGAATAGATCCAACCTCTGGGATGTGCTCATTAAGTTGGGAGGGAAAGAAACATAGTGAACTTTTTAAATCAGCTCCACTCTGACCTTTCGGTGTCAGTGAGTATTACCTAGATGGCAGTTAGTCAGCATCTGTGAAAGTGCTAATAGGGGTCAGACAAGTGTGCATTCTAGCTCCATTCCTATTCACCCTTTATATTACCAATCTGGGTCCAACACTTTCAGCCGTTTGTAAGGATATTCCTTGGGCAGGATCCAACTAATCCCCACACTTCTATATGCAGACGACGTGGTCCTGATAACCAGAACATCAGTGGTTCTGCAGCTGTTACTTGATTCCTTTATTGATTTTATTGAAACACTAGACTTAAGCACGACATTTTCCAAATCACACACTGTGGTGGTGGGACCAAGGGAAAAAGCGCACAAATAATTTTTTGGAAGTGGTACAGAACTGACTAGGATAACTACCTTCTGATGTTTGGGGATTCTCTTTGACAAGCAGGGGCCTTAGGTACCTCAAATGAAGGCTAAGGAAAACAACTATAAAGAGCAGTGGCAGCAACATTCGACTTTGTGAAAAGACTGGGGGCCAAGCCGGTGCAGGCACTGGTCAAGGTGTACCAAGCAAAGTGTACCCCTATAGCAAGTTATGATAGAGATATTTGGGGCTACAAGTATGCCAGCTACTTCAAACTGTAGGATATATGTTCTTAAGAAGACTCCTAGCTGTCCCCCAGGGAGCGCATTTATATATAGTTAATAAAGAACTAGATGTGGGATACATCTCGGAATTCTTGGCACTGGCTTGCCTGATGAGAGATGGCTTAAGATATGGGTTAATCCAGGCCTTGAGCTTAATCAGATAGTGATCAATGACTGCCAGTCTCTTGAGGCTGCACTCCGTATCCCTTGTCTTAGCTGTATTAAGAATTTAGCAGATAAATTGGGTTGCCTGCAGTTATTTGAGAACCCAAAGATGATTGTAAAAATAAACTTGCCAGGGTTAAAAAGACTCTTCCGGTCATACATGGCAGCAGAGAGAGAGGTGAGAGAATGCACTAAACCTTCAGTGAGGTCCTATATTCTGTTGAAAAAATGTGCAACAATGGAGCGCTACCTAGTGATGGTCTCTATTCCCCACCACTGTTTTTTACTGACATGGTTTATGTTTAATCATGTACATTGGTTTCTGGTCATCTCGAAAGGTCACTATAAGGTAGAGGAGCGGATTCCCTGTTCATGTGATAATTTTTCTCCACAAGACACTCTGCTTATTATGTTTTGTGATCATTACTGTGCTCTAAGGCAGTGTTTTATAGTTCCTTTGTTAAGAGAGAATCAATTTCTGCAATATATCTGAGATACGTTTGCTTGTGAAGCTATTGGTTTGTTTTGGCATGGCAAGTTTCCTGGCGCCAGTACTCTGAACTGGGAAAATATGATTTGGCTAAAATGATATTTCCACCTATTGTTAATTTTAAGTTGCACTGTATATAATTGCTTGTTCAATTCTGATTTCTGTGTATGTTTGATAAGGAACCTTTTTTAACTTCTTTTTTTATTTGAAATGTTATTATGTAAATTGTCAGGGATTTTCTTAGGTTTTGTGCTATCTTGGTATTGTATGTGTTTTAATTGGCTTTTATGGTTTTAATTAACCAAACAAAGTATTCTTGACTGACTGACTAGTTGGCAGGGTTAATTCAGTATGCAGCACTGTGGTGTGACGACAAACCCCAACTGGGAGGAGTTGTTACTGGAAAGATTGACTGCTGCAGATGACCACCCCAAGTTACTTATGCGGGCGGCAGATAGTCAGCGTTAACCCCCTTTATAGTCAGACAAGTCGCACAAGCCTAGGAAAGAGTGGTCACCCAAGTTCTATAGTGGGGGGCCCTATGCTAAGTTGTTTCCCATTTGGTGGCTGTGCCTGTTTGAGCACAAATGGAACTCCATGGATGTTGCACGCTGGGTGGAGGGTAGATGTCACAGAGCGGGAGACCTATTTCTGAATGATACCTTCATGACAATGGAGGAGGCTGGAGTGCATTACGTATAGTTCCTGGACAATAATTGTAATATGCCAGTGTGTCCCGCACAACCAGGGAGCTGTGGATGACCTTCCCTGCTGAACATAGTGAATGAAAGAGGGTGATGTTGGACCCGGATCCACCAAGGCTATCACCTCCTGACCGTATGCTGCCTTAAAAGGTGATAGGCAGACTGATTAAGCGTCCGCGCGGGTTAGATGGGACGAAGACTTAGAGAGCCCCCCCTCAGACGGAGATTGGAGGTGCACCTAGGAGCAAGTGCAGGAGGTGGCCAGCCACATCACGTTTAAATCAGAACAATTTTATTACTTACATAGAGCATACCCGACACCGCAGCGGGTGCATAGGATGTACCCAACATGCACTGCCAGGTACAGCTGGCTTTGCACAAGTCACATGGACAATGCTGGGCAATAGGACCATTTTGGGAGGAAATAGTGTGAGAGCTTCGTAGAGTGACAGGCAAAAAAGCTGAACTAACAATATGACATTGCTTGCTGGGACTGTTGCCACTCCCTCAAAAGGGTAGCAAGATGAGATATGTTTGCCCAACTGAGCCTCTTACTTGCCAAGAGGCACATTGCAATTCATTGGACAAGTCTGCTGCCGCCGATAGGAAATAAGTGAAGGACTGGCTTATTGTAGTGGACAGTGGCCAAGGGATGTCGACTCCGGAAAAGTCTGCACTGATGAGAATGCATAAAGAGACCTAGAGATCTGGGGCAAAGTGGTAAATGTTCTGGCTACAAATAGCGACGAGGTGGGTGGCACTTCCACCCCAGGCTTTCCGCAGGCAGTGACTGCGTTGGGCCTCATGACGGTGGGGCCTCGGTGCCTCCTGCTGACCCCATGCATCCCAGTATCCTCTGGTGACAGCTGGCTGACTATTGTTTAGATGGTTGAATGACGTGAATAGGATGTATACGCAGTGGTTGAAAGATTTGAAGATTGAGAACTGTTGAAAAGACCTGTGGGTACCCTCTTCAACCCCCGCCACCCCCTCCACCAACCCCCTCACACCAAACACCATGCCTAGACAGGTGAACCACTGTGAGCGAATCAGAGGTCATATGTGTGCAATTATGCATTGCGTTGCTTCCCTACCTTTCCTGCCTGTCCCACCCACCACCCCTTAATGCATCCCGCACCCTCCAGCGACAGCTGACTGACCATCGTTTACATGGGTGAATGACGTGAACAGGATGTATACTCAGTGGTTGGAAGATTAGTTGACTGAGAACTGTTGAGAATACCCTTGGTTGCCGTCTTCACACTACCCCTCCGCCCCCCCCAACACCGGACCCAATGCCAAGACACGTAATATGTGTGCAATTGTGCATTGCTTCCCTACCATTCCTGCCTGTTCCCCAGGACAGTCTTATCCTTCCCCAACCCCCTGCTTCTGTGGGGGAGTGCTACACACAGGACGATTATTCCTCCCCCACCCCTTTTTATTTTCGTAATTTTTTTTTTTTAGGGGATGACATTACTACACTGCAGTTTCTTTTACTATTTCTTGTTCGATATCAGGCCGATGACCTGATGGTTTTATTTTTTACATTTGTATGCGCTGTATCATCTGAAAAATGTAAATAAAGAAATTTTGAAAAAGAGTTGTGTTTACCTCCTTATCCATTTTTAGTGTAGAATAGTTTATTTTGACTAGACAGCAGGATCACTTAAAGCCACAGACATCCAGGATAGTTAAATTTTTCAAGGGTAGATAGTTGTTTTCTGTAAATGATAAAGCCTTCAGAGACTTATAAATAGCCAACTATACCATGTTTAGGTGGCTAGTGATATTTTCCACTGCAAGCTATGTAACAACAAATAAAACTACTTGACAAGCTATTCTCTATTGGTGGCTTCACTTTGTAGAAGACTTACATTTAATTAGGTAAGTACAGTACAGAGTCTCATATCACACAAGATTAGGGCAGGATACTGAAGCGTTCCAGCATAATTTCCTGCCATATCTGGGGGCTAGTCTGGCTGTCAGAATTAAGTTTAGATGTGGGTCTACCTAATGGACATGGGCTAGTGCAGTGGTCCAGCCTGTGGTCCAGTGACCCTTGGAGATCCACGAAGCCTCCTCAGTAGGTTAGTGGCATGCTTAGAAAATTAAATACTCTCAGATTAGGTCCCCAGCGTTCAGTAACGACTCAGGGGATCCCCTGATTCTAGTAATGATTCTTTGGGGGTCCCCGGGTTCCAGTAATGATAAAGTGGGGGTCAACAGAAGTCAAAAGGTTGGGAACCACTGGGCTAGTGTATCAGTAACTGTTATCTTCCAGACATATTAACACACACACTTATGCGCTCTGGTACATATTCATGTACCTACAAAGTTACCCACTGGCCACATTTTTTCTTAGTAATCTTTAGTTTCAGTAATACAGTATGTTGCGGTTTTGCTACCTCACATATCTTACAAACTGAAATTAGGAAAGGCTACAGGTCTGGACTGCCTCAGTAGTAAGTTTTACAAAGCTTATGCATAATCGCTCCTTACACTACTCCACAATATTTTTTCTCATGTTGCCATAACAGGCAGTATACAAGACTCATCTAATGCTACCATAGTTGCAATACAGATAGCTGGCAAGTTTCCCAGGTCCATGCGTGATGTGTTCCTTCAGTCCAGGATCTTTTGTTTGAATTTTGGCTCTTGTATTCTTGTTTTATAATAGAATAAACATGGCTATAAGTCCCAGAATTCAAAAATCCTGGAATGGAATAGCACATCACACAAAGACCTGGGAAACTTGGCAGGGCTGATACCAAAAGAAGATAAAGACCACTTTGAGAATAAAAACTACTATCCAATCTCCTTTATAAATATTGACTGCAAACTGTAAGCTAAAGTGCTCGCAACCAAATTGGTGAAATTGCTTCATCTTTTAATTCAGCCTGAACAATCTGGATTTCTTAAAGGGAGAATGGTAATTGACAACATAAGAACCTTTTGTCATGTCCTAAAAAAAAGCCACAACACTTAATTCCCCTTCCTCAGCTATAGCTTTAGATGCAGAAAAGGCTTTTGACAAGGAGTTATGGACTTTTGTGAGCACCATTCTATGTAACTTAGACCTTGGAGAAGATCATATTAGACTATTAGACCTTTATTCAAACCTGTAAGGGCCTGGAATGATAAATGGGCGGCTTTCAAAATCTTCTAGCTTAAGGCACTTGGCAGGGATGTCCCCTCTTTTATTCTTATTAACTACTGAACACCTCCTTGACACATTAAGAACCAGTAAACATTTTAAAGCGATCCCTCTCTCATCTGGGCCACAAAACGTTGTAGCTTACACCAATGGCATGTTGATCTTCATGGAAGAGGCTGATAAGGCACTTCCTTGCATCTTGGATGTGATAGATGAATATGCGAACATGTCAGACTACTCCCAGAGCAAAAATAAAACTGAGGGTTTAACTCTAACTATTCATTTTTCTTCCTGTATTATTCAAGACAAAGGTCTAAAATGGCAGAACAAAATGTTAAAATACCTGGGCATTTAATTAGGGAAAAATACTAAGGGAACATTGTCAATAAGCATAAATACAGTTATCTCTAAAAGTATAGAACTATTTTTACAATGGTCCCCAAAATTCGTAACATAGTGGGGCAGACTGCAATCCATCAACATGAGGATTTACCCCTCTAATCAATTTCTTGACCAGTATGATACCACTAAAATGTTCTCAATGTTTTTTCAAAACTTTATATAACATCATAGCAGCCTTTTTTGAAAAACAAAAAACCAAGACTATTACTTAGAAATCTCAGTTTAGACAACCGGCATGGTGGGGGTCAAACCATCTGACTATCAAAGGGACCCAACCGCTTACCTGGCCAGTCAAGGTTCATGGTGTTTCTCTGCTGACACTCAGAAAACTCCTATCTGGTTAACTATTGCAATGAAGGCAGGAGATTCTTAGGCCTATACCTTTATGCGCAACGCTTACCATACCCAACCAAGCCGTCTCAATTTCGACTATTTACATACTATATTATAAATATTACTTTGGATGCTTTACGTTTGTTAGGCAGAATACTCCTCTTAAAATTCTCAAAATCAGAGGGAGAATTACACCAACACTATCGCAAACTAGACTTTGAATTTTATACAATGTGTATTTGACTCCAGCAAGATTATACAAATGCCTGTTATCTGACCCACAGCTTTGCTGGAATTGTAAATTGGACCCTGTTGACCTACTCCAGATGTTTTCTGACTGCAAACATATTCGCCCCTTATGGCACCATATACAATTAGCGCTTCAGAGGATTTTTAAGATTCTGTTCACTATTGATGCCTCAGGAGCCTTGTTAGGCATTTATGCATCGACAAACACACACCTTCTGTACTCTGCAGTTCTCCAACTAGTTGATCATATGCTGACCATTGGACCTAAGATGATACTCTCGAAATGGAAAAGGTCCTCAACTGTCCTTCCATACTTGGTGGGACTTGCTTAGTTTTATTAGGCGCCCATTGCTTACAGAAATCACACACCCTCGCCTCCTGAAGGAAACTGTGGGCCACTCTCTATGTATCTCTTCAGAAAAATAAACCATCATAGACATCACTAATGGGGATAACCTCTGCTATAGCCTACTCAGTGCTCCTTCTCGATTGCTCTGTTACTTCTGTATATATTTTTGTGGTTCGAAAACCAATCTCATGAACCACTCATCCAGGACCTGTCCTCTGCTCCCCTATCACTCTTTAGCTATCCCTTTCTTCTCTTTCAGGTCCTTGCTTTTTTGGTTGTATAACAGAGAACATAACTACATTCGGTTTTCAACACAAAAGGTCTGTTCACAAAGGTGTATCTTATGCAGCTAACAAAACATGTAGATATAACCAGCTGTATTTGATAAATGTACTGCAGACAGCTATTAAATTCTAGATCACCTTTTTGTTAATTTTATTTCTCCATAAAACAACCTTTCCTCTCAAACTACGTTTCTTTAAACATGTTAAATTTAGTACTGTTGTTTATATGAATTACATCTCAATAAAAAATGAATTCTGATATTAAAATAAGGCTAAGTCATGGGTGATCACACATTCCACCAGGTCAATAGTGGCTTTAATACCTTTATAGATTGGTGTTTTCATACATACAGAAACATCTGTGGCATACACTCTTCATTCTTTAGAAAACAAATATTTTTCTTGGCCTGAGTGGTGGTTTGTTTTTAAAAAAGGTATGTTAATATACAAGGTTCCTTCTTCCAAATTGGGGAGTTATTGCTTGGGGAATCTTTCAAAGAGAAAGAATCTTAGGGGAACTATCACACTTTAGTTAGAATATTTTTGATGCATCGCATCAGAGTTAAAACCAGGAATAGTATTAGAGTGTTATTACAAATTCTCTAGTTGAGGGGTTCAAGAGTATTAGCGAAGAGAAGATGGGAGAAGGGTCAGCTCTGTCTTATGCCTCATTCTTTCAGAATCCATTGTGACATTCTCTCATTTACTCAACTTTTGCCTTGGGAGTATGATATCCCGGCATCAGCCACCCTCCATAGATCTCCCCTAGACCTATCTCTCAGAATATCATCCATGAAGCCCTAATCTACCTTCTCAAATTATTTCTCTGCATCCCGAACGGTAAGGTCCACGTTTCTTCTTCGTTTGTTGCAGATATCGATGGGATGGAGTGCTTTTTCTGTTGTTGTTACTGGCTTGTCATCCAGCAACATAGCCAGATTGGTCAGTGTGTATGAATCCTCTAATGATTGAGTGCAGGCGGGTCATCTCAATTTTAGTGAGGAGTTTGATGTCTATGTTGAGGAAGGAAATAAGCCTGTAATGAGGCACAACTATATTCAGACTTGCCTGGTTTTAAAATCAGAGAATTACTTGACTCTGCCATCATCGGTGTCACTTTTTTTCTTTAACTATTTAGTGGGAGACATTTGTTAAGCCCATCTGGACCCGGGGCACTGGATGGAGGGAACTCATTGTTTTCAGAATCTCTGCTTTAGAAATGGGTTGTTATAATTTCTTTTGTTTTTTTATTGAGATGATGAAGAGCTTAGCGCACTCAAGGCATTGTCTGCAGTGCGCAGAGATTCAGAGGTTTTGCTTGTAGAGGTCCTGTAAAAATCCTGAAAACAATCCTTTTCATGTATCTCTTTAGAGTGCGTTATCATGTTCTTGTCCCTAACTTCAAAAATGAATATTTTTCCCTGTGAGGAGGTTAGCCAAAGGTTTGATCAGTTTGTTGCCAAATTTGTAATCAAGGCTTTCCCTATCTGGGGCTAGGGAAAGCTCTAGCCTGCGAAACAGTGGATCATTGTCAGAAATAGCTAAAGGTCCCTGAGAAGCCTCTTGGACTCCTGAGAACAGCCTCTTATCTAAGAGGATGTGGTCTAGCTGTGCATAATGTTTAAGGACAGCTGAAAAATGGGAATAGTCAGTCTGACTGGTGCTATAACACCATGCATTAGCCAAGCCTAAAGCATGGAGTGTACCTCTTTTCCTGCTTGTGTATTCTGTGATCTATCTAATTTCCTTTCCATAATCAAATTGAGGTCATCCCTAATACAACGGTGCCCTCAGCCCATTTCTGTATAGGGCCTGGAGAGAAAAAATGTTCCTGGCCCTCATTGAGGCTGCCTGTCAAAACTAGTGTGGTTGCCTTGCCCCTAAGTGTGCCTTGTAATGCCCCTACCAGCCCTTTTTATTCTTTTGATAATCTTTCATTTGAATTCCAGTAGACCTCTGCAGATGTCTTTCATTCAGAGGAGGAGAATATTTGTGAGATAAAAATATTGGAACAAAGGTGGGGGTGATCTGCCGCAAGCAGGTGAGTCTCTTGTAGGAGGGCCAAATCTGTGTTCAGGAGTGAGAGTTCATGGAGACAAATTTAACCCCTGACATTATAAGCAATGACTGTAAGATGTGGCATGTCCAAATATGGGTGGATAGAGTACAGCCTTTCAAGACATATGCCATTGTAAATACTCCAGGATGAGGGCTAGGGTTAGGACTAGAGAACATTTCCCCAGAGACTGGGGCCTGAAAAGCAACATTAACCATATTACCTCCAGTAAAAAAAAATACTTGGAATAACAAAGTACTCGGTCTCTTTCCTAGACACTAGAATGGCAGGACACTGGTACAGAACATGGTCCAGTTGAGCGCTGAAAAATATAGGGCATAACAGTAAAATCGGAGTGCTACTGTTTGTACTATTGTTTGACTAAATACCCTCTTTGAGGAGAAATAAAGCATTGGGTAATACCAGGAAAACATTGTATGGTTCTGCAGATCCGCCCTGCCTCAAAAAAATACCACTGACCCAAGCCAATCAGTGATCCATCTCTCCATCTTCATCATTGTGTTAGACATCTGGTCCTTGGGCTAGTCCTTTGATGACATTTGTAAGATGGCAATTGCCCTTCTGTGACCCATCTGTATATCCCTACGTTCGATGGCATGTGTAGCTGCAGATACACATGCTGTGCACATCCCGCCATCTGGTGTTGGGCTCGGAGTGTTACAAGTTGTTTTTCTTCGAAGAAGTCTTTTCGAGTCACGAGATCGAGGGACTCCTCCCATTTCGGCTCCATTGCGCATGGGCGTCGACTCGATCTTAGATTGTTTTTTTTCCGCCATCGGGTTCGGACGTGTTCCTTTTCGCTCCGTGTTTCGGGTCGGAAAGTTAGTTAGAATCTCGGAAAAATCGTCGGTATTGTTTGCGTTCGGTATCGGGTTAGTTACAACAGATCGACACCGACTTTTGAAGAGCTCCGGTGGCCCTTCGGGGTTTTTTCGATCCCCCGTTGGGGCCTGGTCGGCCCGGCCACGTGTCTCTTCAAGGCTGATGGAACGGACCCCATTCCGCTTCTGCCCAAAATGTCATAACAAGTATCCATATACAGATCAGCATCTGGTCTGTAACTTGTGTCTGTCTCCAGAGCACAAGGAGGATACCTGTGAAGCCTGTCGAGCGTTTCGGTCGAGGAAAACATTAAGAGACCGAAGAGAGAGAAGACTGCAGATGGCGTCGGCGCCGACAGGACAAGGGCGTTTCGAGGAGGAAGAAGAAACCTTCTCCATCCAGGAATCGGACTCGGACGAGCTCGATCCCGAAGAAACGCCGAAAACCGTGAGTAAGACGTCGAAACATAAAACTCACGAGAAGACAACAAAAGCCCAGGGGACGCCACCGCCAACAGGCCATGGCTTAACCCGAAAAATAGGTGACCGATCATCGGCACCGAAAAAGGGCATGCATGTGGCGAAGTCATCCGACTCCAGTCGAGATACCGCCACACAACAATCTCGGGTCCGAGACAGCGGCTCTGAGCAGATTCGGCACCGAGACAGTGGCACCGAAATGGTTTGGCACCGAGACACCACGACGCCGAAAATAAAGAAGGTTTCCTCGTAGCCCAAAAAGGCAACCGAAAAGATTTCGATTCCAAAACATCCAGCCTCGGAACCGAAAACAGGTTCCTACACAGAGGAACAGGGATTGTCCTCCCAGATGCAAGGACATAAGTTCGGAGAGGAACTTGAATCAGTTGAGCCAGACTACACTCAAAGAAGGCTCCACATTCAAAAAGACACAGGGAAGATAAGCACTCTTCCCCCAATTAAGATGAAAAGAAGACTTGCCTTTCAAGAAAAGGACAAGCAGCCACAGGCAAAGGTGGCAAGACAAACAACTCCACCACCATCAATGCACACATCACCGGTAGCCACTCCACCACTGATGCAATCCCCGACTCCTACTGCAATGAGTCAAGATGATCCCGATGCATGGGACCTTTATGATGCTCCTGTATCAGATAACAGCCCAGACTGTTACCCTGCGAGACCATCGCCACCTGAAGACAGTACATCCTACACGCAGGTGGTCTCAAGGGCAGCTGCTTTTCATAACGTCACCTTGCATTCAGAACCAATTGAGGATGACTTTTTGTTTAATACACTCTCCTTCACTCATAGCCAATACCAAAGCTTACCTATGCTCCCGGGAATGCTAAAGCATTCCAAACAAATATTTCAGGATCCTGTAAAAGGCAGAGCCATAACTCCAAGGGTGGAGAAGAAGTACAAGCCACCGCCAACAGACCCTGTTTATATTACGCAGCAATTAACACCAGACTCTGTGGTTGTTGGGGCAGCTCGCAAGAGAGCAAACTCTCATACCTCGGGAGATGCACCACCTCCAGACAAGGAGAGTCGCAAATTCGATGCTGCGGGTAAAAGGGTTGCAGCACAAGCAGCAAACCAATGGCGTATTGCCAATTCACAAGCACTTTTGGCAAGATACGATAGAGCTCATTGGGACGAAATGCAGCATTTCATAGAACACTTACCCAAAGAGTTCCAGAAAAGGGCACAACAAGTGGTAGAAGAAGGACAAAGTATCTCCAATAATCAGATACGGTCAGCAATGGATGCAGCAGATACGGCTGCAAGGACAGTAAATACTGCAATAACGATAAGGAGACACGCATGGTTGCGTACGTCAGGATTCAGGCCGGAAATACAACAAGCCGTGCTGAATATGCCCTTTAATGAACAGCAGTTGTTTGGGCCGGAAGTCGACACTGCTATTGAAAAACTCAAAAAAGATACTGATACGGCAAAAGCCATGGGCGCACTCTACTCCCCACAAAGCAGAGGCACATTTCGCAAAACACAATTTAGGGGAGGGTTTCGAGGTCAACCTACAGAGGCCACAACCTCACAAGCAAGGCCCACTTATCAAAGCCAATATCAGCGGGGAAGTTTTCGGGGGCAATATAGAGGGGGACATTTCCAAAAAAATAGAGGGAAGTTCCAAAGCCCCAAAACCCCTCAAAACAAGCAGTGACTTCCAAGTCACACATCCCCAACACATAACACCTGTGGGGGGGAGACTAAGCCAATTTTACAAACATTGGGAGGAGATAACAACAGACACTTGGGTACTGGCAATTATCCAGCATGGTTATTGCATAGAATTTCTCAAATTCCCTCCAAACGCCCCACCGAAAACACACAATATGTCAAAACAACATATAGATCTTCTAGGACTAGAAGTTCAAGCATTGCTACTGAAGGAAGCAATAGAATTAGTACCAAAACACCAGAAAGGAACAGGAGTTTACTCTCTGTACTTTCTCATACCCAAAAAAGACAAGAGTCTGAGACCTATATTAGATCTCAGAACATTAAATACCTACATCAAATCAGATCACTTTCACGTGGTGACATTACAAGACGTAATCCCACTGCTCAAACAACAAGACTACATGACAACACTAGACCTAAAGGATGCATATTTCCATATACCGATACATCCTTCACACAGAAAGTACTTAAGGTTTGTATTCCAAGGGATACATTACCAATTCAAGGTGTTGCCATTCGGAATAACAACTGCGCCAAGAGTTTTTACAAAGTGCCTGGCAGTCGTAGCTGCACATATCAGAAGGCAGCAAATACATGTGTCCCCGTACCTAGACGATTGGTTAATCAAAACCAACACGCTAAAAAGGTGTTCACAACACACAAAGTATGTCATAGAAACCCTCCACAAACTAGGTTTCTCAATCAACTACACAAAGTCACACCTTCTGCTGTGTCAACCACAGCAATACTTAGGGGCGACAATCTACACAGCAAAAGGGATTGGCACTCCAAGTCCACAAAGGGTTCAGGCATTTCACAATGTAATACAGGCCATGTATCCAAAACAAAAAATACAAGTCAAAATGGTCAAAATGGTGATGAAACTCCTAGGCATGATGTCCTCATGCATAGCCATTGTCCCAAACGCAAGGTTGCACATGCGGCCCTTACAACAGTGCCTAGCATCACAGTGGTCACAGGCACAGGGTCAACTTCTAGATCTGGTGTTGGTAGACCGCCAAACATACACCTCGCTTCAGTGGTGGAACAGTATAAATTTAAACCAAGGGCGGCCTTTCCAAGACCCAGTGCCACAATATGTAATAACGACAGATGCCTCCATGATAGGGTGGGGAGCACACCTCAATCAATACAGCATCCAAGGACAATGGGACACTCACCAAAAACAGTTTCACATAAATCACTTAGAACTATTGGCAGTATTTCTAGCGCTGAAAGCATTTTAACCCATAATAAGCCACAATCACATTCTTGTCAAAACAGACAACATGACAACTATGTATTACCTAAACAAACAGGGAGGGACACACTCAACACAGTTGTGTCTCCTGGCACAGAGAATATGGCATTGGGCGATTTACAACCACATTCGTCTAATAGCACAATTTATTCCAGGAATTCAGAATCAGTTAGCAGACAATCTCTCTCGGGATCACCAACAGATCCATGAATGGGAGATTCACCCCCAAATACTGAATACTTACTTCCAGAGTTGGGGAACACCACAAATAGATCTATTTGCAACAAAGGAAAACGCAAAATGCCAAAACTTCGCATCCAGGTACCCACAAGATCAGTCTCAGGGCAATGCGTTATGGATGAGCTTGTCAGGGATATTTGCTTACGCTTTTCCCCCTCTCCCACTCCTTCCATATCTAGTAAACAAGTTGAGTCAAAACAAACTCAAACTCATACTAATAGCGCCAACATGGGCAAGACAACCTTGGTACACAACACTACTAGACCTCTCAGTAGTGCCTCATGTCAAACTACCAAACATACCAGATCTGTTAACGCAACACAAACAACAGATCAGACACCCAAATCCAGCATCACTGAATCTAGCAATCTGGCTCCTGAAGTCCTAGAGTTCGGACACTTAGACCTTACACAGGAATGTATGGAGGTCATAAAACAAGCTAGGAAACCTACCACTAGACATTGCTATGCAAATAAGTGGAAAAGATTTGTTTATTACTGCCATAATAATCAAATTCAACCCTTACACGCATCTGCCAAAGACATCGTAGGATACTTGCTACATTTGCAAAAGTCAAAGCTAGCTTTTTCTTCCATTAAGATAAATCTTACAGCAATTTCAGCTTACCTGCAAATTACGCACTCAACTTCTCTATTTAGGATACCAGTCATAAAAGCATTTATGGAAGGCCTAAAGAGAATTATACCACCAAGAACACCACCAGTTCCTTCATGGAACCTCAACATTGTCTTAACACGACTCATGGGTCCACCTTTTGAGCCCATGCACTCTTGTGAAATGCAATACTTAACATGGAAAGTTGCATTTTTAATTGCCATCACATCTTTAAGAAGAGTAAGTGAGATTCAAGCATTTACCATACAAGAACCATTTATTCAAATACACAAGCATAAAGTAGTTCTACGGACAAATCCTAAATTTTTACCCAAAGTCATATCACCGTTCCACTTAAATCAAACAGTAGAATTACCAGTGTTCTTCCCACAGCCAGACTCTGTAGCTGAAAGAGCACTCCATACATTAGACATCAAAAGAGCGTTAATGTACTACATTGACAGAACAAAACTAATTCAGAAAACAAAACAATTATTTATTGCTTTCCAAAAACCTCATACAGGAAATCCAATTTCTAAACAAAGCATTGCTAGATGGGTAGTTAAGTGCATTCAAACCTGTTATCTTAAAGCAAAAAGAGAACTGCCTATTACACCAAAGGCACACTCAACTAGAAAGAAAGGTGCTACCATGGCCTTTCTAGGAAATATTCCAATGACCGAAATATGTAAGGCAGCTACATGGCCTACGCCTCATACATTTACCAAACACTACTGTGTAGATGTGCTAACGGCACAACAAGCCACAGTAGGCCAAGCAGTACTACGAACATTGTTTCAAACAACTTCAACTCCTACAGGCTGAACCACCGCTTTTGGGGAGATAACTGCTTACTAGTCTATGCACAGCATGTGTATCTGCAGCTACACATGCCATCGAACGGAAAATGTCACTTACCCAGTGTACATCTGTTCGTGGCATTAGTCGCTGCAGATTCACATGCGCCCACCCGCCTCCCCGGGAGCCTGTAGCAGTTTAGAAGTTGATCTTGAACATTTGTAAATTTGTAAATATATTACTTTAAACTACATTATGTACATACGTATTCACTCCATTGCATGGGCACTATTACTAGCATACACAACTCCTACCTCACCCTCTGCGGGGAAAACAATCTAAGATGGAGTCGACGCCCATGCGCAATGGAGCCGAAATGGGAGGAGTCCCTCGGTCTCGTGACTCGAAAAGACTTCTTCCAAGAAAAACAACTTGTAACACTCCGAGCCCAACACCAGATGGCGGGATGTGCACAGCATGTGAATCTGCAGCGACTAATGCCACGAACAGATGTACACTGGGTAAGTGACATTTTCCTTTTCATAATTTGTTGTGTGTGCTTGTTCTGTGAGGCCTTGCACCACTCATGGCTTCCTGGGCAGAGAAGCTCTATCTCTTGATTGTCATTTTCTTCAGTATATGGTCAGCCCAGGCCAAGGATTACACAGGCCACTCTCCAAGATTTTTACACCCAGGTCTGAGCCTTCTAGAAGGAAATGATGCAGATAGGATGACCCCCAGCAGTAGTGGATGCCTCTGCTCTGCTGAAAGGGTGTGACAGGCTTAAATGCTCTATTTTCTTCAGTGTTATAACTAAAAAGTATTGGATGTTTTCAAGTCACATCATTTTAAGATATTTGGCCTCCCACTGTAACAGCCTTCTTGATTTGTTCTTTATCTTTGCATTTATGTAGCTAGGCAAGAGTAGCTGAAGGTCCTTTAGGGCTCTCCCCATTGGGCAAAGTCTTGAGAGCCCTGTCTGTGCAGGAGAGAGACCATCTGTTTTTTCAAGAATGGCTTCCAGGAGGCCTTGAACATAGTCCTTGAGATCTTATCCCCTACATGTCTTTAGGCATACTACAAATGCAGAGGTTGCATTGGTGTGACCTATTTTCCAGATCTTATTCTTTTTTTATGCAGCATGATCATCTGCTCATTTATCTGCAGCAGATGGGATTTGTAGTATTCTAGGTCAAGAGTTCTCTCATCTGGGGTACGTTCAAGAGTGTCAATGCGCCCACAAAGGTCTGCCATTTCTTTTTGTCCCTCTTTGAGGGCTTGGCACAGCTCTACCTGGACTCAAGTGATTTCAGATTTAATGTCTTGAAAGAAATGCATCATGAAAGCTCCTGTCTCTGATTTGTCCTCTTTCTAGGTCGAAATGACCCTTGTGGTTTGTTTCATGCTGTCTGGTTTGGCTGAGAAGGAGTTCTAACTTCTTGTTAGAGTTCTGTTGAAGCAGCTCCTTGATTGACTCATCACGCTTGTTTCCAACTACAGTCTTTCTGAGTCTGGAATGTCACTTCTGCTTGTTCAGTGTCTCACTTGCCCATTTAGTCATTTGTGATGCTCTCCTGATGTAGTAGTCCAGGGGTTGTCACAGGAGGTTGGACAGCCCAAAATATGCAGGTGAGTAGCAAAGTTGACCCAGGGAGTGCATTCTCGCATTACACGGTGGTGGCAGCACTGGCCCATGTGTTATTCGCAGAGTGTTGGAGCTGCTAACAGTTAAGATGTTTGGCTTTCGTACAATGCTTCTTCTGTAACAGAACAGTTTTATTCACCCTCAGTGAGAGCCACATAATCAGACATTACCCTCTGCCCCAATTTTTAGAACAATTTCGGTGTTTTCAGTCTTAGCGAGTATAACAGTGAAGGGATACCCTCTGAAAGGTATTGCTCCAGTGAGGCCCATGCTGTTTCACAGTCGTTGGCGTTTTCAGACATGGCCAGAAATAGTTTGTCCATTGCCAGAGTATTCCATAGGTGTGACTGTCAATGTGTAATGTCTGGAGGTTCTTTCCTCTTCCAAAATTCCAAAGTGGTAAGCTTTTGACTCCTAGGCAGGGCCAGGTAAACTTTGTTTCCCTTGGATTGGTATTGTGAGTTGTGTGGTCCCACCCCAAAAAGTACATACAATAATATCCACTGAAGCAGGTACACTAGACAAGTTTCTATCCCAGTTATTACTTCTCTCCAAAAGGGTTTTATTATAGGACAAGCCCACCGAATATGGACCATATCTCCCACTGCTCCACCCTTCAGTCAACACATTAGACTCGCTGTGTGGTAATATTTGTTTAACTTGAGAGGGTGTAGGTACTAGTCGTGTAAGAGTCTATAATGTGCGTCTTTGCTTAATATGCTGTGAGTGATTTCGTTGAAATCCCCCCAGATGTGTCCATTACCCTTCCCTTCCTATGCTGGTATCCCATTTATATTTGTATAGGTGGAGGTTTATTTGGTGTCACATTCAGGATCAACTGGTACAGAACAGAGATAACCTCCTTTGTTCCTGCGGCACGTCTAACAAATTTCTATATTGGGTTAAGTTCTCCTGTTACTTTTTTGATAGTATATTGCAACACCCAATGTCACAGTTGAGTATAGTTTAGTCTATCCTTCTTGTCGAATTATAAATTCCCTTTTCCAGTTATTAAATCACTTATTTATCTGCTTGCTGTACATACCTCTGACCTTACCCCAGGCATCTCTTTGCCAGGCGTTAAAGGGACCTGGGATGAGTACTAGAATGTAGGGATTAAAATGGATAAGTGTGTGTGTGGGGAAGGGTATGTAGTCAAACCTAATCTTGTTTACGTCATCCCAGATTGCAAATGTAGTATTCATTGGAATTCCGAGGTTGACATTAGGTGAGCTCTCCTGTCTGGGATTTTATACTAGAGATCGACCTGCAATAGCTCTATTTGCACTCATAGTTTCTAGGATTCACCTGCGCTTGTCTGCTGAGTTCTGTGCAAAGTTATATAGTAAGTGCCTAGATCTGGTAGGGCTAGACCTTCCCTTTGTCTAGTTCTGCATAAGCCTTTGTCTGCTCTCCATGTTCTTCCTCCTCCCCAAATGTATTTCAGAATCATGCTTTTCAGGGTGGCAAAGAAGCCATCATGTAGTGTTATGGGCAGTGCATGAAACATATAGAGGAGCCTGTGCAGTGCATTCATTTTAATTGCATTAATTCGGCCCAACCTTGATACTGATGACATCTCTGGATGTCTCCCTAAATCTCTGTCAGTCAGGGTAGGGTACCAGGTTGGTTTTGTAGAGGTCTGATATATTTGGTGTAATCTTTACCCAAAAGAGGTAATACATTTAGAAGCCCACCTTAAATTGGTATATTCTTTGATTGGGGTCAAGTTAAGTAATACAGATTTAGTTGTGTTTATCTTGAACCCTGATACTTTCTCAAAAGTGTCAAGATGGAGTTGCAACCTAGGGAGAGACTTTTGTGGTTAAGTCAGAGTTAAGAGTACATCATCCACAAATAACTTAACTTTATGTTTGTGCCTTACAAATTGGAAGACTACAATGTCTGTATACCCTCTAATATGGTTTGCAAATGGATCAATATTCAGGACAAAACCACAGAGGCAGCATTTTTCTACCTTGACATGTGCCCCTTCCCAGCCTAAATGGTGTAGAGATGCTTCAATTGAGGAAAGTCTTTGAGGCGAGCACCTGGTATGCAGCTATTGTGAAATTTAAGCCACATCCCATCTCTGAAAACCTGCGCTTAAAAGCGTCAGTCAAAAAACGTTTCCGCATCTAAAGTAACTAAGATCACTGGTATTACTTTCTTTTTGCTTTCTTAACCATGTGGATTACAGCTTGATACTGTTGTGGTCTGGCACTTTTTGATAAATCACAATTGGTTGTGGTGCATTAGATCAGGTTGGTTGTTCTCTAGACACATAGCTAGCACCCTCATGTATATCTTCACAACTGTGTTTAAAAGTGCTATTGTCTCTATGATGCTAATTTCCTTTAGTCTTTCCCTTGTTTGTTTGAGGGATATGGTAACTTTGTCCATCAATGGTATCACCTGTCTAGTTATGGAAAAGGAGTTATAGACTTTGGATAAAATGGAAACCAATATTTCCCCAAAACCTCTCCCACTGTAGCAGGAAGGGCCAGGTACCTTAATTTCGTCCCCTTTTATAGGTGCCTCTCAGCCAGTGTTCTGTTCTGCTCTTACCTTGGAGATATGGCAGGATCTTAAGTACTCAAAATTAAGTGCCTCTAGTGTGTTTGTTCTCAAGGATATAGGCAAGATTGATAGTTAAAATGTCAGCAAGCTTCCCATATTCTCCAGTGATCTTTTTACCTTTAACCAATATTCTCTCTTTCACAAATTCCCTCTCATGTCTGATTCTAATTCTAAGTAGTCAAGCTAAGTGGGGAGCTCCTTGATACTCTGTACATATTGTAGATATTTGTCTCAACAAGAATAGTTTGCTTTGTTAGTTTTTAATGCACTTATTTGTTCCCAGAGCATGGTGACTATTCTGAGATATTCTAAGGTCATTTTCCAGTTTCTTCCTGTGCTTGTGCCGCACAGTTTTAAGACGGGCCACTTTACTAATAAAGATGCCCCTTAGTATTGCCTTAAAGGTGCTTCATAGGCCCGCCATCAAGAGTTCCTGTCTGTTGTTATTGAAGTAATCTCTAATGTGTATTTTTAATTCCTCTTTGAGAACCAGATTTTTCAGTAGATTTGGTTGGAATTTATGTGGTGATGGTCCTATGCGGCGTGTCTCTGTATATGCGCATTGCACTGGACATTTTCCTTTCCCCATCATAAATCCCCAACAAAGAAAATAGTGTAACAGTACTTGCAGATGTAGGGAGTGTGGCCAAGATGACGGAGAGAGCAGAGGTGTAATTCACAGGTCCGCAGCGGCCTGCCTGTAAAATATATCCTGGGCATCCTCTTCGGGAAATGCCGAACTACAGCTTAAACGGGCCCACCTCCCATGATGCCAACACAGTAATCTTCGGCCCCTGACGGACTACGATCTACACACTCCTTGCAACATCGGCCTGGTTGCGGTGCGAGGCAACCGCGGCAAGGCGTGCACTGCAAGCTTGTATTGCTGCCCTATGGACGACACTGACATTGAGGTGGAGCTATTCCGCTGTGAGATGGGAGAGACTGCACTCTGGCCCAGTAGGCGGACGCAGTGTACCCTGCCACAGCACCAATGGTAAGGACCTGGGTCCCCAGCCAAAGCGGTGAGTTGGGCAATGCGAGGGCCGCAAGCAGGCCCTACCTCTGCTGCCGAGCTCTGATACCGGAGGGCCACACAGATTGAACGGAGTGGCAGCGCAACACTGGGAGTGCAGAAGGCGGCACCTTCCCACCGCCTGCAGAGAATAGCTGCTGCGGGCAGGCCCACAAGGCAGACCATGAAGGTGAGAGGGAACTAGACCACCCGCAGCATATTAGATTACATCAGTGCTCACACCGCTGGCTCAACTGCTACTGGGGATGCCTGAATCACCAACAAAATTTGCATGACTAAAAGTACAGGCCCCTGTTGGCGGGGGTGGGAGGGGCTCCCAACCTCTTTATTAGACTCTTTTGCAAGTCTCTCAACTAAATGGCTCAGAGTAATCTGAATTCACCACAGCTTTTATTCGATGATAAAATAACGCAATGCATCAGTGCTGACCGGCTTAAGTTCCTACTGCCACCCTAGTCACTAGCAGACCTCGCCTCTCACTAGCTATGTTTACGTGGAATACCTGCGGCACCACTCATCAGAACCCAGCTGTTTCCCTGGCATACCACCAATTTGAAGAGTTACTCATGTAAAGTGTAGCAAACTAAACCACCTACTGCCTGGGTCTGTTGGAGAACCAGATTTAGAAACTGCAGCTCTGATACCGGAGGTCCACCAAGATTGAACGGAGCGGCAGCACTTTTGTGGTCACCCGCTCGGCTGCACTGGGAGTGCAGAACATGGCACCTTCCCACCGCCTGCAGAGAATAGCTGCCGCCGGCGGGCCCACAAGGCAGACCATGAAGGAGAGAAGAACTAGACAGCCCTCGCTATATTAGATTACATGAGTGCTCACACCAATAACTTAACCTCTACGGGGGCTGCCTGAAATTACCTGGGGCCATTCCCAACGAAACATGCACAACTAAAAGTACAGGCCCATGTGGGTGGGGAGGGGCTCACAGCCTCTTTATTAGACTCTTTTGCAAGTCTCTCAACTAAATGGTTCACAGTAATCCTTATCACCCCATCTTTTATTTGACGATAAAATAAAGCAATCCATCAGTGCTGACCGGCTTAAGTTCCTACTGCCCACCTAGTCACTATCTGACCTCGCCTCTCACCAGCTGTATTTAAGTGGAATATATGCGGCACCACCAATATCAGAACTCAGCTGTTCCCCTGGTGCACCACCAATTTGAGGAGGGACTTAGGTAAAGTGTAGTGAATTAAACCACCTACTGCCGGGTCTATTGGGAAAACCACATTTAGAAACTGCAACTTTCATGCTTTACCCCAACCTCCCACACCTCCCCCACCCCCGCGGTCATTAATTATCCTGGGACACCAGGAAAGGTCCCTTCAACAACTACTGCTGGATTCTAATCCCACTGGCACTAACTACGTCACTACCATACAGAGTGCTAACATGGGCAAACTAGCAACAAAAAGAGATCCAGGAGCCAAACAGGGAAGAAAACAATATTCAGCTACCTGGAGGACAGCAAACTGAGGCAGGAGGTCCAACTTTGCAAGACATCCTTCAGGCAATCACTGCAACAAGAGAGGCACTAGAGATTAAAATGGACACCTTGGGAGGCGAATTTGGGATACTGAAAGATGACAATTGGAAGTTGGTAGACAGTCACAACTGTTGAAGGAACGAGTACAGAAAATCCCCCTTTAGTGAAGGATATCAAATAGAGACTAGTTACCATGGAAAATAAAGTCTGTACTCTCGAGCAACGAGCAGAGGATGCCGAAAATTGCTCAAGGAGAAATAATGTATAAATAATCAGACTGCCTGAAAAAGCTGAGGGACGAGACATGGTATTCTTCTTAGAAAAATGGATTAAAGAAGAACTGGCACCAACCGATCTCATCGTTTTTTGCCCTGGAGAGGGCACATAGAGTCCCTGCTCGCCCACCTCGTCTTGGAGGACCTCCTCGCCCGGTAATGACAAAACTGCTGTATTATAGAGACAGAGACACTATTCTAGCTCAAGCACGCAAAAAAGGAGATGATGTGGTAGAAAACAGCAAAATTATCATTTTTCCTGACTATACTAGGGAGGTGCAGAAATAGAGGAGCTCCTTTGTGGCAGTGAAGCGCCAACTCTGCCAGATGGGGCTGGCCTATGCAATGCTCTTCCCAGCCCGCCTCAGAGTAGCAACTCACAGTGCTACCCACTTTTTCACTACACCACAGGAGGCATGGACATGGATTGAACGCCAACCACAGAGGGAACACAGAAGTGAATCATATGGCCATAGTGCAGTGGATGAGAACGATACCGCTCTCCCGAGCAGCGATCCTAATCTCGTCAGAACACTCTGATTCGGACCCCAAACTGTCGACGACTACACCCAGAACTGCAGATGACTTAATTTAAGATTGAAAATTGTTGAGCCTTTGAACTGGCCAGAAATCATGCTAACCATAATTCCGAATTTGCGCTGAAATTCCACCAAACTCAAATCTGCACTAACTTACATCAGACAGCTGCATGCCAACCATTGTTTGTTATTACTAATTATATTGCACTCCCTATATGAGGTTTGAGAGCTCGAAAGGACCATCGCATCAACATGGAAGGCCACATTGGTACTTTATCCCACATCATCTAGAATGGGATTGGTGGTTCTCACTCTAATGTTAACATCTGTGTTGGTTTGGACAGGAAAAGTCCCCCTACCAGTCCTGGGATGGGGGAGTCGGTTGGTTGACGTGTTCTATAATTTCTTGTATTTTGTTCCTTTGCACAGTTGGGGCCTTTACTTACACATGGTTATACCGCACAACTCTGCCTTTTTCCACCATGTCTAGGGCAGGACATTGCCCTCACATATAACTTAAATGGTCATCCCCACACATTATAAAATAATTTTATGAAACTTGAGGGAAATCCAATCCATGTCCAAACGCAACAATGTTTTTTCCTTTCTAGCCGTTGTGGAGTACAAATAGTTCTCCTCCAAGAAACTCAAATCCTATAGAAAGAAGGAGCTGCCTTACACCATTGGTGGAAGAGCCACGTATATTATAAAACGTATTCTGATTTCTCTAGAGGGGCACTGATTTGGATCAGGGCAGGAGTGCCCTTCTAATAAACTGCCCACACAATTAACCCTGAAAGGCGCTATGTTGCTTACTGGGTGGATGAGATGATATGCTAATAAATGTATAATGTATATTTCCTGAACCGGAACCAAACAAGCTTCTTTTCAAATATGTCTCGCCATCTCACTCTCTACTTGATAGGCCAGGTGCACATGGGGGAGGATTACAGTTGTTTAGTGGACTCAAAACTGGACAGATCTCAACCCCCATTAGGCGATTCACCAATCCATAAATTAGCACAATCCTTCACCACCTGGCAGAAACATTGGAATTTGATACATTCTTGGTGAACCATGCACCCACAAAACAGGGGCTATTCTTACTATCCATCTTTACAAGATCTACATGTTAGACTAGACACTTTCCTCTGCACCTCATTGATCACACCACATACACAATTTAGAATACTTAGCTAGGACACTATATGACCACAATCCAGTGCTGCTGCACTTACAATGGGGAGATACTCCCCTCTCCATACCCACTTGGAAATTGAACCCAGAATCCCTAGTAGACCCCCAATTCAGAGAACAAATAGAACATTACATACAACAATACTTTAAAAATGATTTTAAAAAACTACTAATTCAAGAAGCATAGAATGGGATGCTTTTAAAACAGTCCTGAGAGGATGTTGTATGGCTGAAATTGCTGGGATCAGGAGAACCTTACAGCGGTGTTGTCGGCTGAAACCACTCTAAGACATTTGGAACAAGGCAGACCAGAAGCTCTGGTCAATCAGCCAACTCTCCTAAAAGCTAAGGAGAAGGTAGCTGAACAACTAGAGCGCCGCCCTTGCTTTGACTACAAAAATTACATGATTAAGACCCATCCGTCATGTGATAAAGCCAGGCAATTATTGGCCTGGTTACCTAACCCCACCAAAAGAGGCAACACCATAGTTGAAATAGAAACAGAATCAGGGGAGTTATTACACAGACAGACAGAGAGAGAGACATCAATAGGGAATTTTATACTTACCACTCAACCTTGTACAAAAGTAAATCTCGGGTCACCCCAAGAGAAATGGACAACTACCTTTTGTCACTAACATCTCCTTCATTAACTCCTTAGGAAGCCGAGAATTTAGGAGGTGATATTGCAATGCCAGAAGTGAGAGCTGCCATTAAACACATGGAGAGAATGAAAACTCTGGGTATCAACGGTTTCTTGGTTGAGATCTATGCTACATACACCGATCAGCTAGCACCTGCATTAGTGGAGCTATTTAACAAGGCTGAGACATTGAAGGTGCTCCCTACTACTATGAGTGAAGCACTAGTAATACCACTTTTAAAACCAGGGAAACCTCCTCAAAATATCAAAGCATATCGTCCCCTGTCTATACTAAATGTAGATTACAAAATATTAAGTAGAATCCTAGCATCCAGGCTCTTTCCGCAAATAAGAAGGCTGGTCCATCAAGATCAAGCAGGGTTTATACCGGGCCGTAATATGGCATTGAATATCCATCTACTACTACTGATACTAGAAAGAAAAAGCACCACAGACGCGCATGCTGCTGTTTTTACTGTAGATGTTGAAAAAGCTTTTAACAGCTTAGAATAGTACTACCTTAATGAGGTCATGCAACACTTTCACCTGGGTGAGGGCTTTCCCAAACTGGATCAAGCTACTCTACTCGAGTCCTAAAGCTGGAGTCGAGACTGGTAAACCCATTTTGGAGGGTTTTGGCGTAGAACACAATATCAGACAGGCTGCCCACTCTCACCTTTACTTTTTGCTCTGGAGCCACTGGTGATTAGGGCTAGAAGTGGACAAAATTACCAGGGCTCATCATTTTAGGTGAAAGGCAGAATGAAGCTCTATATGCTGATAACCTGTTGCTTTTCTTACACAATATCTGTAGAGACCTTATGAGTGCCCTGCAACTCTCAGAAGGGTTCAGATCCATCTCATGACTAAGGGTTAATTGGCTTAAACCCAACTTGTTCCTAGTACATGCTGGAAAATTCCCCTCCTCCTTCACTGGGCACATTTGCATGGGAACCTGATTGCATAGCATACCTGGAGGCAAGAATTTATCATACCTCTTCTGCCATCTTAGAAGGCAATATCCGCTGAGCGATCAGTAACTTAAAACACAACATGACTTTCTATAGCCCGCTACCTTTATCGGTAATGGGTAGAGTAGCACTACTTAAAATGATTGCCTTACCTCATTTGCTCTACTATTTAATGCTCTTGTCGACCAAAATACCCTGAGCCCTTTTTAGAGAGCTTGACTCACTGTCCATAATCTTCATATGGGTGATTGGGCCACGGATGGTTATCACTAGCTAAATTAAAAAGACCCACTGAGGCTGGAGGTCTAGCAATGCCAGATTTTGAAACCTATTATATTGCTGCATAAGTACAATATTTTACTCAGTGGATAAGGGCACATCAGCGCCGTGACCATGTGCAGTCCCTAGGTACCCCAGATAGTTCATCCATGCTCAAACTTCTACTGAGCTTGAAAAGGCAAAAACAGGCATTGTCAACAGAATATGAAGTTGTTGCTTACTGTTGGCACAGTTGTTTGAAAAAAAACTAAGACTAAAACTCCATACTCCCCAGACTGACCAAGAGGATTCCTATCTGTTCTCATACATGGGGGGCAATTGTCATGAATTCATGAATTTTAAAGAAACTGGAATAACTATGATATGCGATCTATAAAGAGAAGGCACGCTATTTCCATTTGAGGACCTGACAACTGAGTATGACTTACCTACACAACACTTTCTCTTCCAAAGGGCATTGACAGCTGCAATAAGGAAACATTGGGAGGCAGGCCTAGCCGGAACAAAGACACACAGTGTATACTCATACAGAGCGACATAGTTTGAAACATACAAAGCAGTCACCTGCCTCTTTCGGACAGTACTAACAGATATCCTCCAACCACTACTCTCTACCTGTCCGAAATGGAAAGATGACATGGGAACCCCTATTGGCGTTAAAAGCTGGATGGATACCTAAAATATCCAGGAATGCTAGGTTCAGACTAATTCAGTTCTATATCTTGCATAGGGATTACTTCATACCAGGCTACATCAGTAAAATATTTTAACATAACTTACGCTAAATGCCCAAGATGTGGCCTTGTCGGAGAAGAATGTTTCAATATGTTGTGGTCTTGTCTGACCCTTAAACACTACTGGCATGAGATCATAGATACTTTGTCCGGTATAGTGTGAAGAGATATACTACAGGACCCTTCATACTGTCTGCTGAGTAATTTGCCTCACACATCCAAAATGAAGGTAACTAGTAAATTCATAGACCTGGGATTTATCCTAGCTAAAAGAGAAATAATTTGTAGTTGGAAATCAGTGGGTGGGCCTAAATTAAATGCATGGAAGTGGAAATTATTAATAGATACAAAGGCAAAGCCTTACTGCGTGACACCCTTCGGGACTGTTGTCCATTAGATAAGGTTAGAGCATGGGAGGGATTGATTGCAGACCTTAAGCAGTTGATAACACCCCACAGAGAATCCCCATTGAACTCACCCTAACAACTACCAATGGTGTCTGTCTAGAACTGGAACCACAGCCAGTGGAACTGAGCCCATAGTACCATACTTGTTTTTTTCCAGACCAATACTTATCATATGAACTATACTTATTACCCCATAAACACAGAATCAAATGTTTTACTCCTTTTGCGTACTAGAGGGATATAGAGTGGGATATGAGTGGATGAGGGTAGTTGGGAATTGCATGAATTACATATATATGTGATACTGTACCACTTCAAACACATTTACTTCTAAATGAGATGTAACTGCAGTCCTTTTGGTTTCCTTTTGTAAAACTAATAAAATATGTTAAAAAAGACAGTACTTGTAGATGTAGAATCATAGTTCTTATAGTGCCTTGAATGTCACTGTCTTGAACTCTAGGTTAACCACAGGATAATCAAATTGACAAATCAGGCCATCCTTCTGACTTCCCCCTTCTACTGCTTTCATATAATTGTGTGCCTACTGTAGGAAAGTACCATCTTGCCTGGCATGTTACCCCCATATTTCACTGTGTATATATGTTGTTTTAGTCTATGTGTCACTGGGACCCTGCCAGGCAGGGCCCCAGTGCTCATAAGTATGTGCCCTGTATGTGTTCCCTGTGTGATGCCTAACTGTCTCACTGAGGCTCTGCTAACCAGAACCTCAGTGGTTATGCTCTCTCTGCTTTCCAAATTTGTCACTAACAGGCTAGTGACTAAATCTACTAATTCACATTGGCATACTGGTACACCCATATAATTCCCTTGTATATGGTACTGAGGTACCCAGGGTATTGGGGTTCCAGGAGATCCCCATAGGCTGCAGCAATTATTTTGCCACCCATAGGGAGCTCTGACAATTCTTACACAGGCCTGCCACTGCAGCCTGATGTGAAACAACGTCCACGTTATTTCACAGCCATGTATCACTGCACATAAGTAACTTATAAGTCACCTATATGTCTAACCTTCACCTGGTGAAGGTTGTGTGCAAAGTTACTTAGTGTGTGGGCACCCTGGCACTAGCCAAGGTGCCCCCACATCGTTCAGGGCAAATTCCCTGGACTTTGTGAGTGTGGGGACACAATTACACGCGTGCACCATACATAGGTCACTACCTATGTATAGCGTCACAATGGTAACTCCAAACATGGCCATGTAACATGTCTAAGATCATGGAATTGTCCCCGGGTCTCTAGCACAGAACCCGGGTACTGCCAAACTGCCTTTCATGGGTCTCCACTGCAGCTGCTGCTGCTGCTGCCAACCCCTCAGACAGGTTTCTGCCCTCCTGGGTCCAGGCAGCCCTGGCCCAGGAAGGCAGAACAAAGGATTTCCTCTTAGAGAGGGTGTAACACCCTCTCCCTTTGGAAATAGGTGTGAAGGGCTGAGGAGGAGGAGCCTCCCCAGCCTCTGGAAATGCTTTGATGGGCACAGATGGTGCCCATCTCTGCATAAGCCAGTCTAAACCGGTTCAGGGATTCCCCAGCCCTGGCACGAAACTGGACAAAGGAATGGGGAGTGACCACTCCCCTGACCAGTACCTCCCAGGAGAGGTGCCCAGAGCTCCTCCAGTGTGTCCCAGACCTCTGCCATCTTGGAAACAGAGGTGTTGGGGGCACACTGGACTGCTCTGAGTGGCCAGTGCCAGCAGGTGACGTCAGAGGCTCCTTCTGATAGGCTCTTACCTCTCTTGGTAGCCAATCCCCCTTTCTTGGTAGCCAAACCTCCTTTTCTGGCTATTTAGGGTCTCTGCTTTGGGCAATTCTTTAGATAACGAATTCAAGAGCTCACTAGAGTTCCTCTGCATCTCCCTCTTCACCTTCTACCAAAGGATCGACTGCTGACTGCTCCAGGATGCCTGCAAAACCGCAACAAAGTAGCAAGACGACTACCAGCAACATTGTAGCGCCTAATCCTGCCGGCTTTCTCAACTGTTTCCAGGTGGTGCATGCTGCGGGGGTATCCTGCCTTCACCCTGCACCAGAAGCTCCGAAGAAATCTCCTGTGTGTCGACGGAATCTTCCCCCTGCTAACGCAGGCACCAAAAGACTGCATCACTGGTCCTCTGGGTCCCCTCTCATCCTGACGAGCGTGGTCCCTGGAACACAGCAACTCTGTCCAAGTGACTTCCACAGTCCAGTGACTCTTCAGTCCAAGTTTGGTGGAGGTAAGTCCTTGCCTCCCCACGCTAGACTGCAAAGCTGTGTACCGCGTGATTTGCAGCTGCTCCGGCTTCTGTGCACTCTTCCAGGATTTCCTTAGTGCGCAGCCTAGCCTGGGTCCCCAGCACTCCGTCCTGCAGTGCACAGCCTTCTGAGTTGTCCTTTGGCATCGTGGGACTCCCTTTTGTGACTTCGCGTGGACTCCGGTTCACTTTTCTTTTAAGTGCCTGTTGGGGTACTTCTGCGGGTGCTGCCTTCTTCTGTGAGGGCCCTCTGAGTTGCTGAGCGCCCCCTCGGTCTCCTCCTCCAAAAGGCGACATCCTGGTCCTTCCTGGTCCTCAGCAGCACCCAAAAACCTCTACTGCGACCCTTGCAGCTAGCAAGGCTTGTTTGCGGTCTTTCTGCGTGGGAACACCTGTGCAAGCTTCATCGCGACGTTGGACATCCGTCTTCCAAAGGAGAAGTTCCTAGTCCTCTTCTTTCTTGCAGAACTCCAAGCTTCTTCCAACCGGTGGCAGCTTCCTTGCACCTTCAGCTGGGGTTTCCTGGGCTCCTGCCCCTCCTCGACACTGTTGCGACTATTGAACTTGGTCCCCTTGTCTTACAGGTACTCAGGCCCGGAAATCTGTTGTCAGTGCACTGCTGGTGTGTGTTCTTCCTGCAGAATCCCCCTATCACGACTTCTGTGCTCTCTGGGGGTAGTAGGTGCACTTTACTCCTACTTTTCAGGGTCTTGGGGTGGGGGTATTTTCTAACCATCACTGTTTCCTTACAGTCCCAGCAACCCTCTACAAGCTCACATAGGTCTGAGGTCCATTCGTGGTTCGCATTCCACTTTTGGAGTATATGGTTTGTGTTGCCCCTATACCTATGTGCTCCTATTGCAATCTATTGTAATTCTACACTGTTTGCATTACTTTTCTTGCTATTGCTTACCTAATTTTGGTTTGTGTACATATAACTTGTGTATAAATATTACCTTCTTACTGAGGGTACTCACTGAGATACTTTTGGCATATTGTCATAAAAATAAAGTACCTTTATTTTTAGTAACTCTGTGTATTGTGTTTTCTTATGATATTGTGCATATGATTTAAGTGGTATAGTAGGAGCTTTACATGTCTCCTAGTTCAGCCTAAGCTGCTTTGCCATAGCTACCTTCTATCAGTCTAAGCTGCTAGAAACACCTCTTCTACACTCATAAGGGATAACTGGACCTGGCACAAGGTGTAAGTACCTCTGGTACCTACTACAAGCCAGGCCAGCCTCCTACACCTACATCAATCAACTGGTTTCCATCTGTCTATCTTTCTCATTACTCAGCAGATACCAGCCTGTCTTATAGGGTTTTCTCTAGTTGCTTTTTATAGGAATGCTGGCTACTTTCCCTATTTTTAGTCAGGTGGTGCACATATGATACCAATTTATTCAAGATCTGAGAGGTTCGCTTTCCAGCGATTCTCAACCATTGCCAGTTGCTAAACGGGCCCATTTTCAAGAAGTCTCACAATGTTTGGTTGCCAAGATTTGTAGTCCGTTTCTGCGGTTTGAATCCCTTCAAGGTCTCTCTGATCTTTAAATGCGCTGCATCAGCATAGAAGATTGATTTGGATACCTTCCAGCAAAGGGAAGCATGGGGTTTTGTGGCTTCACCTCCTACCCTGTCCCTGATCCTGCACACAAGTGTCCCTTTACTCTTGGTAAACACTGCTGAAGCAACACAGAAAGACTTTTAAGAGTTATTGTCCAACAGCATCTTTGCTCCTCTCTTTCTCATGTTGATGGAACACGCAACCTGGTGGAGCAGGCTACAGATTTGCCTCTTGTTAGACTCACGCTCCTCTTTACGGGCATACTGCTGTTTTCAGTTGGGTCCAGCAGCTCGATATTAAAGGTCCATTCGTGGTCGCAGAATGTGCCTAGTTTTCTTAGTCCTCTTCACCTAGGCATCTCCCGGTTTCGTTATAATGTTTGTCAGGACTCTCTGACCTTTCTGCGATGGGTGTCATCCCATCTGTCTATCTTTCTCATTACTCAGCGGATACCAGCCTGTCTTATAGGATTTTCTCTAGTTGCTTTTTATAGGAATGCTGGCTACTTTCCCTATTTTTAGTCAGGTGGTGCACATATGATACCAATTTATTCAAGATCTGAGAGGTTCGCTTTCCAGCGATTCTCAACCATTGCCAGTTGCTAAACGGGCCCATTTTCAAGAAGTCTCACAATGTTTGGTTGCCAAGATTTGTAGTCTGTTTCTGCGGTTTGAATCCCTTCAAGGTCTCTCTGATCTTTAAATGCGCCGCATCAGCATAGAAGATTAATTTGGATACCTCCCAACAAAGGGAAGCGTGTGGTTTTGTGGCTTCACCTCCTACCCTGTCCCTCATCCTGCACACAAGTGTCCCTTTACTCTTGGTAAACACTGCTGAAGCAACACAGAAAAACCTTTAAGAGTTATTGTCCAACAGCATCTTTGCTCCTCTCTTCCTCATGTCGAAGGAACACGCAACCTGGTGGAGCAGGCCACGGATTTGCCTCTTGTTAGACTCACGCTCCTCTTTACGGGCATACTGCTGTTTTCAGTTGGGTCCAGCAGCTAGATATTAAAGGTCCATTCGTGGTCGCAGAATGTGCCTAGTTTCTTAGTCCTCTTCACCTAGGCATCTCCCGGTTTCGTTATAATGTTTGTCAGGACTCTCTGACCTTTCTGCGATGGGTGTCATCTTGGAAGTCACGCACCCACTCCAAATTTGGCTTTATGGTATTCACCAGCTGTAACAGGGGTGATGTGGTGCCTAGAGAGGTCTCTAGAATCTATCTGTGCAAGTGTCTGGCAGTTTCAGGCTCTATTTTAATCTCGGCTTCTGCCTCAAATGGGGCCCATTGTCTGAGCTTTCCTATCTTGGTCCACACCAAATCTCCACCCTCTCACAATGCTTCTTATGTGCAGGTGCACCACATTGGGGTGTTCTTCCATTGTCCTCCGTGAAGCACCAGATGGAACTCTGCTCACAGAAAGCTCATGCTGAGGGTGCAACAGTGAGGATGTGGCCAGGCCAGGCCAGGTGATCCGTGGACAGCTCCTGGGGTTGGTTAACATACCCTCTTTGCAGGGCCAGAAGTCTCTGTTGCCCCTGCAACACACTGTGAGTAGAAAGGTGTTCCAGGCCGCCCACAGTGTTCAATATATCTGCTGTTTCAAGTGCCTTTGTGGGTGCGGGTACCGTTACTTGTCTAGTGTAGGCCCATCTGAGGGTCGGCTCAGGCGGGCTTTTTCTGCAGTCTTTTATGCCTGATTACCATGCTAGGGATATTTAGCCTGGGGCTCAGTGCACTTAGTAGTCAAAAAGGGGCCCCTAGGTTTCCATTGATCTTCTACTGTCCCTTTTCTTCTTAGGGGGCTGTAAGTGTCCTTCCCCAAATACCCTTTTTAGGCTTTGGGCTTGAAAAAAATCCTGTTGTCCCCAGTGCCCAGCTTAGGACGTGTTGCAGGGTGTTAAATGCAGTTTGAATCTGCAGGGAGGTGGGGGACTAAAAGGGCTCGCAGCTCAACTTAATCCTCCTGCTGTGCCTGTGCTGTAGAGGAAGGCCCCAGCACTGCTCTGATTGGCATCTGTTTGCAGACTCTGAGATGATGCATGGGACCTGTGGAGTGAAGGGCCAGCTAGTTCTACCTAAAATACGACCAAGGACCTGGAGCAAAGGCTGACCCAGCTACATAAAGTCACCCTGGCAGGGGCCATGGGTTCATCTGTGCCGTGGCTGCCATCTTGGACGCCTCATATCTGATGCCACGGAGTCCCTGATCCACAGACCTATGCTGCATAGAGGATTTAGGGCACCACACACCTCAATAAATGCACCTCCCTCTGCTCCACATTCAGGCGTCTCAGGAGAGGGCTCTGGGAACTGAGCTATATCGCTCTTTCTCGTGGTAGGAAGAGGAGGCCGAATCTTGGCAGAAGATTCACCCCACTATCCTACCTTAATAAACATTTGTACAATTTCAAGTATTTTTGGTGATGTTGCTTCTGGTGGGTTTTTTTCCTGCAAATTTGTTTTTGTCTTGGCTCCTACGCTCCGTTACCAAGAAGTGTTACCCCAGGTTTGGTGCCTTGCAAGAGAGACTGGATTGTTTTATATAGTATATTGGAAAACATATTTACAAAACATAAATGGATGAAAGATATTTTGCACAACTTTTAAAGCTGGATTTAAAAGCAATTATGAAATAGGTTGTTGTTGTCCCCAACCACATTGCAACTTTGAGATGTAAATGGGGTTTATTTTTTTATTTTTTGCCTAGGAAGTCCACCCCTCTCGGACCAGTTGTATATCATGCATGTGCTACTGAAGTGTACTGCCTTCCCACTATTAAATAACAATTATTGCCCTACAAATGTTTCTCATATACCATATCGGGTCTCTCCTTCTGTTTAGCACAACATCCCTCTTATTCTTGTCCTTCAGGCGGTTAACATTCCAAGACACATTAAGTAATTCCATGTATACTCCCATATTTTTAAAAGTTATTACTGAGTTTTTTTCCCACAACTGTGCGCGCCCGACGATGTGCCCACACATCATTTCCCTTTTGCATGTATATACTAAATTGAGACACATCCATCCCTCCACCCCACTCTGCACATCAGTACTGCATACTTTGAGTGCCTGTCACTCTAAACATAATAAATTGATAAAGCAAGCACCCACTAATGTTAAGATGTGCCATCCAAATGGGAGAAGTATGGTTTCTTCATTCTACTAGCATGACAATTCTAAATAACTCGTCTACATAGCACAAGAATCTGGCCATATGTCTATAATCATTTTAGCAATAACGCATGCCAGTGCATGGCTGCCAACTACGTCACAAGGCTTTCATTCGCCTCTTGGCACCACCACCTCCTCCCAATGTCTACATTGCCATCTGTGAACTGGCAACGTCAATGGCAATATACCTTAAAATCCATCTGCAGTCACACACATTTTGGGGGAGGGTGAGGCAAAGGATAAAGTATTGCCATCAACCACAGAAGACCACCAGACCTCAGTTTTTCCTGCCTGAAGACTAAAGCCAGTTAGGTCACTGGTCTCAGCAGGTTTTGTTGACTAATTCACCCACCCTCAGTG
This sequence comes from Pleurodeles waltl, assembly GCF_031143425.1. NCBI lineage: Eukaryota > Metazoa > Chordata > Amphibia > Caudata > Salamandridae > Pleurodeles > Pleurodeles waltl. The sequence continues at coordinate 1,426,810,230 of NC_090444.1, read as the reverse complement.
GGAAGTATCTTGACCCTGTTCATCTTCATCACATTTCCCATTTTAGAATAATTACATGTCCATCTGGAAGAAGTCCTTGGACTCCTTAACTTCCACCAGTCATAAAGACAGTTCCTTAAAAAGTCAAGTGAATTGATCTCCCCTTACCTTCCCTTGCAGCTGAGGAGAGAAAAAGCATCATATGTTCTTAGTATCTTTCTCTAAAGTCTCTTGTGACTGCAACAAATGTTCAGCATTGTGTCTGTATAGCCTCCATGAAATTGGGCAAATTGGGCAAAAGAATCAAGCTCATTCAAGCACCCTAGATTGTGGATATTATTGACTTGTGAGCGTCCTGCAGTATCCTCAATTTTTTATGTTGGCATGCGATTGTCGGCCTTCAATTGTAGCAGTTCGTTTTTTACCATCTGTGTCTTGTTGTGAATAATCTAGGCCATATTTTTGTTTACTGTTAGACCTTTTCCAACAAGCACATTCTTCAGATCCAGTCAAATAACATTATTGCTATTTCCAATTGTGTCTGTACCAGAAAAGGTCTTGAACCACAAACTGCCAACAATACTTCTTTCAAAGTCTGATTCAGTTATGCGTCAGGCAGCTGTTCTCAGTATAATTTGGCGGTGGGGGAGAGCTAGGCAGTCACTGGGGTAACAAAGGGGTCAGGGTAGATTCCCTTGGCTGCTGCCCACCAAGTTAGCACCCTCTGAGCATGACAGCACCCTCAACACACTATGTTGACTTAGACACAATTATTAGTCTCAGCTGGTCTAATGAAAAGTATGCAAGAACAATGGTGAACTAGTAAATGGGCTAGTGCTCCACAGGAGAAGACTACTTTGGGCCTTTCTCCTACGGTGCCCACCATCCTGTGCTGCAGTCAACTCTCCCAGGTGTCTCTGGAATGCAAGGGCAACTCACTCCAAGGCCACAACAATGGATTACAGGCAGTGGAGGGGCAAAACACACTACCTGCTGGTATCGGCCAACAGCGGTACAACATAGGGATATGATCATAACTACCCGTAGAGTGCTGCCTTCTCCAATTCCACGCCCCAGGAAGCAGCCTCCAGAGCACAGCAATTCCAGATCTACATACTAAATTTGCTGTCTCAAAGTGGGAGTGGCATCGTGCGTCACAGGCAGGCTCTTCACCCTTTAAATATATTTTTAGTTCAAAATCCCATTTTTGTAAAGAAAAAGACCAGTTTAAGAAGGAAAATGATGCACAGCATGTTGTTAAATGTCTTTGGATGATCTAAGTTATTTGTGATTTGTTACTGTGTTTTTTGATAGTGACCACCTTGCATAATATAATATGTTTGATACAGGTCTTCAGTTCTTCAAAAATGTAGTCTTAGTTGGGTCTCTACAGGATCGTTATGTACCTTACCACTCAGCCCGCATTGAGATGTGCAAAACAGCATTAAAGGATAAACAGTCAGGTAAGAGCAGAGTCACTATTTACTTCTTTAAAAAAAAAAAAAAAAAAATTTAAAGGTTGTCATCTTGCCAAAGACTCTATAGCTTTTCACCATGTCCATGCTTACTGGGTGTAATTCTGTTAGGATACAGATGCAGTTGTAATGGGAAAGTATGTGTCTGAGCTGGTGGATAACAATTTCTCTAACAGTACCAGCGCTGGATGCTCTCTCTTGTCTTCAGCTTTATTGTGGCAGATAAAAGATTCTTAGTATAGCTGCTTGGTTTTCAGTTAAACTGAGAAACAGAGCAACTCAGGTAATGTTTTTTGAGTTCATATACAGAATTAATTTCAAGATTACAGTGCACTAATTATTATTTTTGATGAACACCCATAAATGATTTGTGAGGCATAAATTAAGAAACACCAGTCCTCATTCAGGCAAAATGCTTTCCTAGAGACAGTGAAACTGTTGTAATCATTCATAACCCTTGGGTTTACGCTCATATACTATGCCTACCAAACCAGTGAGTACAAATTTGACCACTACCATTGACATCAATTCCCCCTAAATCTAGTGAGGATGGTACCAGTAAATGGAATGTTGAATTGATGCGTGCTGCCATTCGATATCACCAATCATTACACCCTTTGTGAGCCTGCTGGGCTTTAGTCTGCTTTGGTTGCTGACGTGATGAGCCTGTGCAAAAAAAGGGGGCTACCATAATAAAACATAACAGAAGTGTGAGAAAGTGGTTTAATTAGTTGAGGTGTATTAGTATTCAGTGCAAGTAACAAAGTCACTATCTTGCTTGGTCCAGTCAAGGTTTCACTAATTAAAATCTGAGCTCAATCCTATAGCAAAGAGCAGCAGAATTAACATAACAAAAATGTGCTAAACATTTAGCAGTACCAAAACAGTTAAAAAGTTGAAAACACAATAAACATCCCACTCCAATGTATAAAAATAGAGAAAAAAATGTATGAGCAAAATGAAAGTTTGAGAAAGTTTCTAAGCCAATCTGAAAAGGGACTTTCAATCAATCATAGTATTTATAAAGCGCGCTATGTACCCGTCAGGGTTTCGAGGCGCTGAGGGGGGGGGGGGAGGGGAGCGCTGCTGGTTTATCGGTCGAAGAGCCAGGTCTTGAGGAGCCTTCTGAATGCGAGGAGGTCCTGGGTCTGGCGAAGGGATGTGGGGAGAGAGTTCCAGGTCTTGGCGGCGAGGAAGGAGAAGGATCTGCCGCCGGATGTCTTGCGCTGGATTCGGGGTACGATGGCGAGGGCGAGGTTGGCGGATCGGAGTTGACGTGTCGGGGTGTAGAAGTGAAGTCTGGTGTTGAGGTAGGAGGGTCCGGTGTTGTGAAGTGCCTTGTGAGCGTGGGTCAGGAGTTTGAAGGTGATCCTCTTGTCTACCGGGAGCCAGTGGAGTTCCTTTAGGTGAGGGGAGATGTGACTTCGGCGGGGTATGTTGAGGATCAGTCGGGCGGAGGCATTTTGGATACGTTGGAGGCGTTTGATGTCTTTGGTTGGGATGCCTGTGTAGAGTGCGTTGCCGTAGTCAAGTCTGCTGCTGACGAGGGCCTGGGTCACCGTCTTTCTGGTTTCTGTTGGAATCCACTTGAAAATTCTGCGGAGCATTCGGAGGGTGTTCTGCGGCAAAACTCTTCTCCACGCAGGCCAAACCTTAAATTCACCCCTATGCTGTGATGGTCCCCTTGAAACCCTGGAGCAGTTAAGTAAAGTTTTTAAAAAGTCCCAGAATTTCTTTTGGTACCCAAACCAACATTTCCAAGAGCCCCTTAACAGGAGGACTTAAGGACTCTCAGGGTGTCCGGCAGAGGGCAACGCTAAAGTCCAGTCCAGGTCCAGTTACCCCTGGTTAGCTGGGATTCTTTTCAGGAATGTCCTCTTCAACTTTTTTATTTTACTGGAGCCACCCATGGGATCTACCTTATGATCCTTTGGGATCTTTCGGTTGTTGCATTTCAAGTGAAACGGGTCAGACCAACTCTGGCCTTTCTCACAGACCACAGGTGCCAGGAGTAGCAGGTTCAGTCTGCCTGGTATCATTTTGCAGGTTTAGCAGTGTTCTGATGAAGGTTGGGTGAGGGGTCCGGCTTTGTAGGATTCATTAGCCTAGGGGACACCATAAGACTCTCCTAGTTTTCTCACTTAACAATGGAGAAAGGGTATCAGGACCTGACCTACCCACTTTTGCAGTCGTTCCTGTTTGCTTTACTGCCCAGACCCAAAATTCAATGTGTCAGAGCAAATCCAAGATGGTGAAGGTCTTTGCACACTAAACTGAAGCAGACGCTGCACCCACAGAAGTCTGGTATGACAAAAGGAGCAGGGTCCTTCTACAACCAGACAAGGGATTCAGAAGAATGGTCCAATCATCCTGCTGTCTCACTTTCAAGTGCGCCAAATTGTTACATGTGGCTCAACATCCCAGGTCAGGCAGAATTTGATTCTGTGGTGTCAAAATACCCACAGCTCCCAACTTTGCATATTCAGTTGAGCTGAGAGGAGTCATCTCTACACATATAGGTGAGCCAGTTGTGTACTCCCAGGAGGAATTTCACACCTTATTCAGGGAACGTACATGCTGGGAGAAGCTTGAGAGTTAATACCAATTAGCCTCCAGGAACTCCAGGCAGGGAAAATGTAGCTTCTTAAAAGTTACTTTTTCCTTAATATTTATTAAAAATTCAATGGCACAATTGAATGGGATTTTTGATAGCTATTAAAATTGGTTGTTTAGTTATTTTTCTAGCTGGTCCTATTCCCAAGATAATGTAGCAGTTTAATGTTTCCTTAATATTTATAAAAAATTCAATGGCACAGTTGAATTGGATTTTTAATAGCTATTAAAACTAGTTGTTTAGTTATTTTTCTAGCTGGTCCTATTCCCAAGATACAGTATAAGTATTAGTTCAAAATTACATGCAAAGAGACCACAGAGGAGGAGATGTGTGGAAAACTAGGGGTGTGCGTTGGATTTCCGGGTGCACACAGACGATGTGTCAATTCTTTTCCATGTGGCAAGGACTTTGCATCAAATTCCGGCACGCAGGCTTGAATCCTCTTTGCGATGCGGGGTCTTTTGGCGCCCACGGACGATGCGTGGTAATCCGGTGGGGAATGTGTCAGAGTTTCTGTTGCACGGCAGGTGCTGCGTCTATTCCTCTTGCAGGAATTCGGGCTCCGTCGTTCTGGCTCGGTAATGCGTCAATCTGGTGGGCTGTGCGTCGAAGTTCCAGTCACAGTGCTGGTGCTGCGTTGATCTCCACTCGGGGAGCAAGGTTGCGTCGTTCCAATTTGGCAATGCAGTGGTTCTTTCACCGCTGGGCAGGCTGTGCGTCAATTCTGGCAGGCTGTGCGCTGATTTTCGCCGCCCAAGGAGTTTCCTTGCAGAGTAGTAGTCTTTTTGGCCCTGAGACTAAAGGAACAGAAGGCAAGCTCAGTCCAGGCCATTGGAGAGCACTTCTCAGCCGAGCTAGAGGCCAGCAGGGCAGCAGCAAGGCAGCAGTCCCTTACAGCAAAGCAGTCCAGATGAGTCCTGTGGGCAGCCAGGCAGCTCCTCTTGGCAGGTTGCAGGGTTCAGAGCATCTGTCCCAGGAAGTGTCTGAGTTGGTAGGGTCAGGGACCCAGTTTATATACCCAAAAGGGCCTTTGAAGTGGGGGAGACTCAAAGAGTGGTTTTGAAATGCACAAAGTCCCCTTTCAGTACACCCCTGTCTGCCAGGGTCCCAGTAGGGAGCTTGGCAGTCCATTGTGTGAGGGCAGGCCACTGTCCTCTGAAATGTGTCAGGCCATCCATCATTCCAGCTCATGAAAACCCATTCAGTATGCGGATGTGTGCAGGTGTGACTGAGCATCCTGTGTTTGTGGTTGTCTGGGTGAAATACACAAGGAAGCTGTCAATCAGCCCAGCCCAGACATGGATTGGAGACAGGCTGTGGTTTAAGTGCAGAGAAATGCTCACTTTCTAAAATAGTAATATAAAATCCAACCTCACCTGTCAGCAGGATTTTGTATTACCATTCTGGCCATACTAATATTTGACCTGTCTACTCCTTTCTGATCATAATCTACCACTCAAACAGTATATGAGGGTAGCCCTAATGTTAGCCTATGAAAGGAGCAAGCTTGACAGCAGTGGAAAACAAATTTAGGACGTTTCCACTACCAGGACTTATACACACAGGCATATGTCCTGCCTTTTGCCTGCACAACACCAAGCAGGCCGTTCCGACGAATGCCAGGTCTGCTCTGCTTGAACCCACTCCATCAAGGACCCCCAAGAGGATGCGTCCTGGGGCAACATCCAGCTCCTCCTGCAAAACCCTAGCGATCTCGCCCGTCACTGCCCGCCGATAGGATCCAATATGTGGACAGGTCCACACCATATGAAAGAAGTCTGCGTCCGGGCCTGCGCAGCGCGGACAGTCAGCCTTAGGCCAGATGCCCATTCTATGGAGTCTTGCAGGAGAGAGATAGGCCGCATTGAGATAATAAGTTTGCACGACCCGGAGTCGGGAGGTCATGGTTAATGTCTGTGGGGCCATCAGAGCGTCTCTCCAGTCGTTGTCATCCACTGGACCCACCCAGCGCTTCCATCGCTCACGGAGCACATCTAAGGGCCGTATTGTGTGTGTTGTCAATGTACGGTATATGCGCAACACTCCCCCTTTGCCCAAGTGACCCATCAGCGTCCTAGCCTCCAAGGGGCTAAACTCAGGGAGGACCATCCCGGGCTGAACTTGTAAATGCAGTGCGTGCCGAAGCTGCAGATATTTGTGGAATGGGGAGGGGGCAAGGGAGAACTGCTGCTGAAGCACTTGGAATGACCGCATATGACTATCTGCCCAGACATCTCCAAGCAGTGATATGCCAATAAGGTCCCATTTATGGAACCCCTCGAGTGCTGAGACATCCTTAACCATGTTCCTTGCCACAGCGGGGTCTGCTGCGTGAGACGATGACGCCACCCTCCACCCCATCAGCACCACCCTCTTCACCTCTGGGAGTTTGCGTGGCAATGGGTCGCCATATAGCGGCTCAATCAAACTAGGAAAGCCGACCGTCGCCAGTTCCAGCTGATAGGCCAGATCTGGCCAGCCACCTCACAGCCAATAGCTGCATCGCAAGGTAATAATGATAGAGGTTGGACATCCCCAGTCCACGCTCGTTCATGTCTCCCTGGCAAAAGCAAAACGCCACGCGGGGGTGGGAATTGCACTATAGGAACTGTCACGCTACAGTCTCCGCTTCTTTGAACCATTTCCTGGGGATAGTGTAGGGGTAGTTCTGGAGCAAGTAGAGGTATCAGGGGAGGACCATCATTTTGTAAAGCGCTATCCGGCCCAAGACATTGAGAGGCAGAAACCGCCATCTCTGGAGATCCTCCTTGACCCTCCGTGTCAGGGGTTCAACATTGAGGGACCAAGCCAGTTCAGGCAACAGTGCAATCTGCACGCTCAGGTATCGGAAGCTGTTACGTCGAATCGGAATGGTACTCTGCCAGTCGTAGCAGTCCTTGGCCGGGTGAAGTGGGATCAGGAGCGATTTACTGGGGTTAAGCATCAGGCCGGAAGCCTCTGCGATCAGCTCCAGCAGGCCCATCACTCTAGGACCGCTACTAGCTGGGCTTGCTAAGAACAAAAGCACGTTGTCCGCATACAGGGTGATACGATCCTCTTCTCCAGTAGGCTATGACCAGCCCTCAACCAAGGGGCCCTCCCTGATAAGCTTCGCCAGCAGCTCCATCTCCAAAGGGAACAGGAGCGGGGATAGGGGACATCCCTGGCACGTGCCCCGATGAATAGCGAACTGGTCAGACACCACCCCGTTCACTTGCACCCGGGCCGTTGGATTGGAGTACAGGAGTCTTACTAGTGCTTGAAATCGTGGCCCGAGCCCGACTTTTAAAAGCACCTGCTGAAGGTAGGTCCAGTCCACTGTATCAAAGGCCTTCTCGAAGTCCAGGAGGAGAAGCTCCAGGGGAGAGGTCAGCAGGTTTTGGTTGGCCAGGGCCACAAGTAGTCGCCTGATACAGTGTCTGGTGCTCCTGGTCGGCATGAAGCCGCATTGATCCGGATGGATCAATGAGGGTAACACCTTTTTCAGCCTAGTAGCGAGGATGATAGATAGTATTTTCAGTTTGGTATTAAGCAGCGAGATAGGGCGGTAAGCCGCACAGCATTGCGAGGGGGGCTGGTCTTCGGGATCACCACTATAGTGGCCAGATCCAAATCAGGGGGGAGATACCCCTTTCTTTCGGCCTCCTCGAACATGGTAAGCAGGTGGGGGGGGGGGGGGTAAGGATATCACAAAACTTTTGGTAGACTCCTCTGAGAAACCGTCGGGCCTGGCGTCTCCTGCAGGCCCAGAGGCTTGTCAAGGTCTTGCTTTTCCTTTTTCGAAATCACTGGAAAGGACACCTCCTCCAGGAAGGGGGCCTTTCTCTCAACCTGGGGCCTGGGCCGCTCCTCACAGAGCTTCCTGTAGTAAGTGGCGAAGTTCTGCGCTATCTCGTATGGGGTCCGGGAGATGGCGCCGGAATCGACGAACTCCAGAACAATTCTATTCACCATTGGTCCAGTGGCGAGCCAATGGAGGAGCTTGCCGTTCTTGTCCCCCCACCCGTATACACGGGCTACGGACGCACACCACGTTTTTAACTGCCTCCATGGTAGTGTGCCGAATCTCTTCCCTCACTAGGGTTAATTGCCGTGCCATCGATCGAGATATGGTATCGTTAAGCTGGCACTCTAAGCGCACAGCTCTGGCCTCCAGTGCCGACACTTTCTGAAGACATGCACGTTCCCCCACCCGAATGAGATGCTTAGCGTGTCCCCTGAGAGTGGCCTTGCAGGCCACCCAGATCGTACCTGGGGATGATACGGACCCAAGACTAAAGGCAAAGTAATCTGAAATATGTTCCCAGAGAGCTTGGGTGTAGTCAGCGTCTTGCAAGTACCAGGCATTAAGCCGCCACATCAGGCATCTGGCCGCTTCTACATCGTTGAAATGAAGGAGTATTGGCGCATGATCTGAAACCCCCTGAGGAAGGATCTCTACTCCCATAACTCTAGGAGCATCAAGGGCGTGGGTGATCAAGAGATCAATTCTGGCGTGGGTGTGGTGTGCTGCGGATGTGTGAGTGTATTGCTGTCGGTGGGGGTGCCAAGTCCGCCACGCATCACAGAGACCTAAGCTGTCAACCCATTTACGCAGCCCAGTCGCCCCAGAGGCCCGGTCCAAGGACGTGGGTCCAGCAGTATCTATCTCTGGGTAAAGAACAGAGTTAAAATCTCCCCCTATTATAGTTAGGCCCGGGGGGAGTCCAGCCACCACGTCTCTAAGCTGTGCGAGGAGCCGCCCCTGCGCGCCCGAGGGGTCATACATACTAAGTATATTGATGGGTTGCCCCACAAGAGGTCCAGTGACCACCACGTACCGACCCCGTGGATCAGACTGGTTGGCCGTCACCACTATGGGCAGGGAGCGATGCAGCAAAACAGCTGTGCCTCTCGAGCCCCTAGTGAATCCTGCATGATAGACTCTGTCATTGCCCCCTCTCATGAGCATGGGGCACTTGGTACCCAGGAGGTGGGTCTCCTGTAGCAAGATTATGGATGGGGCAAAACGACAGACAAAGGAGAACACTGCTGATCGTTTAATTTTATCAAGGAGCCCGTTTACATTCCAGGAGACGACTTGATTAGTCTGCTCTAGTTTGTGCAGGGTGAAGATAATACTGAGTGAAGTGTGCCTGTCTGGGTGTTCCTCCACGACCAACCTAGCAAGGGCAAGAAAATGCAACACAAACCCCAGAGTAAACAACTGTAGTCAACTGTACCCCCATGAACCCTCAACAGCCCCCCCACCCCATACTTCTAGCCCAGAAGCATCTGTCCCCCTAAACTGCGCCCACAACTAGTCAACTGCAAGTTTGGAGTGATGGACCCATCCTTTAAGTCGGAGTTCTGCAATCTGGCTCCCTGCCGCCCCGCACCAGAGAACATGTCCCCATCCCGGTCTCCCCGCACTACCACGCATCAGTGGGCCAGGCTCAAGGGAGCAGGGGGACTGGCTAAGACACTCTTTCTCGGAAGCCCCGTTTGGGCCCTCTTGGTTAGGGTCTCTTGGCGTATTATTATCCTCAGAGGGACCCGGGCTCAGTTGTCTCTTTGCCTTGGGAGCGCCGTCCGGGCCGCTCCGCCCCCTCCGGCGGGAACGGGTACGCCTGCGCCCTTCCCGTGGTCCCGGGGGGGCTGCTGGGATCTGACTCCGGACGGCCCTCTCCTGGTCTGGGGGGCCTCGTCGCATCACTCGATTCTCTTCCGTTAGCCAGTCCCATGCGTTCTCTGGCGAGTCAAAAAAGAAGGCCTTCCCGTCCATGAGGACCTTAAGGCGTGCCTGCAAGAGGAGCATATAAGTCAGTTGCAGCGCTCTAAGTTTCACTCCTTTGTATGAGCGGCGTCTAGCTTGCACTTCGCGAGTGTAGTCCAGAAAAATAAGGATCCTGTTATTGTCCCAGCGGAGGTCCGGTTGTGTTCTGGCCTCCCTCAGAATTACATCCTGGTCTTTGAAGTTAAGGAGACGTGCAATCATTGGTCGCCGGGGTCCACCCGGGGAGACGGGGGCGGGACATCAGGGCACTGTGTGCACGTTCGATCACAAACCAAGGGGAGAGATTCTGAGCAGGGACCCATGACTTGATACAGCCCTCCAGAAAATCTATTGCACCATTTTCCTCTGTGCCCTCCGGAAATCCCACGAAACGCAGGTTGTTACATCTGGAGCGGTTTTCTGCATCCTCTGCTCTATGGTGGAGTTCCCCCGAATGAGTCTGTAGCTGAGCGACTTTGGCCTTGAGATCCGCAAGTTCGTCTTCTGCCTGGAGACTCGGCCTTCCACCTCCGTGATGCACCCCACTGCCGCTTGCAAGTCCTGTCGCAGCAGGCCCCCATCTTCTCGCACCTCACCAACCTTGGTCTCGATCGCCAGTTGTGAGGACTGGATGACTTGTAGGATTGTGGTGACCCCTTACTCTGCGGTGGTCTGACACAGGTACGTCCACTGTTCGCGATGCAGACTGCCTGGCGAACTGGTCGATACGTTGCTGCGATGTGAGTGGCTGCTTGCTGGCCCTATCTTTCCCCATACCTGCTGCCAATCTGTGCCTAGATGTGAATTCAGGGCACCCCCTGGCTGTCTGCCCACCGTCTCGGGCCTCAATGCTTGCTGCCGTGGCCTCAGTGGGTCTCTTCAGCACCACCGCTTACCCCCATGAGTCCGCTCTCACCCCAGCCGGGGCTTCTCGTTCGCCGTCGCTCCACCAGCCGTTCCATGCCTCTCGCATCCGGGGTGTTCGCTCCCTGCTTGGCTGCTCGTAACCCCCAAGTCTTCCTCCAGGGGTAGGGCAGACAGTTTTAGGCCACACCGTCCCGGGGGGTCCATGCACACCAGGTTCAGTCCACACAAGGCACTCCTGGGCCGACCCAGTCGCAGTGGGGACCCCGTGTCCTCAGGAGGGGCAGCCACTGACTTCCAAGCCTCCCACGGCTCTGCTGTGTCACTCTGCTGATGCTCTGTGGGCCTGGCTCCACCTCTGCCCGGGTCGGCGATCTCCTGTGTGCCTTCCACCAGCTGCCGGAACCTGCACTGTCTCTGCTGTGCCTCCAGTCGGCAGGATGGACAGTTTGACTTGGCCCGTCCAGATGCCCGGGCCCGCCTGGGTCCGCCCACTCAGCGCACCGCAGGCCTCCTCCGCCACCACACACCCCCAGGCCGTGGTACGGGCCTCAGGCCGTGGACGCCGGGGGCAGAGGTCTTTTCTCTGGGCCGCCACGGAATACCACCGCAGGGCACCGCCGCTCACTGCTGTGTGGCGCCCCAGCAGTTACCGCTGCTCTGCAGGGATCCCGCCCTCTCCGGCCGGCCCCAATCGCTTCGCCGGCACCGGCCTCACCCGGCTGACCTCCGCCACCGACCCAAACGAGGGCACCTCTCCCCAAACCGCTACAGCGGGTCCTCACGCAGGTGGGGCTCAGGTAAGAAGGGCCGGCGGGATGCAGGAACAGCGGGCCGGTATCAGGCAGATGACATAGGGGTCCATAGCACTCTTAGAGTGCGACCGCCATCTTGACGCCCGTGGCCACGCCCAGTGTTACCATGTTTTAAGGGAGACAGCATATGCACTTTAGAACTGAATAGCAGTGGTGAAGTTCGCATAGTCCTCAAATTGTCAAAAAGTGGAGGGAGGCAGGCAAAAAGTTGAGGGTGACCACCCTATGGCTGTCAGGTCTAACAGGTATTCATTATCGAAGTCAGTAACTTCTGAGAGTTTTGCATTGTTAAGGGCAATTTCACAAGGGCGGAAAGAGATGTTTCAATGGCAGAGCCTGCTCTTTTGTCTTCCTTCAATTGTGTTGGAGGACTAGCTGCTCGTTTTTTTTTTGTTTTAAGCCAAGTGGTTTACCTCTTTATCTGCGTTGTGGGAATGGGTTTGAGGGCTTTGTTCAGGGCATAATTCATCTGCTATTTGAAACAGTTCTGCCCAGTCTCAAGGCTCCTCTGGCACTGTGAAGAGGTGTGCTGGTTTGTCAAAATATTGAGCTTGACCAGAAATATAAGGGCATTCTTAAAGCCTGGTTTCTTAAACCTATGCTTCACACAGGAAGGAAGAGCAGCAATGTAGCCAGTAATATGTAGTCTGGAGAAATCCTTACTTTGTAATGCCATATTGACCTGTTTTACTGGCTGCTGTAGGATTTTATCTCTCTCTCAGTAGTTCAGATGTTTTGCCACTATTGCAGGGAGGTGGTGTTCCTGGATTTTGTCTTTGTCTCTGTACTTCAGAACATTTTGCCACTGTTGGAAGTGAGCTAGTGCTCATGGAGAAAGCCCCCCCAAGGGACTTGATGTGCTCTTTCAACAGTCATGAAAAAGGGCAAACCTTGAGGAGCCACCTCAGTTTAGAAAAGCCATCTCTCTTTGTTTTGAGCAGTGTTTCATTGCTCGGGTCGGTCAAATATGCGGATATTGCTACACCTATCACATTCTGCTGCATCCTCTGCAATTCCCTCCAGGAAATAGTCCTGCTCAGTGTACACGCCACCTGTTTCTGTAGGTAAATAGTTGTCTATTGGAGTTCATTCAAGAAGGCTTCCTTTTTGCGCACACTCTCAGTAAATTAACATCTACTGTCATATCATCAACCTTAGTCTCAAGTGTGTTTCTGTTCTCTGAGATAAGTAAAATTTCATCAAGTTTAAGAGGAGGTTGGGGGAATAGTTACTAATTGGGATCCATTAAATTTCTCTCTTACATCTTCAGTGCTAGGACCTTTAATCCTCACCCCACTTCAGCTACTGGGAAGAGTTTCTTACAGGGCTTAGGTTTGTGCATCTACAGAGAGCTTAGTGCAGGTACAAGTCAATGGGGGCTGGCCAGGAAGTGGCTTCCATGACTTGATCCCAAGAATCACGGCTACTGCAAAACAGGGCTAAAGCACTTTGTCCTTTAGCCACTAATGATCCTGGATGTAACTGGCTGGCCCGCCTTCCTGAGGAACTTCTTCCAGACCAGTATTCCAGACAGGCCAGGAGGAGTGAGGAACAAGCAGCCGGCTCACCACTGTCTTTATAAGGAGAGTCTCACCATTCTGACTGAGATGACATTCAGGACTATTGGCCACAAGTCAATGGATAATGCACTGTTCAAGAATCCCCAATACAGCGCTTGCATTTATTGAACAAAATGCGATTCTGCCCGGGGCCCACCAGGTAGGTCTTCAGTGTTGGGACACAGTGAATCAGTACTGAATTATGAGTCTCTTGATTTTCATACTGCAAAACAAAAGGGTATTTCTCCTTCTGATGGAGACTTCTAACTGCATATTCCTCACTTTAGAATATTCCTGAGGCTTCAGATTGGATCTGGAAAATGTTGTGCAGTACTTCTGGGCACCTGTAGGTGGGGCTGATTGGCTCCACATTGACTTTGTCCCCATCGAAAGTGATATTTCAGTGCCCCATAAAAGTGCCAACCTGGCACGTTGAAATCAGTTATTTTCCTTCCACACCAGCAGTGCAGGTCTGGAAAGCTACCTCAGTCATTTTTTTCCAACTTTTTTTTTACCCTTTTTTTTTTTTTATATTTTTGAATTATTTCTTCCAGTGTGCTAAGGACACCTCCTCTTCAAAATCTACTAGGTTTAACAATCACAGACAGATGTTTCTGCCTATCCCCACTTGGCCTGTCTCTGGTGCTTGGGGTCCAACCACAAACCAAAGGCCTGCTTCGAGGGCAAGATGATGCACCCCGAAACAATTTTTCCTTGAGGCGCAGCAGAAAAGGGCTCTATGCTGTGTTCAGGGTAGATCTCAGCCCGTTCCCAGAGCCTTTCCTGTGTAGGTATCAGCTTCGCGTTCCAAGACTTCTCCCTACAAGTATGGTAAGTCCAAGCAGCACAAGAAGCTGTTAAAGCATTATTTGGCTTCCCTGTCCAAACACTATGCTTTTAGGCCTCACTCCCACATGCTAACTGTGGAGCCAGAGTCCAAGCCCATTCCGTGCTACCCGAGTTTTCCGGAGCTGGAGCAGTGCCCTCCCTCCCCCAGTTGAAAGAGTTCTATGATGCCATGCACGCCTTCTTCAGGCCACTAACATCCTATGACACACCTTTGGGCCCCACAGAGCTGCAAGTTGCCCCAGGCCTTCCTGAATAACGAACCCATACATACCTCCAATTCCGAGTAGATGCCACTCTGACTCCACTCAACATCGACACAGGTGTTGTCCAGATCATATTCATCACTGGACTTGACCCCCATTGACTGGCTTTTTCTGACTGAGGGGTGTGATGAGGACGAAGAGTATGGTCCCTATGGGGATCACTTGCCGTTCACCTCCGCCCCCAAAGAAACATGCTACGGAGTACCACAGGGATCCTCACCAAGCCTGACCCTCTTTAACATCTATATGGCTCGGCTTGCCAAAATCACCAGATAGCGCGGCCTAAACAACGTCTCCTACACCAGCGACACTCAACTGATCCTCTCCTTGATCCACGACCATCAACAGCCAAGAGAGATTTCCACAACGGAATGAGAGCAGTCGTCGCCTGGATAGAAACCAGCTGCCTCAAACTAAACTCAGACAAGACATAGATCCTCTTAATCGGCTTTTCTCTCTCCACCTGGGATGACTCCTGGTGGCCAACCGCCCTAGGAAACACCCCCACCGACCAAACACCCAGTCTGGGCATCATCCTCGACGCCACACTCTCCATGACCCAATGTCAACACCTTTTCATCATTATGCTTCCACACCCTGGGCCTTCTTCGGCCGCAGCAAACTGAACTACGGCAATGCACTCTATACGGGCATCACAAAGAAGCTTCAAACAAGACTACAGAGAATCCAGAATGCAGCAGCCAGACTCATCCTGGACATCCCCCCTCACAGACACATTTCCGCCCACCTCAGAGACCTGCACTGGTTCCCGATTGACAAATGCATCACTTACAAGCTACTGACACACACCTACAAGGCACTGCACAACATCGGACCAGCCTACCTCAACCACCGCCTGTCCTTCTGCACCTCCACCAGGCAGCTCTGATCCTTCCAACTCACTCTCGCAGCCAACTCCAGAATCAGAAAGAGCACAGCTATAGGCAGATCCTTCTCCTACCTTGCAGCCCGAACATAGAACACACTCCCACACAATCTAACACTGGCTGCCTCACTGAAGCAGTTCAGGAAGGACCTCAAGACCTGGCCCTTCGAGTAAACAACACGCCGGCAGCAGCGCCTTGAGACCCTGTGGTCGATAAGCTGTGCTATACAAGTGCCTGATTGACTATGACCAGAAAGAGAACTGGCACGGGGAGCTGGGTGATGCCAGCAGGCTGGACCTCCCCTTACTCTAACATGCTTCCTCTACTGGCCTGTTTCGGAGGAAGGCTCGCCCTTCATAACAGTGATGCACAGGGCAGCAGAGGTCCTTGCCTACAGCTGCCTGCAGCTGAGGTCAAGACCAATGCCTTGGCATAGGTACTTCACCAAGGGGCAAGCTGGGCCAAACATTGCAGGGGGGTGTGCCTTTGCACAACATGATTGCCTTTCCCCATCACCCCACCCCAGGATGCCCAGCCTTTCTCTCTTAGCATCCCTCTTCTGGTGGTACAGGTCTCAACAGTAAATGTTAACCCAAATGCTTTCCATTTCACTTCACCGGATAGGGAATCCAAGGTGCTGGATACCTTCGGAAATCACATTTTATTTTCCGCCCGCTTGGCTTTGTGGTCCGTAAACACCACATCTCTTGGGCGGATACTCCCACACATTATAGGACTCATTTGTGCAGCTGCTCCCCATGCTTCCTCAAGAAGACTGTGCCATCCTGAAAGCCTTAAGTGGCAAGGTTATGCACAGACGTGGGTCCCTTGCTTGCTGCGCCACTGGATTCAAGCTAGCCTGGCTGATGAAGGGTGATACCCTGAAAACGGTCCCAGGATGCTTTAATCCTGTCCAGGGAAGTCTTGGCTTGGCAGATCGGGCTGGACTGCTCCCATTGGGAGCAGAATCAAGATTGATTTGCATATAGATGGGGCCAAACTGGGGTGACATGACAAGCAAAATAACAATGGATTAAACCTAGATCTGTGACTCAGGACGAGTGTTTGAAAAGTTTTAACACTCCGTCCATCATTTTATTTTATTTTGTGATATTGCCATCCTGAAACAAGCCTTAGTGGCTGGCTGGGATGCAGAGAAGTTTGCCATCAAGTGTGGGCTGGACACCGCAGACATTCTAGTAAGGGCCATGGCCTCCATGGTGGCACTCCATTGCATGCCTGGTTGTGGTCAACTGATTTTTTCAGAAAAGTGCAATCATCCGTGGTTAACATTCCTTTCGATAACTCCTGCTTGTTTGGCTACTAAGCTGATTTGGTGCTTGAGCGCTTTCTAGAAACTCAAGACACCACCAGGTCCCTGGGCCACTCTGGCTTCCCAATCACAGAAACAGTTCTTTCGTCCCTTCCCTGGCTGCATTATTAGCCTTACACCCCAGTCCAGCAGCCTACCCAGCTCTTTTGTGAACGGGGTTGTGGATCTGAAAAAGGAAGCAGGAGCCATGCTGAGGCCTTCGTCCAGCTCCCCGCTCCTTTGGCTGCCCCATCCTCCAAGCCACTTTCCAGCAAACCATCCACACAGGACAGTCATCCTGTTGGAGGCAGGATATGGCACCACATGCTCCAGTGGAGCAACTTAACCTTTGTCAAGTCGGTGCTCTGAATTGTGCAGAGGGGTTACACTCTTCTATTTGTGGAAACTGCTCCACCATCCCCAGAACAGCTGACAGAGTACCATCTCTACTTGCTTGGTCTGGAAGTGTAGACTTAGTTGGCCAAAGGAGCTTTTGAGAGGGTGCCAGCACTAGAGGTAGGACATGTTTGCTATTTCTGCTATTTTTTGGTGACATAAAAGGGTATAGAACTTTGTCCTTTACCAGATCTGCTTCCTCTCACTTCCTTATTACAGAAAGAGAAATTCAAGATGCTCACCTTGGCTCAGGTCTTGTCTGCCCTGGTCCCTGGCAACTGGATGGTTGTATTGGATTTGCAGGATTCTTATTCTCACATCCCCCATCTTGCAAGCCCACAGGCATTACCTACTGTTCATGGCGGCCCACCAGCATTTCTAGCTCAATGGGTTCCTCTTTGGCATTACCAGTGTCTTCAGGTGTTCACAAAAGCAGTAGCAGTGGTTCCAGCTCATCTTCAGAGGCCCACGGTCCAGTCTTCCCCTACTTCGATGACTGACTGCTGGAGGCAGGCTCCCCCCCACTCAGTCATCGCCCACCTCAATACCACAGCGAACTACCTGTATTCCCTGGGGTTTGACTATTATCATGCTGAAGTCACACCTGATTCTGTCTCAGATGCTCCCTCTCATTGAAACTATTCTAGATTCAACGCAGTTACCTGTGCCGCTCCTGAGTGGCTAGTCCAGGACATTTGTCTATAATCCCAATGTTTCAGCATCTGCCCTGGATTTTGGTGAGACTGACTCGAGGCTACTGATCCTGATGGCCTCTTGCATTCTGCTGGTGAAGCACACCTGCTGGCACATGCAGGTTCTGCAGTGGGACCTTAAGTCTCAATGGGCACAGTCCCAGGGGAATGTGGTCAAAATTTTGATGGAAACTGCAATCGATGCAGACTCCTCACCCTTTTCCTCCTGGAGTTGACAGTGGTGGCGATGCATCACCTGGGAGAGCTGGAGATCGGAGAACCTTGATCTCTGGCAGAGTCCGAGTTTGACATCAACCTTCTGGAGTTGAGGGTGATTTGCTTATTATTGAAAGCCCATCCATCAAAGGAAATCTGGTTCAGATGTTCACGGACAACACCACCGCCATGTGGTATTGCAACAAGCGGGGTGGGGTCGTGGACTCTGTACCTCTGAACCTGGTTGGAGTGACAAGACATCTTCCTGGCCATGCAGCACCTGACAAGATCTCTGAATGCAAGAGTGGATGAGTTCAGCCGTCGATGCCTTGTGGGTCACGGATGGCATCTACATCTGGAGGTGGCGAAAGAGTTCTTCCAACAATTGGGAGAACTTTGGCTCGATCTTTTTGCCACTGCCCAGATTGTGCAATGTCAGCACTTCTGCATGTTGGAGTTTCTAAAGAGGTTGTCACTCTGAGACACATTCCATTTAGACTGGAACACAGGACTCCTGTGTCCCTTCCCGCCGATGCTGCTGCCCTGACTTCTCAAGAAGATCAAGACTGACTGAGCTAAAGTCATCCTAGTGGCTCCGGACTGGGCAAGGAAAGGTTGGCATACTGAACTGCTGAACATGAGCATCTGTCCTCTGATCAAGCTGCCCCTCCAAGACGACTTTTTTGTCGCAGGACAGGGTTCCTCACCCAAACCTACGCGCGCTCCACCTTCATGTTTCGAGATTGAGCAGCAACGGTTAAAGGCCTTTGATCTGCCTCCTGATATCTGTGACATCAGCTTGGCACCCAGGCATCCTTTGAAAAGACTGCATATCTTTGCCATTGGTACAAATATGAGGTTTGGTGATCCTCTCGCCAGGCTGACCCGCTTTGAACGCCCTTGTTGGAGTTTTTATTGTTTATGTTGTCTTTAACCTGGCTAGGCCTTGCCCTGGGCATTGTTAAAGGATACTTGTTGCCATATTGGGTTTTTTTCATTGCAAGATCAGCCCTCACCGTTTGTCACATTTTGTGACTCTTTTTTCTGAAGGGTTTACAGCACTTGTTTCCTTCTACCCCTTGCATTCTACCACAATGAGATATTACGTTTTTCATAAAGTTTCTCATGTGCTCACCATTCAACCCCCTGCATAGTTGCCCAGTCCACCTGCTCACTTTCAAGGCTGCATTTTTGGTGGCCTTTGAGTGCCAACAAGCTTCTAGCTCTTTCACTTCACCCTCCATATACCTGCTTTTAATCAGATAAAGTGGTTCTTCAGACATGTCTCTTTTCTGCCTGAACTCCCTTTCGTGTCCGCCAGAACATCACGCTGCTGTTGTTTTCTCTCCGCCTCATCCTTCTAAGGAGGAGGAGAAACTTCACTGCCTGGATCCACAGAGAGTTCTCTCTTTCTACACTGAGCGCAGCAAAGATCATCGGTTGAGCAATCACCTTTTTATTGGGTTCACTGGAGCAATAAAGGGCAAGGCGGCGCAGAAGCGGACCATCTCTCAATGGCTTGTAATCTGTATCAAGATCTGCTATGCATTAGCTAAAAAGCAGCCACCTGAAGGGCTGAACACCCATTTCGCCAGGAAGGTCACTGCTCTGTGATAGTACGCAGGGTACCTCTCCTGGACGTCTGCCAAGCGGCCACATAGCCGTCCTTCTAAATGTTCACAAGGCACTACTGTTTGGATAGTTCGGTTCATTGAGAAGGGCATTTCACCTGTTCAGTCCTCTAGGACTTGTTGGTTTGACCCAGTTTGCAGATCCACCTCCAGGGATGTATTTCTTGGGTATCTGTTCTGAGGAATCAGTGGTTAGAAGTTGCTATCAGGAGAAAAAGCTTCTTCCCTTTGGTAACGCTTTTTCTGGTAGAGACTCTAACCACAGATTCCTCACTGACACTCACATCAACCCCGTTCTGCGAACTGGACTCTTCACTCTAAGGTTCCCATTAGACACTGCACACTGGTCAAACATTATTTTTTATGTAGCTGTCGTTTTGTGCACAGAAATAGTCATGAAAAAAAGAGATGTCAGTGCACCAGGGTGGTGCTTATATGTGTATTGCGACATCACTTCTGACACGGATGATGCCAGCGCAGATCAGATCATTGCTAGCTACTAGCACACAGAGGTACTGCTCAAGATTTTCCGGATCAAGACTGATGCCTGTGTCATGGGACTCTTACCATGGACAGTAAGACTGTGGGTTTTCGGGCAGCAGCACCACCATGTGGGGGTGACTGAGTTGTTCACTCACTGGTTGGAAACCGTCGGCCTAACCACCTTGGCTAGCTAGCAGCACTTCACCTAAGCCTAGAAAGTAAAGGTGATTTGTGGCAGCCTAGAAAACATGACATGGTTGGCAGATCCTGCCCCTTTCTCTCATTTACACAAGCCTCAGACAAGCAAAGGCAGACAAAGAGATGCGGGATAGTATTCAATGCATTTATAGAAAAGACTGCATTCTATGATAAAAAATATGAGCTGCGGTTATTAGGAAGATGAAACATAACACAGGAAGGATTGTTACAGTGAGTGAGAAACAGATAAACAGTCCCAACATATTGGAATAAACATATGCCTACAAATTCTTACCTACACTTTTAGGGTCTACGTGAGAGCATAGCAGTGATAACCCTTCCTGCCCATGCCAGTCCCTGGAAAGAACTTCCGCCCCATGCATGAAAACAGGGATCTGCCTGTCGTCTCCACAGTTGGCTGTAGAGACAGGGCTGAGGTCAGCAAAGTGGCAATGTAGTGGCACACAGCATAGGAGGATTCCTCTGGCTGGAATGCCCTCTCTAACCTTCTTTGGTCTAGGTGATGTTTTTATAAGAAAACGTGTTGTGTTCTGAGAACAGGCCTGATGTGGTAACGCATTAAAGTGTTAAAGGTTGGCTCTGCACTGTTGTGGCCGCAATACTAGATAAACTGCCAGGTACAGCATTGAGCAGTGGCACAGAGTGAAATATCGTATAAAGGAATTAATAATACTTTTGCAGAATACCAGCTGATTAAAAAAAATAAAATAATTAGTGCTAAAAGCAAGCCATGCTAAAATTAAATAACACAAATTAATGAAATAACTGGGTAAAAGAGCACTGGTCACAGGCCTAAGCTAAAATAAGTGTGCCCAAGCAAGGCGCTAAAATGAACCCACAACACCTGGGTAATGTTCTAGATAACGTTACTGAAGGTAAGTAACTTGTTCTTCATTTCACCCCCACCCTCTTCACAGTGGCCTTCAATCTGCCAGAAGGTCCCTGCATTGTCCCCAATGGTGTGCATTCTAAGCAAGGCTCTTCGGTGAGAAGAAAAACCAGTAGAAGTAGAAAAACACATTGGATAACATGCTAGCACGGAAAAATACTTTATCGTGGTGGTGAAGCTAAGCTGAACACAAAATGGAGTCTAGGCTGAATACAAAATGGAGTCTATAACCAGTGACCACTAAAGTGACGATAGGCAACCAAGCTAGGTGCAAAGCGGTGTGACACGACATCAGTGGTCAATACTCAAATAACATTACAGTACCCCAATACAGCCTTTTATAGTTCAGTCTGCATCAGCAACTGCGAGGTTGCAGAATTTGCAGGCAGTGGTCGTGAGCCTCACGGAGATGCATCTGCCTTGTTTGGTGCAAAAGCCATGCACAACCCCCATTCCTTCTATTCTAAGAATTAGTGAAGCTTTAATTTCCTATGATCCACGTAGATTGTTCCATTTAGTTTGCTGTTAACAATTAGCAATTACATGTTTACCTGGTAATTCAAAGGCTCATGCTACAAGAAGTAAGTTGTTCTATTAGTAGACATTTGCAAAGCAACAACGTGGATATCCTTTCATACGTTTCTTTACTCATTTGCTTATATTTATTATGACCTTTTCCTTTATTTTTTTACTTCACTCTTTTTTATGTATGGATTTATTCTGTTCTAGTAATCTATTCATTCCCAAGAATTCATCTAATAGAATTATTAAATATTCATATGTAAGACAGATAAATATTCAAGTATAAAATTAATTTTAAAATAGCCAAGATAAATATATTATCCTTTCTCAGCTTGACATCTGGTAATGAATCTTATGGCTATAGACATCACATCACTACTGATCATTACAAATAGAAGAGTGCACAGTGTTTCATTGCTGGTCAGTCGGCAATCTTATAGAAATGTTGACTATTACACATTCACATATAAGGAAAATAAAGCCCTTATATATAAAACTCAGTTTAAAATAGTCGAGATAAATACAATATTTACACTACTTGACGTATGGTAATACGTCTTTTGGCTATACACACAGTTCAGATTATTGCAAGTAGAAAAGCGCACAATGCTTCATACTTGTCATTACAAAAGCAAATATTTTTCACTTTTTACAAGCTCCTTAGTGTGTCATATGCTTATACAATTGACTTTTTCTGTATAGAATTGATAACGCTTGCTACTGCACTGTTCAAACTCTTCATTACAATTAAAGTGCTCAGTGCTTCCATTCTTGATAAGACTCCATACCTTTTAAAGGATAAAAATGGGTTGAAGAATTTGTTTTCTTGTCTCTTTAAAATATAGGCACTCGAGGAACAAGTGTGTTATACTGTGCTTCACTCCAAAGGCGTATGAGCAGTAACCTGTATTATGGCACATTCTCTTCCAAAGGTGGGGAATTCTCAAGATGGAATTACGTCCCATGAGAATCTGTAACATTTGGTTTCTAGTTCTCTTCTCTAGATACAAAATATCCCTTCATCTCCAGAATTTTCAATTGAGTGCAGTTTTTTTGGGACAGCAAAAACTCATATCTGTCCATAGGCTGACCACTCTAGTTGTTTTCACTCCAAAGAGTTTTTTTCCTGCTTGACAGCTGTAATAATATAAAAATTAAGCCAGGAATTAGAACCAAATTTAGCGATTGGACATGAGAGTTGGTTTTGTAAGGCCTGAGTGTCCCCAATTTGAGCTGAAATTCAAGGTTGTCCTAACGTTTTATGTTAGAAAATAAAAATCTCAGGGTGCACTTTGGCTATTGAGTCCCAGGAGGTGAAGCCCATTTCAAGTTGCAAGGCTTGAATCGTTGAGTTCTGAGAGACACAAAAACTCTTCTTCAGACACTTCCTTTCCAAGCTGTCCCAACTTACCCAATTATCAAGACAGTAGCTCTGCCTAATACAAGGCATGCTGTCTACTTTGCATTATATATATATTTTTTTCCTTTTCAAATTCGTCAGCTGAAATCCCATCATACTGGATTTCAACCGCTTTGCGGCATTCATGGTAGCCATTGGAGAGTTGTTTTTTTTGTTTTTTTTTAAATTGTATTTATTTTATTTTTTTGCCTTTTGAACTCTATTATGCATACAGGCGTAAATCGCCAGCAAGCACTGACACTATCAGCGTTGATAGCATAGGTTGCATGGTACCACTGTGAGAGGCAGTCAGCAGTACACTTCACCATCACCCCCTCAGCTTTCCACCCCACCTTAAAGCAATCCGTGTCACTCCTTTATTTGCAACAACAAAACCAGAAAAGAACTACCACAACCCCCTTCCTGCCCACCCCACCAGCACATCGAGAGACTTTGGTAAGTAAGCCCAACCGCATCATGACTCCCACTCAACAGCAGCAACAATTCTCCTCCCTCTCTCTCTTTCTCTGCACGCTTTTGTGTTGACCAGCACCCTACAGTACTCATCACCCTAGTCCTCGGAGTCAGAGACCAGTTCACCCCGTCACATCCATCTCATCAGCCATGCAATGGAACATGTCCGCACAGTCTCTGAGTTCTTCATCAAACTTAACATCTGTTTCTATTTTCTTCCAGTGCTCACTCGAGCTTGTCCTGTCGCTACTTGACGGTTGTAGGTTCCCTATTAGTCACCCACCTTATTGCTGCTCATCATTTCACCAGCAGGAGATCCAGCTGTGCAAATTTGTATAGCATTGCCTGTTTTTTGGATCTGGGGATTAGACGAAGCAAGTAGTTCCTTACCGTCCTCTGGAAACGTATACCAGTCACTCGTAAAATGTGCTTAGTTACTTCTTCCCAGTAGCTTGTCAGTGCCCTGCACATCCAAGTCATATGGATGAATGTGGCACATGTTTCACAGCATCTAGGGTACTCTGACGTCCGATTACCATAGATTTTGTGTAGCTTGTCTGCTGTCATGTACGCCATATGTATTTAGTGGAAGTGAATACGTTTGAATCAGGCATTACTAGCGATTTCCTAAACCTGTGCACAGGCTGATGCCCATTTCACATCAGTCAGGGAATTCTGCAAGTCTGTGTCCCATGCCTGTTGTGCTCTAAGCAGCGGCCTCGGCAGTCCTCCATTAGGGCCTGTACATTTGGGTGACTAGTCGTCGCCCATGTCCTCCCTCTAGCAGTGTCTCCAGTGTTTGAGTCACTGGTGGCACATTTGAGAAGTCTATCCATATCTCCCTCACGGTGCGCACTATCTTTGCCAATTGCAGGAACTACCCTGTTGTGACTCCAAAACCTTTCCTGGCTCCCTTCCGTGGTGATGAATGTCTCCGCTGGGTATAGGTCTCCCAGTAGGAAGTAAACCCCGTTGTCCATTCATTTAGTGTCATGTGCTTCTTAATTTTTTGGTACGGTCTCAGCTAGTCCAGCGGGAGAGACCTACTGAACGGCGGACATTTGAGCACCCTGGCTACTGCCCTGTCCCAGACCGCTGTTACCTGCCCCACCACTGCAGTCTGGTGTCGACCACGCATCAGACAAATGGGCAACTCAGTCACCTCTGACACGTCTCCCAATTAGGCTCCCCTGCATACCACTGCATTGTGTGCTGCACCTTCAGCTAATCTTTTGCCATTTTTATGAATTGGTTTATCATTACGTCTCAGTCTGGGGTTAAACCTGTGGATGAAACCCACTTAACCAAGTATTGGCAAAGACAATAGATTTCGCCTATACAAAATCTATTGCTTTATCTGTTTTTTTACATGTCGCACAGAGGCTGTCCAATATGGCTTAAAATTAGGAAAATACCAAAGAAACAAAAGCCAACACTTAGCTAAAGTGGAAAAAAATATTATTTACAATGAGAAGGCAAAATCAATTACCTCTCCCTAGCATTTCTACATAACATTTATACCGAACAATTTTAATTGAAAAACATTTATCGCACACAGAAGAACAAATACAGAAGTGAACAATTACTTCACATAAAAACAAAATTCTGGCACTGCACAAACATTATTTACATCAAAAACATTTGACAATAATACAAGTTCAAGAACAAACGATGACACAAAAAATCAAACTGAAATTCAGGTTCTGCACCAATTTGAAAAAGAGGGAACTTGGAACATAACACATTCGCAAGATTTTAAAGCTCCTCCTTAAAAAGCAGAATAGGTCTTTGTGGTAGCTCAAACAGGAATGATGTGCGTTACAAGACAATACTTTGAATTCTCCCTGAAGGCCTAATCTTCTTTAATTACCCTCACTGATTTTCTTTTAGTAGTATATGTGATTTTTGTTTTTTTGTCACCAGTTTCGGTATTCTGTGTCCTGTAGAAAACCTTTGAATCCAATGGGTTCAAAATGCGTCAACAATAGAGAGCAGTGGTGAGCGCTATTAAAGAAGATTAGGCCTTCAGGGAGAATTCAATGTATTGTCTTGTAATGCACATCATTCATGTTTGAGCTACCACAAAGACTTTCAATTACTGCCTCTGCGCTATTTTGCTCTTTAAGGAGGAGCCTTAAAATTTTGAGAATGAGTTAGGCTCCAAGTTCACTCTTTTTCAAATTGGTGCATAACCTTAATTTCAGTTAGATTTTTTTTTTGTTTCATTGTTTGTTCTTGAATTTTTATTATTGGCAAATGTTTTTGATGTAAGTAATGTTTGTGCAGTGCCATATTTTTTTTATATGAGGTAATTGTTTACTTCCCTATTTGTTCTTCTGTGTGCGATAAATGTTTTTCCATTAAAATTGTTCTGGATAAGTATTATGTATTAATGCTAGGGGAGGTTATTGGTTTTGCCTTCTCATTGTAAATAATAATTTTTCCAAGTTAACTAAAGTGTTGGCTCTTGTTTCTTTTGTGTAGTTTGATTGGCCTAGCCTCACTCTTTTAGAGGCCATACCCCTTTTCTATTACATTAACATTTTTAAAAAGCGCTACGGCACAGCCAGCATTGTCCATGTCATAACACTTATTTATTTTTTTAGTTTAAGCCATATTGCACAGTAGCTCAGCTACTCTGCAACATTGAAAAAAACATTGACAAGTCAAAGAATTCGCAGAGACTGCAAGTGCATTTTCTAGGGGAAACCTAACAAAAGTCTCGCAGAGAGAGCACATAGGCAAAAGCTAACAATGTACCACCTTCCTTCTGAAAGGGGCTGGACAATGTATTGCCTAATTGTGTTACTGCGCGTATACAGATAAGCAAATCCTGTATTTTTTTTTAATATTAAGTGACAAAAAAATTAGACTTCCTATTATGGGTTGAAATATTATGTTATTTTTAGTAGGCCAAAACAAATAAGGAATATAAAAGGTCAGGTAGTGTGTAGAACCTTTCCAGAAGCCAGTGACATACTCTCAAAAGCCAGACTTACCTGTCCTCCGCCAGTCAAAAATGTTTAAAAGATTCATGTGTTTGATTCTGCCTCACTTACGGCTTGGGGTAACTTCAAACATTGAAGTTAGGGAAAGCAAATGGGAAAGCTTGCTTCTCATGATGGATAGGGAGTTAGAAAACTGAAACGTTCACCCGGAAGAGACTATGGGGGTTATTACAACTTTGGAGGAGGTGTTAATCTGTCCCAAAAGTGACGGTAAAGTGACGGATATACCACCAGCCGTATTACGAGTCCATTATATCCTATGGAACTCGTAATACGGCTGGTGGTATATCCGTCACTTTACCGTCACTTTTGGGACGGATTAACACCTCCTCCAAAGTTGTAATAACCCCCTATATAATTTGCTTAGAAGTTATAGCCCCAGCTTCATTCTGACTCATTTTACTTGGGTAATTACTGGCAAAGCTCAAAGTTTCTACTATTAGAATAAAGAGTTACGTAGGTGAGAGTGAGTCAGTTAGCGGCAAACACAAAGAGCGTTCTTAGACTTGTAGAATTTCTCTTCTAATTATAGCTACTTGTCACCAATCCCAAAGTCCAAGCTGCCAGGCGACAACAGAAAGGTGCCACATATGGTGCAGAGTTATTGGAAGCTATAGGCAGCAAGTGTCTTAGTGAGAACAAAACGTTGTCCGAAAGTTGATCGGTTGGCTAAGAGTTAATGATTCTGTGGCCTTGCTCTGGCTGTGTTTAACGCTTCTCATCCTGCCGAAGTGCTTTAAACTCGCTATCCTGAAATGCCTATTTAATTTAGAAATTGTGTCCTGTGCACTGATGTTGCTCTTGTATTAATTATTGCATTAGGTAGGAATTTGAGAAAAGCGAGGCATCACATAAATCATTTGATTGCAGGGATTGGAGACCATGATTAATTGAATTCAGTGGGGATAAGTTGCTTCTGCAAAAGGAAATTTGGTGCATCAAATTATTGTAATGATGGTCTCAGGGGGCTGAATTGAAGAGATAGAGTTGAACAGCTACAGGTTATTTTTATTGAGCTTTAAAAATATTACACAGACAATTCAAATTATTAGGAATTCTGCATGCTTGTAAATCAAGAACTACAGCAACTGAGAAGCATTGGGATGACACTAGTATGAAGTGTAGAGCTGATGATTATGGTACGACTAGAGGCACGTAAAAATGTTGCTGATGTTCCATAATGAAGTTGGAACCTCGCTGAATCAGTAGGTCCCAGTACTTTTTCATCATAATCTGGACTGCCTGTTCAGGAGCTCCAGTCTCTAGCACCTCAGAGCAATTTCTATCAGCACTGTCAAAACAGCTATTTTATCAGCCCTATCACTGTCTAAAAACACTAACAAAGCAAAGTAGCTCTGCAAGAACTACTTGACTTTGTTCTTTTTTTTTTTTTGCGTCGGATCGGAGGGCCATGGGGGTGTGGTTGACAGGAGGAATTGGGGATGGTGAGAAACAGGTAGCAGGGAAGAGGGTCAAAAACAAGGGCGGGCGGATTAAAAATAACAGAAGGCGAGAGTGGATTTACAAGAAACAACTGCGAGCAGGAGGAGGGCGGGTAGGGTTTAAAATAGCAATGATTAGCAGGGGGATTTAAAAATAATGGACATAGGGCAGCAGGGCCACTGGGAGTAAAGAGACAGCTTGCTTGTCGTAAATGTAAAAAAAATAAAAAGTACCTCAAGAGTAGCCAGTGGAAGAACAAAAGTCTGTGGCCAGTGACTGGAAGCTGTACTTGGTCCAAGCTCCACACCAGGCAAGGGCAGCAAAGCTAGAGCAGAAGTGAAAGCAGACGACATGCAGACGACATACTGGCCAATCAGAAGCACATAAATTAGAGCGACTGAATCAACGAATAGTACGTTCAGGTAAGTAAGGGGCACGTTTTAAGCCCGTTTTAGTATTTTTTGTTATACAAGAGATTTCGCAAACACAGCACCAGCACTGTGCAGGCAGAACCAAAAAATTGACTGAGAAGGATCCACCATAAAGGGTTGGCCTTATATATTGCAACCGGGAGACTGTCAGAACCCCCCAGCGTGAGACCATTTCATTTTGCCAATTAAGTCAGCAACAAATCCCTATTTTTGGGATGGTCGTTAGTGAAGATGAGTTCAATATTGATTGTAGTTTCAACTGTATAGGATGAGCATTCACATAAATCAGAAATATAACATACCCAGTAGATTTCACAAATCTGGGCCTCAAGGTTACATAGAGAAACAATTAATTCCAAATTAATCAGTCACCAAAAAGATGAGTAGGTTGCCCTGTGTGATAGCTTGTTTCATTAAATCCCAGTGGTGTTCCCAATAGTGTTCATTAACCTGCGCTTCTTTTCCTTTATTAGGAAATACTTCTTTTATAGCAAAATTCTATTACAATAAATTTAATCATTGCTACTTTTAATTGATTGGCTGTGCATCTTATTAGGAGCCTTCCTCAGCTGACAACATTCAGAGTCAACCCAGCCCAGGAAGTTGTCCTCTATTCCCATTTTTAGATTGGGTCTTCAGCAGGAACAGGACTTTTTTTTATGAATGCATCATAACATTTCAGATTGCAAGAATCGCTAGGGGTTGTAATTGCTCTGTGAGGCCTTACAACGAAAAGTTTTTGTAGATTTCTTTTGTGACCCTGAGTTTGTGATCATTCTTGTGTTTGTCTTTCCCATGGACGCATTAATACACTGCTCGCTTTTTCAGGCTCTTCTTTTTTTTCTTTATTTTTGTTTAAGAGTATGTGTGTTTTCCAACTGTCTTCCTAGTGTGCCTCCCTCAGTGATGAGATCCCGTGCCTGCATTGCTTTCTCACTTGTGTGTTTCTTCCCCATCCCATCACCATGCTGCCCTCAGCCTCACTCCTGTTTTCGTTTCTCCCACGCCCCCAGAGGTCCATGTCTCCAGCCTTCTTTCCCGTCTACTTACACGGCATCATCCATGTTGTTTCAGCACCCTCCATGTTGTTCCCCTTGCCCCAACACCAACCTGCACCCTCCATGTGGCTTCCGGCTCCCTGTGTTGCTTCTTCGCCTCTCAACTTGCTTTTCACTCCATGTTGCTTCTCCCATCCACTTTAAGGGAAAAAAAGAACACTTCTACATGCTTTTATTTTTCATTTGCCAGTCTGAGTTGCATCAGCAAATAAAGGAAAAAAAGTGGCTGTGTCATTTTGTAGACACAGGTGCATGCTGCATGCACTAACGTAATGACACAGTAGTCCTCTTTTTTCTTATTTAGCCATGCTTGCACAGCATCGGTTATGCTTTTAAACTATAAGTCCATTTTGGTAGATTTAAGAGCTGACCTGGGATTTTAGAATTTTCAGTGCTTGGCATTGGAAATTGGTAATGAGACCCAGGTTTCGAGACCAAGCCATTTTCTTTTTATTGGCAACCAGTGCAGCAATCTTCCTGTTATATGTTGTCGGAGGTCCCGCATTTGACAGCAGGCGAGTAAAGACTTTGCAGTTATCAAACCAAATATAACTGTTTATTGTAAGACCGAAGTATTTTTTAACCCAATCTGACAACAGAAGTACTTTTCAACTGTTTTTCAAATTTGCAGTTCCATAGTACCAGGTTAATGTCCCAGGTCCTTATGGTTGAGATATTATTGAAATATAACTTCTATGTTCTTTAACGGATTCAAATGTCTCTAGGGCCTCCAGAGAGCTGCTAAATATTGGGATGGAACTGGTATCACTATTTCACTGCATACAATCTTCAATGTTATTTTAACAGTGTGCCACCAATTGATGGTCTATATTCATTTGTTGCACTTTGAACTAGCAAATTGGAATTAGTAATGTGGTCATCCAGCGGAACGCTCATACCACAAACAGTAAAAATGACAAAATCAGTTTCAAAATAATGGATCTCTCACTTCTATATGGTTAGAACTTGAGGTGTAGATTGACTGTTACTACCGTACAAAGTTCTCCTTCATTCCTGCCACCACTATGAACCTTCTTGGAATTGGACTAGCCTGGCATATTGGGCAATCGGGCCGTGCCCGACAGGCTAGTCTGGTAGTTGGGTGTATGAGCTGGTTTTATGGTCTTCTGGAATGGTTTTAACTGATGATTTCCCTCAAAACTAACATTGCTTACATCATGCTTAAATCAACATAGTTTTCCATACCTAGCAACACACTTATACAGCGTGTCTTTACAAGTTCAAAACTGCCCCAATTTGCAAACATGGTAAATCACTAATATAATCTTATTCTGGTGCCTGGGACAATTTTCTGTCCCAGTCCGACCCTGAACCTGTTTCATGTGGTTATTAATATTGTGAAGGTCAGCATCTGAGTTGTGTTGAAGGTTTGCTAGGTGGCACAGCCCTTAACAGGAGAATCGTCCACTGCTTTCCCAGATCCTGGCTGCCTCGGTCTCCTGGTCTCCTATTGACCTTCCTCTGTCTCACAAAATGCTCAGGCTGGACCCCTGACACTTCAGGTTGAAGTGTTTGAGAAAGTGTTTCTATCTCCTCCTCACTTTGTGGCACCATCATTTGTTCCACCAGCTCCACCTCCTCCCAGGCTGAGCCAAAGGACAAACATCAAACTATATATTCAAATTGCCCCCTTCCCGGGCAGGAGCCGTACCTTTGAGCCGTGACTGAGGCAGAGTGGCACAGCTGGTGCAACAGCACGAAGGGCTGCCGTATCAGCTGGACTCTGGAGTGACCGAGCAGCTGAGGCATTGAGTAATCAAGCATGTGTGTGGAGACAGGGAAGGTGAGCAAGCTGCATTATGGTTCTCTCCTCCCCTTGAATTTCAAAGAGCAGTTTTACAAGACCTGTAAAAATCTAAACCTACCCCAGTTGCGGAAGCAGCAGGTGCATTTTGCCCTGGGGAAAATCAGGCCCCATGACTCATGGCTCTGCTACTTGCCTACCGGCCACACTACCATAGTGAGAACTAGTGCACTCTACCCAGCTAGGGTGCTAGCAGGCAGGGACACTTGGACTTGTAGCAGGGTGGTAGGAGA
This sequence comes from Pleurodeles waltl, assembly GCF_031143425.1. Taxonomy (NCBI): domain Eukaryota; kingdom Metazoa; phylum Chordata; class Amphibia; order Caudata; family Salamandridae; genus Pleurodeles; species Pleurodeles waltl. The sequence continues at coordinate 1,426,778,939 of NC_090444.1, read as the reverse complement.
ACCTTGGCGGAGGAGCATGCAAGGTGAAGCGGGGTGTTAGTACGTCACCCACCAAGGAGGCAATGTCAGTCTAGTGGTTTGTAAGAGGGCCAGTAGTACCAAGAAGTTAAAAGACATCTAAAGACACATAAGATGCTGCAAAGTGCTCCGTTGTAATTCTTCCACCTATATGGTAAAGAAACCTCAGACTTTTCCTTTTTAAAGAGATGACTCCATCTCAAAGCTGCAGCCCAATAAACAAACCCACAAGGAGCCTATTCTCAAGTAATAAATTAACAAATTATTTTAGCAAATGAGGCAGCAATCCATACAACTCATCATAACATTTCAACAAACACCCCCTCCAGCCTTGTTGTTCTTCCCCCTAACGCAGGACACTTAACGCCACCTCTTAAGAAGCCTAATGCTTGGAAGGTGCGTGGCCTGGCAACATGGCCGACAGGAAATGAGCCTGTGAGCTCCCAGCTAGCCCGGCAAAAGATCAAGACTAATTCTGCTTTTAACCCATGCACACCACCTCCCAGAAAGGCTGCAGGCACGTAGAAGACCCTGGAGAATGTGTTGCCTGCTGTAGACAGGGATCCCAACGGCTGGGAAAGACACATGGTGGTGGCTGAGTTTGAGGCCTTGTCAGGGCTTGGGCCGCGCTGTTGCTCGCCCCGCAGCACCGCTGACAATTGCACCAGATCGGTGTGACGATAGTCTGGTGGGCTGCCAGCCTGAAGAAGCCCTGGTGAAAGTGTACCCATCCAAGGGCGGCAGCTGGGGCTGATGGTGTGGCCTGCCTTTGGCATGCTGCTGGTTCAGAGAGAGCTGAGTGAGAGTTGGAGTGGCGGCAATGCCAGACCAGAGTTGGAGGTAATTGCTTTGGGGCCCCCTGGGCCTATATAACGGACAACTGCACCCGGTGCGGGGGAGCTGGAGGAGTGCTAGGGCAGACCTCGGGGAGGTTGGCCAGCTCCGTGTTGACCCCCCACCTGGCCAGGAAACAGCAGCAGCACACCATGAAAGCAGTCAGCGGGCCTAATCAAAGCCAAAACTGGAGACCTTGACGCCCCCCATGGTGCATCCAAATCAGAACAGCAAATCCAAGCATGGGGGGGGCTGCATAACTTGGGTGGAGGGGTGGGTGGTCCCCTGCTGGCCCCTGGGGCTTACCTGTGATATTCTGGGACCCAGACTGTTGGAGGTGCACCTCTGACTGAGGAGTCCCGGGTGACTGGAGAAGAGAATCATTCCACCTTGGCAGGGGGCGCAGCTGGAGAGGAGACCCACTACCTGAAATGATGTGGACTGTTGGCACATGGAGCCTGTCACAGGGCGGTCCCTGGATACCAGGGTCTGTTTGCCAGTAGCAGTGTGGCACCATCCTTCATAATCTGGAGTGCCTCGCCCCGCACTCCTGGATTTACTGACTCACTAGTGAAGAAATGACTCACTACGCGTGAGGTGCAGAAGCAAATGTGAGGCGCTTGTGCCAATGACTGGGTGTGACTGACCCCAGGAGCCCGACATACTCCATGGCCTTGCGCAGCGAGAAAGTAGCATCGCCAACATCAGTGCCTTGTGACCGGAGGGCCAGGCAGCCGGGACAACCCCAAATACTGCCGGCTGGAGGGGCTTGACTGCTGCCCCGGGTGTAAATGATGGGTAAGCACAGACCCGCGTGCTCACACACTGTGAATACCATCACTCACTATACCACTTTGTAATAGCCAGCCCAGAGATTAACGCGGTGGGAAAGGTGGACATTGCGGAGGGCTTGCCAGATGGGGACCAAGAGTCATCAAGGGTTGAACTGTTGGCAGCTATTCCGGGTCTCTGGACTGTGCTTGAACACAAAATGGAGACAATGGCCCTCATTACAACCTCAGCGGTCTTTTCAAAAGACCACCGAGGCTGCGGGAGCCAGAATACCGCCAGTGCCGGTGGTATTTCTGTCTCCCTATTACAACTTTTCCGCTGGGCCAGCGGAAAAGTCACATGAACATTGCTGCCGGCTCGTAATAGAGCCGGCGGCAATGCTGATGTGCAGCGGGTGCAGTAGCACCTGTCACGCATTTCACTGCCCGAAATTTGGACAGTGAAATGCTCGATGGGGCTGTGGCTGGGGCCCCTGCACTGCCCATGTCAGGTGCATGGGCAGTGCAGGGGACCCCAGGGGCACCCCAAGTCCCCCTTACCACCAGCCTTTCCATGGCGGTGTTTACCGCCGTGACCAGTCTGGTGGGCGGGGACTCATAATCCCCAGGGCAGCGGTCCTTGCTGTATTGTGGAGGGACCGGTGGTATGGCCGTGGCTATGGCGCCACGGTCATAATAGCTGGCGGAACACCGGCAGCCTCTTGGCGGTGTTACCACCAGCTTACCACCGGCAGCCAGGGTCATAATGAGGCTCAGTATCTATTGATGTTAATCCGGGTCGGAAAAAGGTTGTGGACAAAGTCACAACTGGTGACGGCACATTTGAAGAGCTGCAGGGTGAAGTAGCGTCCCTCAAGCGTGAAATGGCTCAGAAGACTACAGTCACAGGGAAGATGTTGCATCAAGGATGCAGTGGCTCACTCCCGCTGAAGCAACATCTGCATATTGAGGGTCCCGTAGAAGGCAAAAGAGTCCTCCACCAAAATGTTCCTAGATGACTGGGTGCAGACAGAGCTTAAGCCACGGGGCCTGTCAGAATATTCATTGTGGAGAGAGTGCATAGGTTGTTGCCCCCACTCTTCCCCCCCAAAAAAACCCAATCCCCCAGCCGCCCTGGTCCTCTCCTGGGGCCTTCATTACCAAAATCTTAAACTACTGTGACAGGGACAGTATCCTTCGAGGTACCCGTGAGCAGGTTATCCACTCTTCAGAAACAGCTAAATAGCCATTTACCTGGACTACACAAAACAGATGCAGGAGCAGTGCAAATCTTTGCTAAGCGTGAAATGGCTCAGAAGACTACAGTCACAGGGAAGATGTTGCATCAAGGATGCAGTGGCTCACTCCCGCCGAAGCAACATCTGCATATTGAGGGTCCCGTAGAGGGCAAAAGAGTCCTCCACCAAAATGTTCCTAGATGACTGGGTGCAGACAGAGCTTAAGCCACGGGGCCTGTCAGAATATTCATTGTGGAGAGAGTGCATAGGTTGTTGCCCCCACTCTTCCCCCCAAAAAAACCCAATCCCCCAGCCGCCCTGGTCCTCTCCTGGGGCCTTCATTACCAAAATCTTAAACTACTGTGACAGGGACAGTATCCTTCGAGGTACCCGTGAGCAGGTTATCCACTCTTCAGAAACAGCTAAATAGCCATTTACCTGGACTACACAAAACAGATGCAGGAGCAGTGCAAATCTTTGCTAAGCATCAAACAAAAGCTGAGAGCATTACAACTCCAGGACTTGCTGCTGTATCCAGAGCAACTGACAGTAATTTTCCAGGGAAATGCACACTTTTTTCACCATGCAGTAGAGTGAAAAAATACTTCATTTGTTAATAAAAAACATAAAACATCTAAAAAGAGACCGACCAGGTTAACAGTACCGAAAGTATTCTTGCCCATAGCCATCTTTAAGTCCTCGCAATTAACATACAAAACTATTATGCTAGATAAAGTTCAAGTGCAAAAGTGTCAAATAAACATACACATACGAAGACGTAAAATACTATCATAATAAGAAAACCTCATAATAAAAGTGCATAAAACCTGGGCACAGTTCTTAGGTGAAGATCATCCTGTCCTTCACATTATTACATTAACCAGAATGCTTTCCAACTGTATCTCATTTTGTCCGTGAGGGGGCAGGCCTATTTGTCAGCACCATAAATATTCTTGCCCAATGACCCACCCTTACATTCTTTAGAACCTTACCATTGGCAAGCAAGACTGTTATGTTAACATTAATAAAGTGCAGTACAAAGATAACAAGCAGCACCCAACAATAAAACACCATTGTAAAAAGAACAGCATCATAGTAAAAGACCCGATACGCCGTGACAATATTGATGAAAGTACAACCTAGCCCTCGCTTAATTGCTTCAAAATGCCTAAGGGGCTGGGAACAGGTGTTAGGTGGGTTACTTCCCCCACTTTTACTCAATTTTATCTTGAAAGTATCTAAATCCCTTGTTTACCTTGACATGTAAGAGGTTTGCTGGGCAGGAAACCTAAAAACTAAGGTGAAAATGTTTGTAAGAACGACCCCCTCTCCTTTATTAAAGGGATCGGAGTGAGGCAACCAGAGAGGCAGAAATTCTCAGGAACTGAACTAGTCTAATATTTAACATTTCATTGCTTGAGTCAGGTGCTATCACAACAGCTGGCCTACAGGACTTCTGGGGCATTAAATTCCCTTCTCAGTAGTTCCCTTCTCTGGCTTACCAGGACTGGACATATACAGACCACATGGGTCAGCGTCTACCTACTCTGATGGCATAGCCTACAATCCTGCGGATATGTCCCAGCCTTCTTTTTACATTTAGGTAGGAAATCAAGGTTTAGAAGATCTCCCAATCTTAATTGCAAAAGGCTCTGTTTGATTTTCTGGGATAGAGGAACAGACAGGATGGATGATTCTTTACCTAGTTTATATGAATGTATGACAAACCATCTGTGTGACCATTTAGATAGGTCCTCCATATCTTCTAGCCTGCTTAAAATTTCAACAGTTTTATTTACTGCTTTCCTAAAGAGTGGGACAGGCAATGAATTACCCCATAAGTCACCAAGTTCCAGCTTTTTTTTTCAAGTGCTCCTTGAAACTACTGTTACCTCTGTCATGGTTAATTTCCTGCCAGACTAAATTGTATAGGGTCCCTTCAGTGGCAAGACGTAATTTGTAGCAGCCCTTGATAAATGCTGCCGGCCTGGCCAGTGATTGCTTTACTAAGGAAAATGCTAGTCTAACTTGGGCCGGGGAGGCCGATCTGGATAATCTAAAAACTTGTTTATACAATTTAACTTGTAACTTATCTAACAGGGCCTCCTCTGCCCCCTCATTATTTCTGTCCCGTAGGAAAGTGTCGGGAGTAATTTAGCTCTCAAAACCATGGCCATTGGCGGAAGAGGGCAGCCAAGGATTGACTTTGCTAGGTTTCCAAAAGCACGATTTAAAACTTGGGCCTTCTCCCTGATAACTTCTCTATGGCCTGTAAACATACCTTTTGAGTCAATCCTGACCCCCAGATATGTGTATTTTGCCACTTCCTCAATATACTGCCCATTCAGATCCCTCTCATACTGCCCGATCAGATGCCACTTATGGTGTAAAGTGGGTTTACGGTTGAGGGGAAATATTTTCATTTTGCCTTGATTTATTTACAGATCATTGGCCAGCACATATCCTCCTAAACTATTCAGAAGTTTCTTTAAGCCTACTCTAGAGTTGCTAAACAAAAACAGATCATCTGCATAAAGTAGGTTAGATATTTGGCGACTGCCAAGGGTCGGTGGGGTCGGCTGGCTGGTTATCGAAAACTGGAGATAGGTCTGATATATGAAAGTTGAAAAGAAGTGGAGCTAACACACAGCCCTGCTTTAGGCCAGCCTTGGTCTTGATAGGCCTGGATAAATAGGAACCGTCCCCAAGTTAGATTTTTACCCAGGTATTCGAGTAGAGCATAATAATGGCATTCAGTAAGTCTGCTGTTAACCCCCACTACTGTAATTTTGCCCACAATTTGTCTTGAGGAACACAGTCAAATGCGGCTTGAAATTCTACAAAATACATATAGAGAGGCATCCCTGTAGCCTTTGCTCTACTAATTATCAAACTTAATGCCATAAGGTTGGTTAAGCGGCTCCTGCTTCTTGGTAAAACCTGTTTGGTTAATGGGGAGCCTACCACTATCCGAGGCCCACCGTTCTAGGTCCTGCAAAATTTCTATGGAAAAGTATTTAAGGTCCACATCCAAAAGGGCAATTAGACGATAGTTAGATGGCAGGGAGGCCTTCCCTCCCTTATAAATAGGATGGAGTATTGAGCCCTTCCAGCTGTCCTGAACAGTACCTGTTCCTAGGGTATAGTTAAACTCTACAGTAAAGAAAGCAGCCCATCTTGTAAGTTGTTTAAACAGGGCCTGGGGTAATCCTGGTGCGCAGTCTGGGCGTGATTTTTCTGTTATCTTGGTTATTTTGAGTGGAGTCAACATAATGGGCTGCTGGACCTCATACCCACTGGCTCCCATCTCCCATTGGTCTGGACCGGCCTCTGCCGAGGATGACTCCTTGAAGTGGGATTTCAATTTTCCCACCTATGGCTCCTCATTTATTTATATTTGCATTGTTGCCGGCCCTCGTGCTTTTTCAGTGTTGTTGACTAATCTCCACAAGCATCTAGAATTTGCAGATGCTGATGCATAATGTAATTTTGCCTACAGTGTTTCCTGCTTTGATTTTTTAAAGATCCAAATGTCCCTTTTTAGAAGTTTCCTTTCCTTCCGTAGGGTTTTTAGGATTGTTCCATCTTCGGGATGTTTCTGTAGTTGCCTCAGGAGCCTATTCATCACTGATTTCCTCAGCTGTACTGCTCGTGGCATACGTATTCTGTTAATGTGCCCCAAGAATGCACCCCTAGACCTACCTTTCGGAGAAGATTGGTTAATACGATTTTTTTAAGAATGATTCCCATGAGGCGACTTCATTTAAAGATTTGTTGGCCATGTTTCCCAGGATCACTGTCGCTTCCTCCACTTGTGCTTTGACCGAATGCAAACTCCATTTCAGTCGATTTAAGTTTTCGGAGCGGAGCTCCCCATTAAGGAGATTTGTTTCTTCCTGGATACATGTTTTACTCTTGGCTATGATTATTTGAGGATTATGGTCGCTTCCTGGATGTTCTTGAATTCTAAAATCACTCACAAATGTAAATAAGGGAGCATTTGCCAGGGTATAGTCTAGATATGAAACCACCTTTTCCGAGGCGCTTGTCCAAGCAGGCGGTGTATCCAACGGAAACCACCCATTCAATGCAAAGAGGCCTGCTAACTCACAGCTCTTAATTAACTTATCACCAATTTTCTCTCTCTGGGAAGGCAAATTTTGGATGGGCACTGGGAACGCTTTGCACATGGTCCTCACTTGGTGAGCAAAATAAATAAGATTAAAGTCTCCTGAAAACAAGCCAATAGGCAGACTTGGAAGAATTTTTTATGTGGACCAGATGTTCTAGGAGACTATTGGCTTCCAACATTTTCTTTTTAGGATTGACATAAACATTAATCAGAATCAGAGGATCGCGTATATTTTTTTCCCCAGCCGTCCAGGCGAACCAGCAGGAGCGGTGGATCTCCCCTCTGCGGTCCTGACAGCTTAGCCATAAGTCTGGTGCTGATGTAAGTTGCTAAACCTCCTTTTGTCCTCCCAAACGTGTTGTGTTTCACTGCTGGATTGTTGAATTCCTCGTAACCAATTAAAGGGTAACTTTTAAGTGCCCATGTTTCCTGCAGCATTACTGTAGGAAGTTGGCTTTGTATATATACTATTTCAAAGTAAGAAATAGTGTGCACAGAGTCCAAGGGTTCCCCTTAGAGGTAAGATAGTGGCAAAAAAAAGAGATAATTCTAATGCTCTATTTTGTGGTAGTGTGGTCGAGCAGTAGGCTTATCAGAGGGTAGTGTTAAGCATTTGTTGTACACACACAGGCAATAAATGAGGATCACACACTCAAAGACTGATTCCAGGCCAATAGTTTGTTTTATATTGGAAAATATATTTTCTTAGTTTATTTTAAGAACCACAGGTTCAAGATTTACAAGTAATACTTCAAATGAAAGGTATTTCACTCAGGTATTCTAGGAACTTTGAATAATCACGATAGCATGTACAGTTTTGGCAAAAATGGCAATAAGCTATTTTAAAAGTGGACACTTAGTGCAAAAATCAACAGTTCCTGGGGGAGGTAAGTAAATGTTAGATTCACAGGTAAGTAGAACACTTACAGGGTTCAACGTTGGGTCCAAGGTAGCCCACCATTGGGGGTTTAAGGCAACCCCAATGACTCCCAATTCCAGCATCTTGTGGACTTCCACTTTGATGCTTTCCTTAACTTGGTCAGACTGTCTAAAGATTTTGTTTTTGACAGGCATGCTGTCTCCTGTGTCCACATCATGGGTACACAGGTGTGTCTGACCAGGGGTTAGGGAAAAGAGCTCAGCAAACTGTTGTAGGACTTTCCCACAGTCAAGTTGCTGTTGGCCAGAGAGGGTGTCTGAGTAGACCACTCCATCTACTGAGCCTTCTTTAGGGTCCGAGGAGAGGAGATCAGGGAGAGGTTCACTCTCAGCTTCCTGGTCCTCATCTGTAACCATTAACATGTTTACATCTGCCCTGTCATGAAAGAGTTTGAGGCGGTTCACATGGATCACCCTTTTGGGGGTCCTGCTAGTGCCTAGGTCTACCAGGTAGGTTACCTGACTCTCTTTCTCTAGTACTGGGTAAGGGCCACTCCATCTGTCCTGGAGTGCCCTGGGAGCCACAGGCTCCCAGAACCCAGACTTTCTGCCCTGGCTGAAACTCAACCATTGCAGCCTTTTGGTCATACCACATCTTCTGGAGCTGTTGGCTGGCCTCAAGGTTTTTACTTGCCTTTTCCATGTACTCTGCCATCCTGGAACGTAGGCCTAGTACATAGTCCACTATATCTTGCTTAGGCTCATGAAGAGGTCTCTCCCAGCCTTCTTTCACAAGAGCTAGTGGTCCCCTGACAGGATGGCCAAACAGAAGTTCAAAGTGGGAAAACCCTACTCCCTTCTGAGGCAACTCTCTATAGGCGAAAAGCAGACATGGCAAGAGGACATCCCATCTCCTTATGAGCTTTTCAGGGAGCCCCATGATCATGCACTTCAATGTCTTGTTAAACCTTTCAACAAGACCATTGGTTTGTGGATGGTATGGTGTGGTGAGCTTGTAAGTCACCCCACACTCATTCCACATGTGTTTAAGGTATGCTGACATGAAGTTGGTACCTCTGTCAGAAACGACCTCCTTAGGAAATCCCACTCTGGTAAAGATACAAGTGAGTGCTTTGGCTACTGCAGGGGCAGTAGTGGACCTAAGGGGAATTGCTTCAGGGTGTACCTAGTAGCACGATCCACTACTACTAGGATATACTGATTCCCTGAGGCCTTGGGAGGTTCAAGTGGACCCATTATGTCCACTCCCACTCTTTCAAAGGGGACCCCCACCACTGGAAGTGGAATGAGGGGGGCCTTTGGATGTCCACCTGTCTTACCACTGGCTTGACAGGTGGCACAAGAGGCACAAAACTTCTTTACTTTCTGGGACATGTTGGGCCAATAGAAATGGTTGACTAACCTCTCCCATGTCGTGGTTTGTCCCAAATGCCCAGCATGTGAAATGTCATGGGCTAAGGTCAGAATTAACTCCCTAAACACCTGAGGCACTACCACTCTCCTAGTGGCACCAGGTTTGGGATCTCTTGCCTCAGTGTAAAGGAGTCCATCTTCCCAATAGACCCCGTGGGTTCCACTGACCTTTCCTTTTGTTTCCTCAGCAGCTTGCTGACTAAGGCTTTCAAGAGAGGGACAGGTTTCTTGCCCCTTACACAGCTGTTCCCTTGTGGGTCCCCATGAGCAACTCCATAGGCTCAGTTCCCTCAGAGGATAGAACTTCTTCCTGAGAAGAGAGGTTCTTTTTCTTTTGCTGTGTTGAAGCTGGTTCCCCAGTCTTCTTTCTTTTTCTCTTGGAGGGTTGGCCCATTATTCCAGACTCCAACACCTCTTTTTCACCCTGAGCCTTGCACTGTGCCCTTGTCTTGACACACACCAGTTCAGAGATACCCAGCATGGCTGCATGGGTTTTGAGTCCAGGTCATTTCCAAGCAAACAGTCTACTGGGATAGCAGAGGAGACTACCACCTGTTTCAGACCAGTGACCCCTCCCCATTCTAAAGTTACCATAGCCATGGGATGTACTTGAGTCTGATTGTCAGCGTTGGTGACTGGATACGTTTGTCCAGTCAGGTATTGTCCTGGGGAAACCAGTTTGTCTGTCACCATTGTGACACTGGCACCTGTATCCCTCAGGGCTTCTACAATAGTCCCATTAATAAAGAGTTGCTGCCTGTATTTTTACATATTAGGGGGCCAAGCAGCTAGTGTGGCTAAGTCCACCCCACCCTCAGAGACTAATGTAGCTTCAGTGTGGACCCTGATTTGCTCTGGGCACACTGTTGATCCCACCTGGAGACTGGCTATTCCAGTGCTAACTGGAGTAGTAGTAGAAGTGGAACCTTTCTTGGAACAGGCCTTGTCTCCAGGTTGGTGTCCCTGCTTATTACAGCTACGACACCAGGCCTTTTTGGGATCAAAGTTTTTAACCCTGTACCCAAATGAGGATTGTGAAGAGGCTTTGGACCCTCCCTCCTGAGCAGGTTTTTGGGGCCCTGTAGAAGACTCTTTACTTTTTCCCTTGGATGTCTCAACACTCTTCTGGGGAGTCTTTGTGACCCCTTTCTTTTGGTCACCCCCCTGTGGAAGTCTTGGTCACCCTAGTCTTGACCCAATGGTCTGCCTTCTTTCCCAATTCTTAGGGAGAAATTGGACCTAGGTCTACCAGATGCTGATGCAGTTTATCCTTGAAAAATTACTTAAAAGGTGTTCTTTCATAAACAGATTGTACACCCTTCATAATCATTTACACCACTGCCATTAATCCAACCATCCAGTGTTTTGACTGAGAAGTCAACAAAATCAACCCAGGTCTGGCTCGAGGATTTTTGAGCCCCCCTGAACCTAATCCTGTACTCCTCAGTTGAGAATCCAAAGCCCTCAATTAGGGTAGCCTTCATGAGGTCAGGATTCTGCATCTTTTCCAGAGAGTGTGAGGAGCCTATCCCTACACTTTCCAGTGAACATTTCCCAAAAGGAGAGCTCCCCAGTGAGATCTGTTTACTTTTCTGGTTGCACAAACCCTCTCAAAAGCTATGAACCCTTTGGTGATGTCATCACCATCTTCATATTTTGTTACAATCCCTTTGGGGATTTTTAGCATGTCAGTAGTATCTCTGACCCTATTTAAGTTGCTGCCACCATTGATGGGAGCTAAGCCCATCTCTTGATTTTCCCTTTCTATGGCTAGGAGCTGTTTCTCCAAAGCCAATCTTTTGGCTATCCTGGCTAACAGGAGGTCATATAAATTGAGGCTGCTCTCAATGCTTTCAGAGCTGTTGGAATCCCCTGTGGGAGAAGCAGCACCTCTGACTATCACTTCTGGAGTCAGGGTTGGAGGAACCCTGGTCTCCCTAACTAGGACTGGAGGGGGGAAATGGGTCTCCACGTCACTAGCTTCCTCCTCTCCTCTGTAAGGTTACCTTCAGAGGGGTTGTCTCTAGAAAACTCTGCCAAGAGCTCCTGGAGCTGTACTTTGGTAGAGTTTGATCCAGTTTTTATCTTTTTAATTTTACAGAGAATCCTTAACTCTGACATCCTAAGATGCAGGTAAGGGGTGAGGTTGAGCTCCACCACCATCTCTTCTGCACTAGACATTATTTCTCTAAAAGTTAGGATACTTTTTAAGAATCTAAAACTATCTCTAGAACTTAATCCAAACTTTTACAAAACTTTTACATTCTAAAAGAAATGCTAACAGGGACTAACACAACGCCCTAGTAGGAATTTTAAAACTTTAGAAAAATAGCTCAAATTTCAAAAATCTGTTTCTAATGACAATTTTTGGAATTTTGTTGTGTGATCAGGTATTGGCTGAGTAGTCCAGCAAATACAAAGTCTTGTACCCCACCGCTGATCCACCTATGTAGTAAGTTGGCTCTATATATACTATTTCAAAGTAAGAACTAGTGTGCACAGAGTACAAGGGTTCCCCTTAGAGGTAAGATAGTGGCAAAAAAAGAGATAATTCTAATGCTCTATTTTGTGGTAGTGTGGTCGAGCAGTAGGCTTATCAGAGGGTAGTGTTAATCATTTGTTGTACACACACAGGCAATAAATGAGGATCACACACTCAAAGACTGATTCCAGGCCAATAGGTTTTTTTATATTGGAAAATATATTTTCTTAGTTTATTTTAAGAACCACAGGTTCAAGATTTACAAGTAACACTTAAAATGAAAGGTATTTCACTCAGGTATTCTAGGAACTTTGAATAATCACAATAGCATGTACAGTTTTGGCAAAAATGGCAAAAAGCTATTTTAAAAGTGGACACAGTGCAAAAATCAACAGTTCCTGGGGAGGTAAGTAAATGTTAAGTTCACAGGTAAGTAGAACACTTACAGGGTTAAAAGTTGGGTCTAAGGTAGCCCACCGTTGGGGGTTCAAGGCAACCCCAAAGTTACCACACCAGCAGCTCAGGGCCGGTCAGGTGCAGAGGTCAAAGAGGTGCCCAAAACACATAGGCTTCAATGGAAACAGGGGTGCCCCGGTTCCAGTCTGCCAGCAGGTAAGTACCCGCGTCCTCGGAGGGCAGACCAGGGGGGTTTTGTAGGGCACCGGGGGGACACAAGCAGGCACAGAAAGTACACCCTCAGCGGCACAGGGGCGGCCGGGTGCAGAGTGCAAACAGGCGTCGGGTTTTGTGTAGAAAGCAATGGGGAGACCCGGGGGTCTCTTCAACAATGCAGGCAGGCACAGGGGGGGGCTCCTCGGGGTAGCCACCACCTGGGCTAGGCAGAGGGTCGCCTGGGGGTCTCTCCTGCACTGGAGTTCGGTTCCTTCAGGTTCTGGGGGCTGCGGGTGCAGTGTTGGTTCCAGGTGTCAGGTCCCTTGTTACAGGCAGTCGCGGTCCGGGGGACCCTCTGGATTTCCTCTGCAGGCATCGCTGTGGGGGCTCAAGGGGGTCAACTCTGGCTACTCACGGGCTTGCAGTCGCCGGGGAGTCCTCCCTGTAGTGTTGGTTTTCTGCAGGTCGAGCCGGGGGCGTCGGGTGCAGAGTGGAAAGTCTCACGCTTTCGGTGGGAAACGTGAAGTCTTTGGAGTTGCTTCTTTGTTGCAGTTTGTTGAACAGGGCCGCTGTTCTCGGGAACTTCTTAGTCTTAGATGCAGGGCAGTCCTCTGAGGCTTCAGAGGTCGCTGGTTCCTGTTGGATGCGTCGCTGTTGCAGTTTTCGTCGAAGTAGACAGGCCGGTGGGGCTGGGGCCAAATCAGTTGTCATCTCCGTCTTCACTGCAGGGCTTCAGGTCAGCAGTCCTTCTTCTTCTTTAGGTTGCAGGAATCTATCTTCCTTGGTTCTGGGGGCCCCAAAATACTGAATTTAGGGGTGTGTTTAGGTCTGGGAGGGCAGTAGCCAATGGCGACTGTCCTTGAGGGTAGCTACACCCTCTTTGTGCCTCCTCCCTGTGGGGAGGGGGCACATCCTTATCCTATTGGGGGAATCCTCCATCCACAAGATAGAGGATTTCTAAAAGTAAGAGTCACCTCAGCTCAGGACACCTTAGGAGCTGTCCTGACTGGTGTGGGACTCCTCCTTGTTTTTCTAATTATCTCCTCCAGCCTTGCTGCCAAAAGTGGGGGCAGTGGCCAGAGGGGCGGGCATCTCCACTAGCTGGGATGCCCTGTGGCCCTTTAACAAAGTGGGTGAGCCTTTGAGGCCCACCGCCAGGTGTTACAGTTCTTGCAGGGGGAGGTGAGAAGCACCTCCACCCAGTACAGGCTTTGTTCCTGGCCACAGAGTGACAGAGGCACTCTCCCCATGTGGCCAGCAACATGTCTGGTGTGTGGCAGGCTGGCAAAAACTAGTCAGCCCACACTGGAAGTCAGGTATGTTTTCAGGGCGCGTCTCTAAGATGCCCTCTAGGTGTATTTTACAATAAATTGCACACTGGCATCAGTGTGCATTTATTGTGCTGAGAAGTTTGATACCAAACTTCCCAGTTTTCAGTGTAGCCCTTATGGTGCAGTGAAGTTCGTGTTTGACAAACTCCCAGACCATATACTCTTATGACTACCCTGCACTTACAGTGGCTAAGGTTTGGCTTAGACACTGTAGGGGCATAGTGCTCATGCACTTATACCCTCACCTGTGGTATAGTGCACCCTGCCTTAGGGCTGTAAGGCCTGCTAGAGGGGTGACTTACCTATGCCACAGGCAGTGTGAGGTTGGCATGGCACTCTGAAGGGAGTGCCATGTCGACTTAGTCATTTTCTCCCCACCAGCACAAACAAGCTGTGAAGCAATGTGTATGTGCTGAGTGAGGGGTCCCCAGGGTGGCATAAGACATGCTGCAGCCCTTAGAGACCTTCCCTGGCATCAGGGCCCTTGGTACCAGGGGTACCAGTTACAAGGGACTTACCTAGGTGCCAGGGTTATGCCAATTGTGGAGACAATGGTACAGTTTAGGGAAAGAACACTGGTGCTGGGGCCTGGTTAGCAGGGTCCCAGCACACTTTCAAGTCATAACTTGGCATCAGCAAAGGCAAAAAGTCAGGGGGTAACCATGCCAAGGAGGCATTTCCATACAATTACAATATCAAAAGAGCCCAGAAATTGAATAATCTCTGGATCTTCCAGGTTGGATTGAAGACCTCCTATGTTCCAAGAGCAAATACTCACTAATCCTTGTGTATGAGGTGACCTCTGGGCTGTCGTTCAACTTTTTGAGGATATTCTGGGGGCTAGCGCTGTTGGAAGCAAGGACCATTTATCCTGGGGATGGCCTTTTGTCAAAGATTGCCTGGCTGAGATCTCAGAAGTAGTTCATCTGCCATCCCTTCTCCTACCTCTTCTTTAGCAGATTCTTTGATATTGGACTTCCCGTTTGCCCCTCGTAAACAGACCAGGGCGTTACTTCTTTCTTTTTTTGAAGAACATTCCAAGGTAGCGGGTGCGGGTATCTTTCCCCTAGGTAGAAAATAACCTCAATTCCCTAGTCATTTAGGATATTTTTCCTTTGCATAATTTGCAATCGGAGATCCGGTAACGCAAATACCACTACAGTTGGGTCAGATTGCTGACTTCCCTGGACTTGGATAAATTTTATAGCTGCAATGTCATTCGAGGTCACAGGTTTCAAGTGCAAGAGAGCATTTATTAGTTTGAGAACAGTAGAGCGGTTAAGCATGTCTTGGGGACCTCTATACTTATATTCTTGGATCCATAGCAACTGGGGGCCTTGGGCCAGCATAGACTGATTTGGACTTTTTACCAGGCTTAACCGTTGTGTTGGAGTGCCTAGTCGGTCTGTCCTCAGGAGGCGGTTCCATAGTGTGGCATCTACACCTCCTAACCTGGATGCCGTCTCTACTTGCCTAGCCAGGGGGCGCCTGGTCTCTTCCTGATTAACTTTTAAGGCCCGCATTGGGATGATTACTTGCCGATCCTGAAGGGGCATAACAATATCTCCTAAGTCTGGCCCTTCCATTGCCGGGGGCAGGGGGCGAAGGCTACCCGTGAGCAGACTATCCCCGCTTCCAAAATAGCAAGATAGCCATTTACCTGGACTACACGAAACAGGTGCAGGAGCAGTGCAAATCTTTGCTAAGCATCAAACAAAAGCTGAGAGCATACTACTCCAGGGCATGCTGCTGTATCCAGAACAACTGACAGTAATTTTCCAGGGAAATGCACACTCATTTGACCATGCAGAAGAGGTGTGGGAGTGGTTGGAACTTTGGGACAAGACAGCGATGCCCTGAAAGGGTAGCAGTCAGCAGCAGAACCAGGGGTCCTCCCCTCAGGGGGCCCCTGTCGCAACCGCTCCACGAGAGATGTCCGAACACCCTTCCCCTGGGTTTCCAGAGGCAGCGAGGAAGAGACTATGCAGCTACACAACTTGGAAGCGCGAAACATGGAATTGACTAATGGAACTCAGCCACTCGCTGATGGAGCAGAGCCTGGGGCTCCAGGCCTAACGTTGGACTTTGTACTGGACACCATGGTTGCCCCAGAGTGGGTGATTGAAGATAACTGACGTGATACCTGCCCTTTGAATCAGTGAATTGGTAGATTGGGGGCTCATGTGGTAATATCTGGGGAGGCTGAATGCTGCTGGCAGATAATACAGCACTATTGCGATGTGCTGTGTCTGACAGTGGTGTGTTGGGTCGCTGGACAACACTGAACTGAAATAACTATTCAGTCAATTAACTCACAAGGGCTAGCAGTCCAAATTGAAGGTGGCCAGAGTTTGCTTACTTTTTCTGAGCTAACCCCAACCAACAAATTAACTAGCCTGCAATCAAGATTAGTGAGCTTCAGTCAAAACCTCAGGGAAATTTCATTATTAATGACAGTTCTGCTGTGAGGTGTTAAAACACCTTCACACATACATGAAAAGATTACCATCTGGCCTTAGAGAGTTTTCTACCCTCAATCATATTGCTGCGAGCAAAGCAAATACTGTTATTGACAGCTTATAACCTTACTGGCTCTCTAATGAAAAAGGCATCAAAATAATTACATCAATCCGTAAAAACCCGGGTATTTGTAGGTACCCTAGGAACAAAGGAAGAACGGCATCTCCGCCATTATTACCCCAGAGTACTTACACCAGGCAAAAACAGTGTCCACTTTGATCCAGAGTATATTTCAAAACAGCCAGGAAGTCAGTTGTCCCTAAGGAGTCAAGAGCAACTCTAGCCAATTGTTGAGTTACTCATTGCAACCTTGTATTGACTAAAGTCACACTATTCCCCCAGTTAAACATTCTCCTAGCAGGTGGCATGAATCATCCCAAAACCTGTGAAATCCCTGGGTCAGAGTACTCTCTGCAGTCCTCAGAGAGGTAGCAACCTATAAAACCAAAGCAACTCTCTTAACTCGGCCTATCAACTTATATGATAAGACAACAAAATATTGAGCAACTGACTAAAGAATCTGCTCTAGTGACCCATAAAGAACTACAGATTCCCAAATTTCTGCAACAATGTCTGATCCTAGAACCTGAGGAATTTGCTCTATCTTTTATGCCCACCTACCATTCTACAGGTAGTCATGACATCCTCAATGGAGCTAAGTTACTCCATATATTTAGAACACTCTTTGGTCACTATCTTACATCTTTAAGTGATCTGTGCCATGTAAGCTTTTGTGCCTTCAACCACATTGCACAGGAAAGAATCTACACTGATCTCTTGTTACAGTAAACAACTTCTACTCTAGATTTTGGGTCTTCACTAACACCTAGCACCATGGGGCATAGCTGTGAATGAAGCTAGACCGGAGTCTTACCAACCATTTTACATGAGAAATGGCTCACAGATCATGGCAACAACGTGTTGCACCTTAAAATGGCCCTCAAAGCTGTATGTCATTCTTCAGTAGAGCTTCCAAACAAAAACAAAAATTCTAAAATCAGATTTCAGTTGCAATCTACAAATACCTTGGAAGCAAGACAGATAGTCTCTCTTCCACAACAGGCATGCAACAGTAGACTCAATAAGACCTTTGACCAATGGTCTCTGCATCTAACTATGGGCCTTTTAGTTGTAACCCATAGGATTTAGCCATTCCTCTGCCATATCCAATGATGAAGAAACCGAAAAAAACCATGAACTGCATCCACTCAGGCTCCCCCAAGACCCCTGCCCCCACTACATCTTCAACAAAGCCAGCCCAATCATCGCTCCCCAGCTCCGCGCAGTAATCAACAGCTCCTTCGACGCCGCAACCTTCCCAGACACCTGGAAGCACGGCAAAGTCACTGCACTCCTCAAAAAACCCAAAGCAGACCCGGAAGACCTCTCCAACTACCGCCCCATCTCTCTTCTCCCCTTCCCCGCCAAGGTCGCTGAGAAGATAGTGAACCCTCAACTGTCTCACTTCCTAGAGAAAAACAACGCACTTGACGCCTCCCCGTCTGGATTTCGCTAGAACCACAGCATGGAGACCGCCCTCATTGCCTGCACCGACGACATCAGAACCAGAGTCGGCAAGGGCGAGACCGTCGCTCTCATCCTCCTGGACCTCTCCGCAGCCTTCAACAGTGTTTCCCACCAAATCCTCCGTGCATGCCTTTCTAACGCAGGAATCTGGCACAAGGCCCTAGACTGGCTCACCTCCTGCCTCGCCGAAAGAACCCAGAAAGTCCGCCTCCCACCCTTCCTGTCCCCAGCAACCAAGATAATCTGCGGGGTCCCCCAAGGGTCCTCCCTCAGCCCTACCCTCTTCAACATTTACATGGCCCCGCTCACCAACATTCTTCGCCCCCACGGAATCACCATCATCTCATACGCAGATGACACTCAGCTCGTCATCTCCCTCCCTAGGAACCCTTCCACTGCCAAGACAAACCTCCACGCCGGACTCCTCGACACCGCCAAATGGATGACAGCAAGCCATCTCAAACTCAACTCCAGCAAAACAGAGATCATCATCTTCGGTACCAACAAGACGGTATGGGACAACTCCTGGTGGCCCACTGCCCTCGGATCACCCCCAACACCCTCCACCCACGCACGCAACCTCAGCATCATCCTAGACTCACCTCTCTCCATGGCCCAGCAAACCAACACAATATCATCCGCCTGTTTCAACACCCTTCGCATGCTACAGAAGACCTTCAAATGGATTCCCATGGAAACCAGAAAAACCGTCACCCAGGCACTCATCAGCAGCAGATTAGACTACAGAAATGCCCTCTACGCTGGTACCACAGCCAAGTTTCAGCAGAAACTCTAGTGTATCCAGAACGCAGCCGCACGTCTCATCCTCACCCTCCCATGCCACGAACACATCTCCGCTCACCTCAGATCCCTTCACTGGCTGCCCATCAGAAAAGGGATCGTCTTCAAAGTCATCATCCACGCTCACAAATCCCTCCACAACACTGGACCAGCCTACCTCAACGAACGAGTGAACTTCCACACACCCACTCGTCTCCTCCGCTCTGCCGACCTCACCCTCGCCACAGTCCCACGCATCCATCGTACCACCTCCGGAGGCAGATCTTTCTCCTACCTCGCCTCCAAGACCTAGAACTGCCTCCCCACCAACCTACGCAAGACACAGGACCTCCTGACCTTCAGAAAGCGCCTTAAAACATGGCTTTCTAAGCAGTAATACGACATCATCACCCCACCCACCCCCACAGCACCATGAGACCCTCTCGGGTGAGTAGGGTGCTTAATAAAAAAAAAATATTTATTGATTGATATCCAAAAGAGAAGAATCTCTTAGAACTCATTTTGAACTTTTCAGGTCTCTGTAAAAAGTTGGAGGGCAAAATTAAGACCTCTGCATACAAAAATAAGACCTTGTCTATGTCTAGGACACGGGGGGCAACAGAAGTCATTAATTTCTATGGCTTTATTTCTTACAACTTTGCCCCAAAACAGCCAAAAGAAAGACCTAAAAGTTGCCTCAATACTGATTTTTCAAATAATTCAGCAATCTTTTTCTACAATCAGCAACAATATGCCTCAATACTGATTTTTCAAATAATTCATCAATCTCTTTTTCCACAATAAGCAACAATATCCAACATCTAAAGCCAGCTAAGGGCCTGATTCAAAGTTTGCCGTACAGGTTGCTCCGTCACAAACGTGATGAATATCCCATCCACTGAATTACAATTTCCAGATATAATGAAATGGAAATGTGGCGGCTGGGATATCCATCACATTCGGTATGGAGTAACCCTATCCGTCAAACTCTAAATCAGGCCCTAAGTTAAATTGGTTGCAGTACATAGTGAACATATACATCCCGGCAGGCACAGTACAGGAAACTCTTATCAGACGTTAGTACTCTTGAGAGCCTTCTTGGCGACAATTCAGTATGATTCCAAAAAAATTCAACAAATCTCCAGGGTTGTAAAGGGGTATAACAAAAACGATTTATGTTCCAACAGTATACTAATTTGTGGTGACCTAAATACCAAACTGTTCCAGTTGCTGCTTTAGCAGTCCGTTTTGAAAGAGGACCGACGATGGGGCATCTCGCCACAAAACTCTTCTTGCTACACAGCAAGAAAGGGGAACGTTTGAGGAATTCACTATTTTGAATTGGTTAGGGTTCCTAAATATTTGCTCACTTTTCAGCACTCCAGCGCACCACACCTTAAGAGTAGGGAACCAAGAAAGCACAGTTAATTCCATCATATTGAACTTGGAGTCCTGCCAGTTTCTGACATGTTGGTGAAAGGAAGGCTGGAAAGTGATCGTGACTCACTCGTACTGTTGCTACTCCTGCCATTAAAAGATCTGTGTGGGTGGCAAAGTAATAGCCTATCTCAATCATGCAATGTCATCCATAATCCTAATAGAATGGAAATTTCCCAGAGATTCAAACTGCCAAAACCTGTAAGTAATACTTAGAAAGCAAGACTACCTCATGTATTCAATAGAAAGCAGAACATGGTCCCAGGAGTTTGCAAAGATTTGTCATTTCATACTCATTGTGGCTCAAAAGGCGTGTGTATGGTATGAAGTAAATAATGCTCATGATAATGCACTCAACCATTAATATGTGGAATAGTTTGATGACGAATGCTATCAGTACAAGAGAGTTCTTGCTAGCGCAATGAAGATCCAACACATTAGCCCTGATAGTGGAATGCGCAACTGAAAAAGAACTATAAACAGTTGATCAATTTCCAGAAAGATCAACTTTGATTTAAAACTTAGGATGCTCTCCAGGTCTCAGTTACCCAGAAGAATACTAAAAATTCTCAAACAGTGTAAAAGGTTATGAGGGCCCTCCTAACAACTTAGATTCAAAGTGGAGGCAGAGCCATGGATTCATCATGTCCACATGTTGTACAAGACCCTTACTAACACAAGCCTTCCAGAGTAGGAATCAATTGCCATTTTTAACGAAAATCCATCCATAAATATTCTAGGGCAGATTAATCACCATCTATCTTCTACACTCTGAGCAAATCCCTCAGAGCCTGGGCAACAATAATTTGATGAGCAACAGGTTTATGAGGCACTTCACCTCAGAGTCAAAAACCAGTGAAAGCTCCCGACTCTTATAAAATCACTGCAGACGTATTCCAGAATAACCACGACCATTATTGTCCTGTCGTGACATCCTTCTTTAACTCCATCATGGTACAGGAGAATATTCCCTTATAATTCAGGACTGCCCTTATTGTTTCCATCCATAAGAAAGGGCCTTGAAATTACGCAACTAATTACAGCCCAATTTGCCTTCAAGATGGAGTAGGTAAAATCTTTGGTAAACTAATGCTGTCATGTCTGGAAAAATGGATAGGTGATGCAAAGATCATCACCTGTCTTCAGGCAGGCTTTCGAAGGGGGCAAACCAGTTGACTAAGTTACGTGGCTATACTTTATCTGTTGTAAATATGTGTTGTAAAAATAAATCTTCTTTGTAATTGTCTTTATTGACTTAAAAACTGCTAAGTGGATAGACCACTTGTTAGAAATGGGGTCTCTAGTTGTCAGTCGGTTTGCACCCTGTCCAAGTAGGGACCCTCACTCTAGTCAGGATAAGGGAGATACCTGCCCAGATAACCCCTGCACACCCCTTTGGTAGTTTGGCACAATCAGCCAGGCTTATCTCAGAAGCAATGTGTAAAGCATTTGCACATAACACACAGTAATAATTGAAAACACTACAAAAGGACACCACACCAGTTTTAGAAAAATAGCCAATATTTATCTGTGTAAAACAAGACCAAAACGATAAAACTCCAACATACAGTGTTAAAGATATGAATTTTGCAAGATTTACTCAAATACAGTTCCTTGAAGTCGATAGCTCCACCTGGAGCTATCACGGTGTTGTGATCAACAAAACCAACAGTTCAGGCCAGCCGCAGCGTCACGTGCCAGGTACAGTGTCTGGAAGACCTGCAAAAAGTACCTTTGAATTTGCAGGGCTTTGTGATCCTCACGGCGAGCTCCGGAGAGCGGTGTTGGTTCCGGCGTTGGTGCAGGAGCCGTCGGGCCCTTGAAATCACATGCCTTGCAGATTGAACTCTGGGCAGATGAAGTCAGGGGCGCTGGTGTGGTTGGCATCGGGGCTGCGGTGTGAAGCGGGACGATGCGGCGTGCGGTGCCCGCAGGTCATGGCTCGTGACTGCATCCAGCTGCGTCGGTGAGACCTGGCTGCGGTGTGAAGCAGGGCAGAGCGCTACGTGGTGTCACCAGGTCACTGTGCAGGCGGCGGCGTTGCTGAAGCACTGTCGTCGCTAGGCCCAAGCCAGCGGTGCGGGATGGGGCGGTGCTTCGTGACCCTCACGAGCGGTGCCTACAGGCCACAGTGCGGGCAGGTATGCCTGGTGACGACACTGGAGTCGATAATGCTGGCGTCAGTGGACCAGGGCTGCGGTGCGGGGCGGGAGGTGCTTCGTGTACCTCATAAGCTGTGTCCACAGGCCACTGTGAGGGCAGCGGCGCCATTGTCAGCATGAGCGGCAGCGTCGGGGATGCCCAGGCTACGGTGTAAGCCAACAACGCCGGAGTGCGGCTCCCACAGGCCGCTGTGAGAGCAGCGGCTCAGTGAAGTCGTCCAATGATGGCGTCGGTGAGACCAGGGTCACGGTGCGAAGCGGGCAGTGTGGCTCCGTGCAGCGTCGGCAGGTCACGGTGCAGGCCAGCACAGTCGTTGGTGGCGTTGCAATGGTTTCTCCTCTTGAACAGCACAAAACACGCAGTTCCCAGTGCTGCAGGTCGAGGAAACTGAGGTCTTTAGTGTCCCTGAGACCTCCAACAGGAGGAAAGCTCTTCTCCAAGCCCTTGTAGAACTCCCTCAAGCAGAACACACAGCAAAGTTCACCCTTTGCACTCTTTTCAGGCAGAAGCAGCAACTGCAGGCCAGTCCAACAAGCAACACAGCAAAGGGACAGTACTCCTCCTTCAGCTCTTGTCCTGGGCAGAGGTTCCTCTTGATTCCAGAAAGATTCTAAAAGTCTGGGTTTTGGGGTCTTCTTCTTATACCCTGTTCTGCCTTTGAACTTGGCAAACTTCAAAGCAGAGTCTCAAGTGTTTGCAAGATCCTTCCTTGTCCAGACCAGGCACAAGACTAACACCAGGGGCTTGGAGACTGCATTGTGTGGGGGCAGGCACAGTCCTTTCAGGTGCAAGCGACCACTCCTCCCTCCACTCTAGATCAGATGGCTCATCAAGATATGCAGGCTACACCCCAGCTCCATTTGTGTCACTGTCTAGAAGAGAGGTGTGAACAGCCCAACTGTCAAACTGACCCAGACGGGCAATCCATAAACAGGCAGAGTCACAGAATGGTTTAAGCACGCAAATTGCTACTTTCTAAAAGTGCCATTTTCAAACTCACAATCTAAAAACCAACTTCAATAAAAGATGTTTTTTTTTTAATTGTGAGTTCAGAGACTCCATATTTCTATCTGCCCTCAAAATGAATCTGCGCTTTAAAGTTATTTAAAGGCACCCCCGTGTTAACCTATGAGGGAGATAGGCTTTGCAACAGTGAAACCCAAATTCTTCAGTAATTCACTGTTACTACATGTAAAACACACCAGTACATGTCCTACCTTTTAACTACACTGCACCCTGCCCATGGGGCTACCTAGGGCCTATCTTAGGGGTGCCAGACACGTACCAAAACAGACAGTTTGGGCCTGGAAAGTGGGCACACTTGCCAGGCCGAGTTGGCAGTTTAAAACTGCACACACAGACACTTACATGGCAGATATGATAGAGACTTCTAGCTGCAGATTCCTTACCTTAGAATTCCCTGGTGTCAGCTTCGAATCCAGAATTCTTCTGCTGAGCAGTACCGTGCGCACACCGTCGGGTGGCGTCTGGCTCCGCGTGGCATCGTCAGCGTAATTGGAGCCATCTATGACACCACAGTTGCCTTTATAGACGCCACCTCGGCGCGTGTACGTCAGTTCTTTTCCTTCCGTGCCAGTTAAGCGCAAACCCGGATAAGAGCCACCCTTCTTTGACGAACGTCAATGCTTTTTCACCCTTTTGATTGTTTGAACATGTCTTCAAGAAAGACTGGGTTCAAGCCGTGTGGTGCATGTCATTGCACCATGTTGGTGACGGACCCGCACCGTTTGCCTTTGGTGCCTCGAGAAGGATCACAACTCCACCTTGTGCTCCGACTGTGGGTCCATGGCTCTGAAGACCTTGAGGGAGAGATCCCTCAAGCTTCTTGCGGCCCGACAGCCGTCTTTGGTCGGCGCAACTCCGAGGAGGTCACGGTCCTGTAGTCAAGTCCTGTTCCTCGCATTTGAGGTCGTCTGATCATTCAGGTAAGAGGCACAAGAAGTCCAAGCGGACTTTGACTTTGCCATGCCCGTCAGCCAACGAGGCATCAACGGAACGTTGTCACTCTGAGCGCGGTTCCGCAGAGCCGTCACCAGGGTCGACTCCACGTCTTCCCCCTTTTCTGGGGACCGGAGCGACCCCCTCTCAAATAAAGGAATTTTATGAGGCCATGCGTCTCATTTTTGAGCGGGCTGCACCCTCGGGTGGGTCTTCGGGCCCCATGTCTTCAGCAGGGGCCCCTCCGGGTTCGACGTCGACTGCTTTGGCGGCGGTGCCGTTGGGAACCCCAGGATCCGATACCGGACCGACGCCGGTCCCTCACAGTTGACCTCCTCTAGCACCGGGTCCGACGTCAACGATTACTCCACCACCGGCGCCCACCGGTGGTAGCTTCATCATCATAAAGGAGCTGGAGCGACATCGTACGACGCAGACTCTGACACCGATTCAGCCCAGATCATTGTCTGAGCATTATTTAGAACAGCCATGCACAGGAGAGGAATGGCAGGGGTCTGAGGACCCTTTAGAATATGACCTAGAACTGTGAATAGGACAGTCGCCTGCTGCCATAGACCAGCTCCGAGTGACCCCAGTTTCCTGACCCAACATCCTGACAAGAAGAGATTGGTGGTCCAAGCCTCTACTTCCCGTGGTGCCTTCCCTTCCGCTACCCCGGATAGGGAATCCAAGAGGCTGGATCAGCTTGGAAAGAAAATGTTTTCTTCCACCAGCCTGGCATTGAGGCTCTTGCCTATTGGGCTGTTTTTCCCATACTTTATGGGATACGGTGGCACAGGTGCTGCCCCAGGGCACGGAGGGCGTACGGGACACTCTCGTTCAGGCTGTCAAGGATGGGAGAGATGCAGGCAAGTTTACAATCAGGTGTGGATTGGACACGATCCACTTGCTGGGCAGAGCGATTTCATCGTCAGTGGCCCCATGTCGTCACGCCTGGCTGCGTTCAACTGGATGTTCGGGGGATGTCCAGTCAAGTTTGATGGACATGCCTTTTGATGGCTCTCGCCTTTTTGGTGAGAAGGCAGACTCCACGCTTGAGAGGTTCAATGATTCTCAAGCTGTAGCACTCTGTCTTTCGCCCCTTTCGAGGCTTCGGAAGGGGCGTGGTTCCACGCCTGCCACAGTTTAGCTACCGTCCTCAGGCTTCACAACATCCCGGAAGAGGACATGGTCGTGGTACCATCAGGCCCAGAGGATCTGTCCAGAGGTCGGCCCCTCCACTGCGCCCAAGCCCTCCTAGTGTGGTACAGAAACTGTCCATTTCGCGCTGGGTCGTTCTCTGTATAAAGATCTGCTACACTTTGGCCAAGAAGCAGCCTCCAGAGGGCTTCTGGGCTCACTCTACCAGAGGAAAAGCTGCTACCACTGCGTTAGCTCGTGGGGTGCTGGTGCTTGACATCTGCCAAGTGGCAAAATGGGCTTCCTTGCACACGTTTGCGAGACACTGCTGCCTGGATAGCCAAGTGAGAAGGGAGGGGCATTTTGCCCACTCAGTCGTGCAGGACTTCATGGTATAAAATACATCCTTAAGACCCACCGCCAGGAATTCTAGCCTGGGTAGCTATTCTACGGTAAGAAATCTACAGCTAGAAGTCTCTATCAGATGAACAAGTTACTTACCTTTGGTAATGAATTATCTGGTAGAGAGTCTATCTAGCTGCAGATTCCTTACACCCACCCGGGCCTCCCCACTCTGCGAATATATTCATTTATATATATTTATGTATATGTGTTTTTGGTATTTTTGCATTTCTTAAAGGCATGTAATATTTTTATTCAAACAATCAAGTGAAAAAGCTAAACTAAACTAAATACTGTTAGTTTATCCATGACACTGCGCTTCTGACTTTGAAAGTTGTGGGAAAAGAACTGACGTACACGTGCCGAGGTGGCATCTATATAGACAACAGTGATGTCATAGATGGCTCTAACGAAGCCACGCGGAGCTGGACGACGCATGCGGATCCGAGCGACACCACAGTGCGCGCAGGGTTCTGCTAAGCAGAAAAGTTCTGGATTCTAAGCTGACCCCAGGGAATTCTAAGGTAAGGAATCTGCAGCTAGATAGAGTCTCTACCAGATAATTTGTTACCGAAGTACCCACTAGTTGCATTTGATTTACAGGCCCTGGGCACCTCTGGTGCACTTTACTAGAAACTTACCAGTAAATCAGATATGTCAATCATGGATAAACCAATCAACAGTACAATTTACCTAGGGAGCACTTGCACTTTAGCATTGATTAGCAGTGGTAAAGTGCGCAGAGACTATAAACCAGCATAAACAGACCTGAAAGAATAGGAGGAAGA
Source organism: Pleurodeles waltl (assembly GCF_031143425.1). Lineage (NCBI taxonomy): Eukaryota > Metazoa > Chordata > Amphibia > Caudata > Salamandridae > Pleurodeles > Pleurodeles waltl. The sequence continues at coordinate 1,426,752,493 of NC_090444.1, read as the reverse complement.
AGGCAAAATGTTTGGGGATAACCCTGCAAAAAGGGCAATTTCCAACAACACTGTAATGGAACACTTGTGGAATATGACATCCCGGACAAACTTTTGAACATCCTAGTCAAACTACATTGCAACAACTCAGCTAGGGTGAAATACAACTCCAAAGGGGAATGTACAATGGCCTTTGGAACCAGTCCGAGTCGCACAAGGATGCTCCTTAGCACCTGCACTCTTTAACATATATCTAAACAATATGGGCAATACCTTCTCTGCATTAACCCTAGATGTTCCGAAACTAGGAGAGGATCTAATTTTGATTATTTTATCTGCCGATGATGCAGTATTACTGACTTGCATTGGAATTGCTGTACATCACCTCCTAAAAGGCTGCGAGTCATTCTGGGAACATAAAAAAATATTGTCAGTTAACATCAAAAAGACAGAATTTATGATTCTCAAGCTAAGGTCGAAACTAAAAACACCTTTCAGAATTGACAACAAAGCTATTGAGATAGCTTACATCCTCATTTACCTAGGAAAATATCTTGATGCAGCGTTCAAACGGGTGGGACATCTTTCTAAAAGCAATATCACTTTAAGGCCACTAAACTGAGCCTTTATGACCTTTCCAAACAGATACAGTGACATATCAGTCAGCCCTGCTATCATTGCTAAAACAAAAACCAAATCTGCATGTTTATATAGGGTTGAGATTTTGGGCTATAAAAGTACATCAGCTATCCCGAGATCACTGTAAATAATTTATTTTAACCTACTTAACTTTGGCCGGACTCCCCTATGTTGGCTGTAAGAGCAGATTGAGCAATCCTTAAAAATGAGGATGATATCACCCTCCAACCTGTGCTGGGTTCTTTGAACCCAGATTTTCAGTCTTCTTGAAAGCTTTACATGATTTACGCGGGTATAAGTCCTATAAGTCTCTCTTAGTTCAGATATGTTGCTAAAATACTTATTAAAATAGGCTGCCAAGGTCTGTGTACTGACCCTGAGAACTTAGCCTGTTTTAAACCTGCCGGTAATAAAGAATCAATTCAGGGCATTTCTGTGGAGCCACAACTCATCAAAAAGATGTTTTTCTGCTGAGACAGTTCAGGTTCATAAAACCAGATATTTCGTACGTGCCATACCTCAACCAAATTGTTTTAAAAACTAAAAAATACATATACATAAAATTGAGAGTAGGAACTCTTCAGGTTCTTTCCTTTATCACAGGGTGGAACAGCCAGGCAAACAAAACTGATAAGTGTGACTGTGTTTAGGGAGATGTAAAACAACTATGCACTTTATGCTTCTTTGCTGGAAAACATTGCAAGCAGGAGAACCTACTGTGGCTGATATTTTTAAATAAAACATCAGGAACTGCACAGAAGCCCTTGAATTTCGCTATCGAACTGATCCAAAGAAAATTCCTTTGGCTGTAGCAACATACATCCAATTAGCTTGGAAGATGAAGAAATCACTAAAATATGTTTAAAGTGAATGATGAACCAAGTTGTGACATAGATACGATGTCTAACCTACTTTTACTTTGTTCCCATCAAAATATGTTTTGCAGGGGGGGTTAGAGTGCTTGAACGAAAATGGTGGCTCTTTGAAACTGCTCTGTGGGCTGAAGCTGAAATCCTTCAGACCAGTCCTGTAAAGCTACATAGGTGCCACTTTGAACACGCTGGTATGAGGAGGTGAGCCGCAGGAGCAACATCTAACTACCCGCTGGCCCTCAAGATGCAGGAGTCACTATTTAGCCAGAGAAGAACATGCAGTGCTGTGGCCTACTGCTAACAGCCATGGCGACATGGGCGTGCTTGTGTGCACCTCCAAGTGCGGTGACAGCGGCACTTGTGGCTGCTCGTGGTTCCCTGCAGGAACAAGAATCCAAGGGAGAGGATCGGTATCCCTACTCTGTTAGCGGCCCGGTCCTGCGGGCGAGAGAGATGATGTGACTTAGGCCACACCTGTCTCCTAAAGGGCACTTGGGTGGCCCTGCATCTGTCGCCTGCGACCGGCGAATGTAGTGTCTTAAATGGGCGGACTGCACTAGTCCGTTGGACCCAGATGGACGGCTGATGATGCCGTGCTCGTGGGGGGGAGAGCCGGGAGGAAGGGAGGGCTGCTACATCATCACATGTACCCATTCTTACGCAGGACCTCCATTGCAGCCAATTAGCGGCAGCTGAAAGCCACCGCTCCTGCTTACCCAATGCCCTTGGCACTCTTTGTACTGTAGAGCTGCTACTAGCTGAGCGCTTTCACAAGACGGACCTGTGGGCCCTGTGGCAAGCACAATACCCTTACGACTGTGGCTTCTGTCATTGTATTGCAGTAGGTTGTTCTGTCATGGCTGTGGCGCGGGACCCTTCTCAGCAGGGTTGCCTGAGACCACAAATGTTAAGAGAAGAATGCTCCGTAAAAGGATCATTTCCAGTATGGGCAAGCCAGACAAGCAGGCCTGCCTGTACTCTGAGGCCCATGGGAGCCATAGACCCTGACTGCCAAGATGTGTAAGAAAGAGGGACGGCTGAGGGGGATTACCTTCACTCCAATGAGGTCACTTCTCTTCTAAGATAGATGATTCCAAAATTGACTCTCTCATCACCCTGAATGAATGAACAACTGGATCCCAGAATGTGCGAATAGGCATGAATGCAGAATATCAGATGTAGACGACGGCAGGGCACACCAAAACACACTCCTAAAGAGATGGAAATGGAAAAGACAAAACTGAAAAACGAACACCTTGAGGCATGCTTACAGAGAAGTAATATTATAATTCTGGAAGTGGCTGAGTCAGCGACGCTGGGTGAACAGAAGAGTAAATAGGAAAACTACTCCCAGAAATCTTTAGAGTAGACTTCCTCTCCCACATATAGGTGGTGGAGAGAGTGCACTAAGCTTTGGCCCCCTTTTCTGATCCCAGGAGCTGCACCACACACCATTATTGTGAGACTCAAACTATGGGACCACAACACCATTTTTTTTTTAAGACTCACAAGGGGTGACAAAAAAGCGCACCATCTAAAATGAAGGTAGGACCTTGTCGTTCTTCCCAGACTTCACTTTGAAGGTGCAGGATGCATGCCGCAAATTTGCATCTGTCAAGAAAAAAATAGATAATAATAATAATTTATCCTGCTGTATCCAGCACTGCTGTGTTTCCTCTTAAAGGGCAAAATGCTGATTTTCACAGATTTTAAAAAAGCGGTTTCACTCCTCAACAAATATCGCAAAGCTGCTGTTAGTTTCCTCCATTCCAGGACACGAGTCCACATGACCACCGCCTGAATGACATAGAATATTCAGAAGGGACTTTAGATGCTGGACTCTCAGAATCATGGGGACTGTATGCGAGGTACACAGTGGCGGTGGGTAATTTTAGGAGGGAGGGGAGCGGGCGGGAAGCACACTTATTCATTCACACACGCATGCACATCCATTCACAACATTCATCAACATTCAAACATACACGCACGCACCAAACATTCCTTTAAAAAAAAAACACACACACACAGTCCTTCAGCTTGGAGGTCCCAGGACGGTTGGAACTGCTGTCTTCCCTCTCTGGCTGACCACAGGTCATCCAGAGAGGGAAGGCAGCAGTCCCAACTTCGTCACATAGTGGGATGGGGTCAGTGAGAATTCTGACCCCTCCCCACTCTGTGACGAGGTGTCACTGATTGACACTTGCCCTGGGTGCTTCAGGGCTTAAACCTGAAGCCCCTGGGTCGAAGTCAATCAGTGACGCTTCCCCTCGTCATCGAGGGGAAGGTCCTTGAGGCACCTTTGCTGAGCTGAGGAGGTCACACCCATAAGAGCTGTGACCTCTTCAGCCCGGCAAAGTTCAGCTCAGGTAGCCAGGAGTCTGCGCAAATCGCACATGTTTCACTCCTGGCTGCCTAATCTGAACATGAAGAGTGTCTGTCAGGCTGACCTTTGCTCAGCCTGACAGACACTCTTCATGAGGGGCAAATAGTGGGGCCGCAGCTGGAGGTACATCAGCTGAACGCGATATGGACTCCCTGGCTCTTGCCCTGAAGAGGCCCATCTGACAATGTGAAATACCCTTTTCTATTCTGACGCTTCTTGGTAGTTTATATATTTCTGGTCCGCTGAGGCATTAGTGAGCTTTGCCACTTTTTACAAGCACCTGTACAGCTCCAAACCAGTAGATTCTGCTTGTGACATGCATGTGTCCTTAAATGATGCCTTTGTGGCATGGCTCGCCCCTGACCAACGGGGGATGTTGTGCCAGCAGATCACAGCGGAGGAACTCAGTGGACTTATCACTCATTTGAAAAAAGGCAGCACTCCCGGAAGTGACAGCCTTCCAGCCTAATTTTATAAATCATATGCGGAAGACCTTATTCCAACCTTGCTGCCTGCCTACATAGAGCCATTTTGGCCAGTTGGGGTTCATTCCTGTCTGCTGTACGATGCACAATCTGCTCATGCTCTTTGCATTTACTCATCAACTAGATCCCAGTGTGGAGGTTGTGGTGGCATTGCTAGATGCTAGATAAGGCATTTGTTTCAATTGAATGGGTGTTTCTTTTCACAGGGCTAAAAATTAAGGATGTGGGAAGGGGCTTCCTACCATGGGTCAAATAATATATAACTCCTCCAAGGCACGAATAAGGGTAAATGATTTGCTAACCAAGCCCTTTGAAATTGGCTGGGGCCCAGGCAGGGATGTCCCTTGTGCTTGTTACTATTTGCTATTGTAATTGAACCCGTGGCTTGCCTTCTAAGAGCTAGACGCCACCATTGGGAGATTTGATTTGATAAACGCGATGTCCTACTGTCAATATATGCAGATGACATTCTCCACCAATTAAAAAATACAGCCTGTAACCTGCATGCAATTAAACTATGGTTGTGGTTACAAAAAAGTTGGAACAAGTCTTTACCTTTTCCCCTCATGGATGCCATGAGGCGGCCGGAGTTTGAGTTCCCACTATGCTGTACAACAGATCGGGCCAGATACCTGGGTATAATGTACCATAGAGACTTTGTTAACATCATATGAGCAAATTATGGAACTTCTATTTCTGCATCACCAATTTGGTACAGAAGTGGATCAAGCTTCCCCTAGCGGTGGCCGGTAGCATCGCACTGATGAAAATGGTGGTGCTTCCAAAACTGTTATACGTATTCCAAAACATCCCTGTTCCCCTCCACACAGTGTTCTTCTCGCAATTACTATAACGCATGTTCAGTTTGGAAACAACCCCGGATTGGATGGTCCAAATTACAGAACCCCTATGACAAAGGCAGATTCTGTACCCTAAAGGTTGAGCTCAACTATTTAGTGGCACAGGCCCAATTAGCTTATCATTGGATACATGATATGTGGACCTAGTGTGCGACCTGGCGGAGCTGGCCCCATCCAAACTAAACTTTTATGCAAATCATCTTGCCCAGACCGAGAAATGCATACAGGAGCGTGTTTGAGCTGAGCACTGGTGCGTTTGGCAGAGCTAAGTGGGGATCACCATAAATTCACTGCCCTACCTGAAATTTCACACTATTTATATGCCTAACATGGAGCATAATCCCGTTCGGCTTCCATTATTACAGCACAAACAATTTTGATACATGTGGTAACGCTTCTTCTATGTTAATTTATTACACATTAGGACTCGTTTTAGGCCAATTAATCTTGTGACCCAGTGGAGAGACACAGTAGGACCGATCAATATGTCAAGCAATATATCAATAATGTCATCAGTATTTACCACCACAATGCACTTTACTTTGGATAAAGACATTAATCAAATTGTCGATGCAACCATGACTTTTTAGCCATGAATAACCACACCTTTTGATAGAATTTTATGAATTTTATTCCCTATTGATTACAATCTACGAGCAGAAGAGTTAATCTCAATACCAAGAAGCATAAGAGCATAGTCACAATATGGCAACTGTGATAAGATTTCATTAATGCAAGAATCACAAACATAAGAACATAGCACGGCGTGAATATAGATTAGATTACAGCAAATATCATGTGTGTGTCAGTTCAGCATAGTGTAACGTCAGTCATCTGTCTATTTGTGTCAGTCAGAGTGAACTCCTATCCTAACCACTAATTAGCATCAGCATGTTGGACTTCATGCAAAACAACTTAGAACATCAATTTAGAAAACATCTAGCTATGGTCTCTATCAAAATGAGCAGTTGGTACCTAGAAAGGAAAAGCAAACAGACAAATTACAAATTGCATTGTCATAATTACCCTCCAAGGATTAGATCAGCACACAGGATCAGTCTTCGTCTTCAGGACATCAGTCAAAACGCCATCAGTCTAAACTCGTCTAAAAGACAGGGGACACTTCCCTCATAAGGAGGAGAAATGTAAAGGGGCAGTCTATGGGTGAGGATGGTTTAATAAGTCTCAAAGTCACCGAACAGAGTGACAGAGTTTCTGGATAAAATTAATAGCATTCCCTACCTAGTTCTAGCGACCCTTCTGTGACATGAGTTTTTATCCCTTTTTCGTAATACCTTCCCCCAAAATTCTATTGGACATTTACTATACCCCACTATCTTTAACCTATCAAATTATACATTAGGTAATTCTAATTGTCACCCCACGATAATTCATAACATTTTGATTGGTCTTCATAATTGACGCCTTCGGAGGTTGCACATCCGGGGGTTACTTCACCGCTTGGCACATCTTCTCGGGTCATGAGTTCCTTTGTCCATGGTTTAAACGTCCTTGTACATTACATTAATCTACTTTTGTTTCAACTTTGTATATAAACTCATACTAAAGCAGCAAGCATGCGGATGAGAACAGAATTCGTACTGATACATTGGGATGAAGAAAAGGAACATTTGCAGGGTCATGGCTCTTTGCGAGTCAGCACACTGAAAAACAGAAAAATGCTTTTAATATGAAAGTCAGGCACCTAAAACTCCACAGCTCACGCTAACTTAAGGCCTATAAGATTTTCAGTACAATATCGTAACCGCTAATATAAGCTTGATTAACCATAGCATTAACAATTTTACTCATTATTGTTATTAGTTCGCATACACATTGGTAGCTCCACATATCATAGTCATAATTCAAATGCACGTTAAGCAAATCACTAATTATTGTCGTTTTCTATGCAGCATCGTTAAGCATTGATATAAGCATTTCACTTTCGGATATGTATTATTTAAACTACGCTCTCTCAGTCCCTCCTCTGATGACGCTCGTCATCACACAAACCTTTCCCTTTGACCTTTCACTTTTAATTTTTCACCTTGCGCATAATGCGCATTTCAACATCTTGTCCCTTATGTGAACTTTCCCAAATTTCATTGAACATTTCCTCTCTTTCACCTACTTCGTTTTTTCTGGTTCTTTTAGTCCAATTTTTCCATTGATTTTGCATGCTCCCCATAATCCTAATAGACAGACCAGAACAATTAATAGACCCATGAGTATTTTCGCAAGCACCCCATTCCAAATATTGGTAAACCAGCTCCCTACTCTGGCAATTCCCTTTCCGAATTTCTCCCAGACACCAAGTTCCTTCATATCTGTACTATCTCTAGTTAGGTTAGTAAGCATACCTCTAATCTTTTTACTATTGTCCGGAATGAACAAGCAACAATGGCGCTCGTTGAGCATCTTACAGACCCCTCCACTCTTTGCTAAAAGAATGTCTAAAGCAAGTCGATTTTGAAGAGTCATAGCTCTTTCTGCAGCAAGTTCAGTATCCATCAGGAGTATAGCCCCTGTGAAATTTGTCAGCATGTTATCCGCAGTAGTAGACAACTTTTGAATTTTCATAGAATTCAAGATAACCCCCACTGAAGGGATTATAGCTCCAAATATGTCACCAATGACAGCAGCCACTGATTCTCGTTTTTGTCTAGGATGTTGTAATTCAGACGTTTTAGGTATTTGTTTTAAGTCATCAATCTGGTAAATCTTTGAGAAGACTGTTCCCAAATAATATGTCCCATACCATCCCTTAGGGAGATGGTAATAAGCATTAAGTCCACAGATGTAATAGATCCCAGGGATCGCTGGATCCTGTCCATTCAACATAAATGTCCACTTACCCTGAAACAAAAACACATGTCTGCATTCACTCGTTCCCACAAACAAATTGTCCTGTTTGGATTTTGGCCTGTATATACAAAGTCTACCTACATGTAATGCGTCTATAGCTAGCTTGCCTTGTGTTTTGATTATGCTTACACTGTAATCATTTGCATATGTGCGTTTCTCTAACCCTTTTTCTAATCTTTCCTTCAATGCTTTGCGTCTATCATCATTGTTATCTAAAAAGCTTTTCTCTACAGGTGACAGTAAGCAGGTCAAATTATTGCGATGTGCATAAGCGGTCCCAAATGTAAGCGTTGGCTCAAAGAATCCTCTAACTATTTTTATATCATGTTCCTTAGCTAATTTGTTCAGGAATTCAATCACAGGCACAAAAGAAAACACGACATCCAGATTTGAATAAAAGTATTGCACATGCTCTTGATTATAGAACCTTGTTAGTAGCAAACTGCTACTAATCCCGTAAATTAGAGGGAGGCTATGGTAAGTAACTCCTTCCTGCACAGATGAAGGAATCTTAGTGCACACATAACAGTCTTTCGCATCCATGGTCTCCACATACTCATTTAGCAAGCGATAGAAGACATTAGTAGAAAGTTCCCCCTTTGAATTAGTTCCCTCATGCAAGTGTCTTGCATCCTGCTCAAATCTTTCTCACGGTGTTAGTGTTGTAGTTTCAGGTTTTGAAGTAGCGTTAATAGTCTCTTTCTCTATCCACGGCATTCTCACAATCACTCCCACAATTATTATTGCACACACAATACCTATTATAAGTCCTAGCCAACCACACACCTTACTTCCCTTGTTACTACCTCTATTATAAGCCATGTCTGTATAGAATCAGATAGTAGATCAACAATTAACTTGAGGATGATTTAGAATTTTTCTCTTGCTCTCTGCGTGTATTTACAGCGTCTTCACTCACTCCAGGACCCCTTTTGTCAATTCAGGTTAGCAGCTTGTCATAAATAGGTTTTTCTAAGTCAATCCGGTTTTAAGGTCACTTTCAGTAATTTATAAAGTCTCTTTTATCAGTTTTCAGATTTTTGATTTTAACCAAGTCTTTCTTTTAGATTAGTTCAGGTACCATAGTACTGGCCTGGTACTTCTCGGTCAAAACAGAATGCTAGGAATTCTTGTTGCCACTCAGATGTTGTAGCATATGCCCATTCAGGACCTGTATATCTTCTGTTTGCGACCCTCTTTCTTTTCAGCCTTCGTTCACCTTGCTGTTCTCCTTCACTTAGGTCTTCCACTCAGGATGTATCATTCTCCTCTATTATTGTGTCACTTGGTGTATCTTTTATCCTTAAGAGTGGTTTCTCTGGCGAGTTATCACCCTTATGCGTCTTCTTTTGATGTGTCTTTTTAGGACGCTGGACAGCACCCTCCTCTTGTAATATGGTGTTTTCACTTGATGGACCTGCAATTGGCTCATGAGACTCTGGCACACTCCGATTTCTCTCTTCTTCTACTATTTCTCCTTCTTCTTCTTCTTCTTCTTCTCCTTCTGGGTCTGTACCGGGTTCGAGTTCTAACCCGTATCTGTCTACTTCTGAGAGAATCTCTCCTTGATTTAGTTCTCCTGCTGCCTCTACTGAAATAGGCCCTCTGTCACCTCTCTCGAACTCATTAACTGTTTGAGGGACGAGGCTGTTCTCAGTGGGCTCTCCGGCAGTCTCAGTTCCTTCTTGACTGTTTTCTGGCCCTGAGACTTCTCTTCCTGAAGCTGTTGTGCCGGAAACTACAAGTTCCTCTTCAACAGGACACGTTACCTTTTTTGTGTGACTGGCATGCATCCAGTTTGGAACTTCTGCACTCTTTACAGCAGTAGTAGTTGTCAAAATTACTTGAAATGGCCCTTTCCAACGTGGCTCCAAACACGACTTTCTCACGTGCTTCTTGACAACCACCCAGTCACCAGCTTGTAGAGAGTGGCCTGGATCGCCAATCGGTGGCAATGTGTTAGCTTCCACCTGGTGAGAGAAAGAGCGAATCACATCAGCCAAACCTTTGCAGTAGTCCAACACAATATCATCTGTGATATTCACTAGAGCATTTGCAGGTACTGCTGGCAACCTCATAGCTCTACCCATGAGGATCTCATGGGGGGATAGTCCCGTTTTCTTGTCTGGGGTGTTTTTCATTGACATCAGCACTAAGGGCAATGCATCTGGCCATTTCATATTGGTAGCTGTGCACATTTTTGCCATTCTCGATTTTAAAGTACCGTTCATTTGCTCCACTAGTCCTGATGCTTCGGGCGGTAGCTACAATGCAGCTTTTGTTCGATGTCAAGTGCGGCACACAGGAGTTTAATCGCCTCATTGTCGAAGTGTCTGCCCCTATCTGACTCTATAGAGAACGGAAACCCGAACCTTGGTATCAGTTCCCTCAGTAGTAGTTTTGCAACTGTGAGACTGTCATTCCTACTTGTGGGGTAGGCTTCAATCCAATGACTGAAAACACATACAATCACCAACACGTACTTCAATCCTCCACAAACAGGCATTTCAATGAAGTCCATTTGCATTTTGCTGAATGGACCACCAGCTCTCCCAATGTGGCTCAAAGTTACCACTGTCCCTTTTCCAGCATTCATCTGTTGACAGATGATGAACCTGTGACAAATGACCTCGTCGGCATGTCTGAATTTTGGGTTGAACCAGTCGATTTTAAATGACCTGATCATTGCATCCCTCCCAAGGTGAGCCTGTCCATGATACAGCCTGGCAAATTGTGATAGAAGGCTGTTTGGCAGGACTAGTTTTCCTTACTCTGAGAACCACAAATCATCAGCCCTATGTATTCATTGCATTCTCTGCTAGGAATGTTTTACCTCTTTGCTTGCACGACTTTGTAATGTTTTTAACTCGTCTAGCGTGTCAACTACCCGTAATGCAAAGTTCAAACATGTCATTTTCAGGTTGCGGTAACAATTCCCATTGCTCCTTGAACGATATACAGTTCATTGCGCAAAACCTTGCGACTTGATCTGCATAACCGTTTCCCATGGACACAAAGTCTTGTGATCGAACATGAGCATTGCATTTCACCACGGCAATTTCAAAAGGTAACTGAATTGCATGTAACAAATCCTTTATTTGTTCACCATTTTTCACGGGAGAACCAGAAAAGGTCATGAAACCTCTCGGTGACCAAAGTTGGCCAAAATCATGTACAATTCCGAATCCATACCTGCTGTCAGTATAGATAGTGACTCTCAAGTTCACAGCTGCGTGGCATGCTTTGGTAAGGGCAATTAATTCTGCCACTTGAGCGGAAAACACTCTCGAGACAGGAGGCTTCAATGATACCAGCTATGGTACATACCGCATAACCAGCTCTCAGTGTTCCAACAGAATCTCTTAAACAGGACCCATCAACAAACATGATACAGTCATTTTCTTTCAACTGTTTGTCCTGAATGTCTGGACGTGGTTTGGTACATCGTTCAGTTACCTCAAGACAGTCATGTTCAAATTCTTCCTCATTGTTGATTTCAGTGTTTTCAACAGGAAGTAAAGTTGCCGGGTTCAATACAGTACACCACTTGAGTGAGACATTTGGTGACCCCAGTATGATTGTCTCATACTTAGTGAGACGAGCATTTGTCATGTGCTGAGTTTTAGTTTGAGTCAACAAAATTTCAACTGAATGCGGAACCATTACTGTTAGGGGGTATCCCATGACTATGCCTTCACATTGCGTAAGGCTCTGACCAACTGCTGCGACAGCGTGCAAACAACCCGGTAAGGCTGCTGCGACGGGGTCCAAGGTAGCTGAAAAATATGCTACAGGGCGATTTGCACCTCCATGGACCTGTGTTAAGACAGACAAAGAACAAGCATCACGTTCATGACAAAACAGTAGAAAAGGCTTTGTATAATCAGGCATTCCTAATGCTGGTGCCCTGCACATGCATTCTCTTAATTCCATAAATGACTCGAGCTCTTCTTTGGACAAAGCTATGGTACATGGCTCATCCTTGATCTCTTTGCCTGTCAGTTTTATCAAAGGTTTTGAGATGATCGAGAAGTTGGGTATCCACTGGCGACAGTAGCCCACAAATCCCAAAAACATCCGGACATCTCTTTTTGTCGTTGGAGGGTTCATTTGCAAAATGGCTGTTATTCTTTCTTTTGATATTCTCCTGGACCCTTTTTCGATTAGATGCCCTAGGTATTTCACCTCTTTCTGACAATATTGCAACTTCTTAGGTGACACCTTGTGCCCATTTTTTCCCAAATGATTCAGTAAGGCAATGGTATTGTATTTACAATTGTCCCTAGTTTTGGATGCAATCAGCAAATCGTCAATGTACTGTACTAGAGTCGAATTGAAGGGCAGCACCAAGGACTCCAAATCCTTTTTCAATATCTGATTGAAGATGGACGGTGATTCAAAAAACCCTTGAGGAATTCTGCACCAACTGTACACCTTATCCAGGAATTTGAAACTGAACAAAAATTGACTATCCTCATGAAGAGGTATCGAAAAGAAGGCTTGTGACAAGTCTACAACATTGAACCATTCAGCATCACAGGGAACCTGGAACATGATTACCGCTGGATTGGGCACCACAGGGAAACATTTTACCACAATTTTGTTTATTTTTCTCAAATTCTGCACAATTCGAACTTTCCCACAGGGCTTCTTCAAACCCATTATGGGAGAGTTACACGGACTGCTCAAAACCTCTTTCAGGACTCCCTGTCTCAGAAAATCTGCAATTATTTTTGACACTTCGATGAGAACATCTTGTGTCATATGATATTGTGGCACCTGAGGGAACACTGCATTTGGCTTTATCTGGACTCTAACTGGTTCTACCCCTTTTATTAGTCCTACTTCCTTTCCGGTCAGGTCCCATACTTTCTCTGTTACCGTCCCCTGCAACTCGACAGGTAGATCAATCATGGTAAGCATCGGGAACAGGGTAATCAAAGGGTAATCCTCATTAGCTGTCCCTGTGTCCTCCTCTGAGAACTGACCTTCATCTCCCTCATCGTCACTATTCGTCTGTACTTCGATTCCGTCATTGGAACAGGTAATCGAACATTTTGTCTTGCACAGTAAGTCCCTTCCCAGTAGGGATACCGGACTCGAATCGCAGACTACAAACCTATGTAGCTCCTGAAAGTTGCCGATCTCAACCTGTACTGGATCTGTAATCGGGTTTGTCAGATACTGGTTTGCTACTCCGACTACCCTTATGGTACGCACTAAAAGTGGTATTTTGGAACCTCTGCACTTCTGACTGTAGAGCGTGTCGCTCCGGTATCAACCAGAAATGAGACCTTATAGCCCATCACTTTTCCTTCCACATATGGACCCCTTTGATCCACCTCTAAGGATGCTGCAAGCCTGCACTCTTCACTGTCTGAGCTATCATCTGACCATTCCTCATTAATGCTATTTTCACCTCGTAATGGGAACTGTTGTACTGTATTATTTTGACTCATTACCTGACCTGTGACCTGTTGAGGAAGCATCACCTGTTGCTGTCCCATCGGAGCCATTGGTAGTTGTATTTGCTGTCTAGGTCCACAGGAATCTGCTGTGTACTGGTTGCATTTGCACTGACTGAAAACGCGGCATTTGCATCTGCTGCATGGGCTGTACCCCTTGCATTTGTACCAGATTGCTCTGAAAATTCGGGTTTTGATGTCTCATTTTTGGGCCCCTTACATTTTGCAATGTACTAGCATTAGCACTTTGCTGAACAACACCATCCTGCACCATATTCGGGCACTCCCGTTCCAGTGCCCCACGCCCCTGCACGCGTGACATGGTGACATCTTTTTCGCCCCTTGTACGTCATTTTGAACCACAACAGTATTCAAGTCTGAACCGCGATTCACAAACCCTCGGCCTCAACCTCTCGGCTGTGTCTGAAACACACCATTCATTTGTGGTTGTTGCTGTATCATCTGTTGAACTCCGTTTCCCTGTATTCCTGCCTGTGTAGCCCTTATCTGCATCACCATCACTTTCTCTTTCAGCTTTTTCTTTTTCAGCTCAATCTCATCACTACAGTATTTTGCATACTGTAACATTTCATCAATCGGCTTTGCTTACCAACAAATCAAATGATTCTTAAGCATCTGGCTAACTTCTGGTCTCAATCCTTCGATGAATCTAAACACAAGATGGTTCATGTCCTTCGGTTCAATAGTCTCAATACCACTATAGTGTTTGAATGCCTTTAACAATCTCTCATAGTAAGCATGTATTGATTCCTTAACCTCTTGAGAGGTCCAGTCGATTTTCTGCCAATCAGTCACCTTTGGCGACACCTTTTGTTTCAAAAACTCAATCACCTTATGATAATACTTCATCACCTCTTCAGAGGGTGCCCCAGTCACCTTATCCATTGCCGGCTCCTTCATCGGCCAATCTACCCCTCTCTTGCATTCAAGCCACAAATCAGGCGGAACAATGATCTCAAACAAGGTATTCAAGTCTTCCCAAAGACATTTTGCAAGTTTCACAAACCTGTCTGTTTGCTGATACCACTCGATCGGTTTCCCTCTCAATCTGGGATAATCATTGGTAAAAGATAGGATGTCTCCTCTGGACCACGGTACACGGACTAAGACACCACCAGCTGTCTCTCTCATGGGTAATATTTTTACTGAATCCACATCGGGGGAGGCCTTAGCTTGGTTAGACCCTGGACTGTCACCCTTCTCCTTATCTCTTTTCTTTGCCCACCTGCCTTCCCATTTTTCCAGTGCACCCCAGATTTGCGCACATTGCAACAATTCTTTCAAATGTGCCTTCATCCCCGCAGACCTCATGTGCTCAAAATCTTTAGAGTCAAAATCCAATCTGTAACTTCTTTTCAGGTGTTTAGTGTTTCCGATATCAATATTGTATTTGTCCGCCAGGTTCGCTAATCTCTGATGTACCTTGCCGACTTCTTTGGTAATCTTAGGGCACAGGAATCTTAATTCTGCTTCCGTGTATGACTCCAATCTGTTTACTCCCATTGTACCTTCCACTAATTCAGCAGCTTCTGCCCCTAATCTTACAAAGTTTAGGTACTCGTCTTGCTTTTCCTTTTCTGGTTTGACTGTAACCACTGCAGCCTTTTGTGAAGTATAAGTCTTCTCTAGCCATTCATTTAACTGTTGTACTGTGAAACCCTGCAATGAAATGTTCCCTGCATGTATCATCGGTGAATGTGAGGTGTTCGTACTCATTGTCTGTGAAGTTAAAACTCCTAACCCTGCTTGACGCATTGCTTCTATGGGTGCTCCCACTGGGCTAAGGTCCATTAAAGACCTCGGCTGTTCAACTGCTTGCTCTCCTGGGGCCATTATCTGGGGAGTTCCCATAGACCCTCCTCTTATCACATCTTGAGTCATCACTCCCTGGTCACATACGCCATTTTTGCCTTGCGCATATAATGGAACTGGTGGACCAACAGTAATGGGCAATGATATGGCAGCAGGTGTCTGACCTGGTCCCAGACTCCGTGGAGCATTAACCCCCTAGGTCTGTTCCAAGGTAGCTGGGACAGGCACTAATGGCGGGCCAGCTACTGGGTTGTACCCTGGTATCAGTTGTGGCTGCGGTTGGGACAATAATTTCGGAGTTGACTCAATCTGCACTAATTTTGATTTTGTGTATATCGGGTCTGGCGGCACTATCAGATTTGTTGTAGTCTCAAGTACTGGGATGTCTGGGTAGATTCTCTGTATCTGTGGTGGAGGTTGCAACTGTATCGGTATGTCTGGTGCAGTGGGTACACTGACACCATTCTGTATCGAAGCCGTATCACTAGTCTGTACCGTATCAGCAACTCCCTTTTCCTGCGTCTGGTTCCCAGGATGTTTAAGAGACATTAGATCCCAAACCGCTTACGCCTCATACTGAGCTGGCCTCGGAGGTGGTTTCTGTACACTTAATATCCACCTCAAATTTTCAAGAACCCTAGTATTGAACATTCCATGTTCCGGAAACGCGAAACATCCCTCCTTCTCTCTCAATTTGCGCCACTGCTTCATCCATAAACATGGCGCAACACCTTTCTCTTCCATGACTATAAGCTGGAGTACCCTAGGGTGGTGTAGGCTCCCCATCAGTTGCTACAATATATGTGTCTCCTTTCAGAGCACTCTTAAATGCCTTAACAAAATTCATTTTTGCGATTTTCTCTTGTTTTGTATTTTATTCAGAAGTGACTTAGTTCCCAGGATACTCTTCACCCACCTTTCTCAACCTATTGCCTCTCACGGACGGCAGCCAATCCGTGCACGACCCCTCTTGACAACTGGCCTATCGCAGCACCACTGACGTCACACACACACACACACTCTGCAGCTGACAAAGTCTTGCGGCTCGTCCGCTCCTCACTGAACCCACACAAACTAATGCAAATTATTGCGAGCACCTTAAATGACAATACAAATCTGCTGGTTTACTACAGGAAGTGTAACACATTCGCTTCAGAACTTTACAGAGATTTCACTTGAAGCCTCAGCCGCTACTTTCTCTTTGTCAGTTCCCGCATACGCAAGCAGAATTCGACCCAGAAATTCTACTCTCGACTTGTCAATGGCTCGTCCTAGTACACTTTAGAATTTGCTAAATCTCCATCGAAGCTTTCACAAATACATTTACTCAAACTTGACTGGTCAACCACGCCCGATTGACCTATTAAACCGCACAAATTACATAAACCCAAGTGTCTCCTACACTTGTCAACATACTCCGGAGTCTTAGACCACGACAGGTCCGTACATAAACAACCAACCACATGGATAATTTTGAGCACCAAGCGCCACACTCATATGAAGTACGCCGACTTCCCTACTCTCATACTGCGGAGTACGCCTACTCCTACTAAACAACACATACTTGACCTAAATACACACGAATCTCACAATCACCTGCAAAAAGGCATAAGCTAAGCAAGCGCAAAAACCCTAAACCACACACATTATGGTGCCAAGAACATCCCCAACTCACTTAGGCAGGCTCCGAGATCCCGGTAAAGTCATGGTGAACATAGAAACCCATCATACCTCCAATTTGCATTATCATAGAAAAACAAATTAAACAATGATTCTCCGTCCTAGGGCCCCCAACGGCCAAACCGTCGCTCTGCTACCAGAACTGCTAACGCGTCCTTCTATGTTAATTTATTATACATTAGGACTCGTTTTAGGCCAATGAATCTTGTGACCCAGTGGAGAGACACCGTAGGACGAGATAACTGATCAATATGTCAAGCAATATATCAATAATGTCATCAATATTTACCACCACAATGCACTTTACTTTGGATAAAGACATTAATCAAATTGTCGACGCAACCATGACCTTTCAGCCATGAATAACCACACCTTTGATAGAATTTTATGAATTGTATTCCCTATTGATTACAATCTATGAGCAGAAGAGTTAATCTCAATACCAAGATGCATAAGAGCATAGTCACAATATGGCAACTGTGATAAGATTTCATTAATGCAAGAATCACAAACATAAGAACATAGCACGGCGTGAACATAGATTAGATTACAGAAAATATCATATGTGTGTCAGTTCAGCATAGCGTAACGTCAGTCATCTGTCTATTTGCGTCAGTCAGAGTGAACTCCTATCCTAACCACTAATTAGCATCAGCATGTTGGACTTCATGCAAAACAATTTAGAACATCAATTTAGAAAACATCTAGCTATGGTCTCTATCAAAATGAGCAGTTGGTACCTAGAAAGGAAAAGCAAACAGACAAATTACAAATTGCATTGTCATAATGACCCTCCAAGGATTAGATCAGCACACAGGATCAGTCTTCGTCTTCAGGACATCAGTCAAAACGCCATCAGTCTAAACTCGTCTAAAAGACAGGGGACACTTCCCTCATAAGGAGGAGAAATGTAAAGGGGCAGTCTATGGGTGAGGATGGTTTAATAAGTCTCAAAGTCACCGAACAAAGTGACAGAGTTTCTGGGTAAAATCAATAGCATTCCCTACCTAATTCTAGCGACCCTTCTGTGACATGGGTTTTTATCCCTTTTTCGTAATACCTTCTCCCAAATTTCTATTGGACATTTACTATACCCCACTATCTTTAACCTATCAAATTATACATTAGGTAATTCTAATTGTCACCCCACAATAATTCATAACATTTTGATTGGTCTTCATAATTGACGCCTTCGGAGGTGGCACATCCGGGGGTTACTTCACCGCTTGGCACGTCTTCTCGGGTCATGAGTTCCTTTGTCCATGGTTTAAACGTCCTTGTACATTACATTAATCTACTTTTGTTTCTACTTTGTATATAAACTCATACTAAAGCAGCAAGCATGCGGATGAGAACAGAATTCGTACTGATACATTGGGATGAAGAAAAGGAACATTTGCAGGGTCATGGCCCTTTGTGAGTCAGCACACTGAAAAACAGAAAAATGCTTTTAATAATATGAGAGTCAGGCAGCTAAAACTCCACAGCTCACGCTAACTTAAGGCCTATAAGATTTTCAATACAATATCGTAAACGCTAATATAAGCTTGATTAACCATAGCATTAACAATTTTACTCATTATTGTTATTAGTTCGCATACACATTGGTAGCTCCACATATCATAGTCATAATTCAAATGCACGTTAAGCAAATCACTAATTATTGTCGTTTTCTATGCAGCATCGTTAAGCATTGATATAAGCATTTCACTTTTGTATATGTATTATTTAAACTACACTCTCTCACATGGATGACTTATTCCTGAATCAAAAATTCATACCACTTGAGGAATTTATAGCTCAGACACCTTCCCCCATCCTAGATAGTCTATGGTATCATAACCTAAAACACGTACTAAAGCGCTTACTTCCAGCATTTCCAGAAGCCCGAAAGATTGGGGGCTGTTGTCTTTCTTATTACAGAACCCAATCACCAAACATCTGATAACTCGCAAGATTAATAAAGCGGTCTGCACAACCTCAGAACCAGACTTGTAAGCCCGTGCACAGTGGTCCATGAACCCATGCATTGGTAGTAGTGACAAACAGTGGTCCTTCTGCTGCACGCAAACCCAAGAGATATCCTCG
This sequence comes from Pleurodeles waltl, assembly GCF_031143425.1. NCBI lineage: Eukaryota > Metazoa > Chordata > Amphibia > Caudata > Salamandridae > Pleurodeles > Pleurodeles waltl. The sequence goes on along the minus strand of NC_090444.1, from coordinate 1,426,733,344 downwards.
AATGGGACATATAGTCATTCATGATAAATACCTACACCAGACCTATTACACTCCAGTGAACATGATGAAGCACAGCGTATTGACAGACTCTAGCTGCCGCAGATGTGCTGCCCCAGGTGCAGACCCTTGGCATGGTCTTGCCCAGCGGTTACCATATTGTAGTCACAGGTAATTCAAGCATTATGTGCAGTGGACTGGCAGAACTTTATATGCTGACCCGTTGCCGCCTGCCTCTACACCAGTAGACTTCTGGAGGCCTCTCCGCGAGTGACTGTGGTCAGCTTGGACACAAAAGGACATACCTGCCCATGCCCAGGATATGAGAAGATACCTCCAGAACAGCTTGACCTGGCACGTTGGGCTACATGACGACCAGTTCCGGGGATGCTGTGTGGTTTGGTTGCTTGTCGTACGTAATGTGAACAAAACAAATTGTTATCTGTGTGTGCCGATGCATGCTGTTAAACAGTTGGACTGTAGGCTGCATTTGTTGTAGAAATACAAAACTTTTTTTAAAAAGTGTGTGTGTGTGTGTGTTTTTCTCAGGTGGCTTCTTAAAGCAGCTGACCTTTGAACCTATTGCGCTCTTTATTATTTTTTCTAATGTTTTTAAGAAAAGGCAACCTTCAGTCGTATTGTAGGTTTTATATGGTGTGCTTTTACCTTCGAAGCTGATATAAATAAGCACGGTAATCTGGTTTGAGAATTCCTTAATGAGTCGGGGGGGGTGTCGGGGCGAGGCTCCATGTACTGTGCAGGGTGACCCCCTCATGTTTCGTTACACCACTGGCGGCCGCACATAAATTGACTGTGACTCTGCATGTTGCTAAAATGGCTGTACGCTTTAAAAAAATCAATAATTTTTTTTTAAAAAAGGTAACAGATTCGGCAGCATTTCTGACCTTTAGCAGATCCTAATTCTGGGAGTATCGTGAACACAAGCGTGAAACTAACAGCTTGTCTAAGTTATTGATATATTTTCACAAAACATAAAGCTGTATCTCTACCCATCTGTTGGAATGCTGAGTTAGTATTTTCTCTCCGTTTCGTGGGCGTAATTGCGAGGGTGAAAACAGAATCCCTAATATCCCTTCACACGGCTCTGTTATTTAAAGTAGAATTAGGAAAGCACTGATGTTTATTATTCAATATCATAAATTAGCATTTAGGATAAATAATTGTAAATAAAATACGTTTATGCCAAATTGTAAATGTTTTTAAAACTATTTAACTGCAAAAGCATTAATGCTTCCTTGTGATCTTTTTTGTGATTTTCAGGACCGTTCTATGCAGAGATGATTCAAAACCTTCTTCTACCTGTTCTACAAAATAAGGAGTGTAACTTGGTTCGCTATGATGTCATCCACGCGCTGCCGAATACCGCTAACTCTCTTATAGGGAGAGCAGCCCACATAGCTGTGCTCGATTCTGAAATATTTTTGGAGAAATTCTTTCTGGTCGCTGGCTTGAAGTATTTCCAGTAAAAGAAAACCGTTTCCCAGAAAAGTGGTCATTATACCTCATTAACAATGGATGGTATGAACGTGTTAGATGCCATTTTAAGAGATATTTATACCTTTTTAAAGAGATAAATGAAACGATCCATGTTTTAGAGCTTTTTAACATCTTTTTTCCTTTCTATGAACATTACTGGGTTATTTTTTATTTGATTTTTATTTTTGTATTTCTTTTTTCCATATTTACTTGGGTGGAATTTGAAGCACAGTATATGAAATAACTGTATATGAGTGAATATGAGAAGTCCACAACAGCTCATTTCTTTTGAACACCAACTCATTGGAAGCTGCAACTGCCAAAACAACGTCAATTCAAAGAAAGTCTGATGTCGACGTGTTTCACCATCAAATACTGCTCGTGGTATATTTAAAAGTTTAACTGGAAACACAACTATTGCTGCTAAATATCCTACATTTTCAAAACTTCATTGTCTAGAAGTCTGGTACAGAACATAGTTTTGTGAGCCAATGAAGTCAAGTGCTACCATCAGTATCCTGAGTTTTCTACAAGAATATTATCAATATGAAATGTGTGATACCTGTGGAAAAGATATGTTCTACTGATCTGAAAGTCTCTTGCTTTACATTTTCACATTGAACTGGAACACCAGTTTTTGAAAGTAAGCGGAAGATGTGGATTTTTTGTTGAATGTTTAAATTTCAGCTGCCTTTGTAAAGATACGTTTTTGTCAAATGTAAGAGTAATGCCATTTATCTCACCACAATCTCCTCCTGGTTAACATTTTACATGGAATCCCTTGTATGTACGTACACTGAGTTATGTAATGCATTTCTGCAATACTTTTATGACTTTAGACATTTTTTGAATATATTGTTAAACGGTTTTAATGACTAGAGGATGTTGTAAATACAGAGTACTGCATCTTGAAATGGAACAGGAATATGAACTTTACATGTTTGCTAAAACAGACAAAACATTTTTGATATACTGGAATGTTAAAAGGTATGCTGCCTTTTTATTGGTGCTGAATAGGGTAAAATTCAATAGCTCCTCCCGTTTTGACCATGTCAAAGTGAAATGCACTGAAAAAGTAAAGGATGCCACTTGCACATTAGCAAATTGTAACGAACAAATGAGTCTCAAACTATAAATATGTTGTATAATTAATGCATGACTATTTCTAGCATTGTGTAATTGCATCTGGTGTTAATAAAATGAACCCTTGAATACAAACAACAAGCACAACAAAAGCTGTGTATCTTTCGCACCAAGTAGGATTTGTGTTTTTTTTTTTTAAAGATATATTTATTGACAGTTTTCTAGTAAAAGAAGTCTTTTTAGGATTAACAAGGTATGTTACAGAGCATCAACATCTCAATACAATTATATCAAAATTCACTACAATAAATATGCAACACAGGTCGTCTCTTAATATGCTAGTATACGTAATTTACACATCTTTGTAACTCTCCTGTCCTCTGCTGTAACAGCTGTCATCATTTTCTCCCTCTATGAGTCTTCTCGCTCTGCAACACTGTATCAAAATGTCTGATATATCATTGTAACTAGTAAATGTAACTTTGCGCTGGTGAGACAGTTCTGATGCTGACTCAGGGTCGAGGATAAACGGGGTCCCTACCCAGGAGTGGGCTCCCATCCATCACTGTCCCTCCCCAAGCCGTTTCCACTGGGATTTCTTCACAATATACAACAGCTGGTTATCACGAATGTCACACAGTGGGTTCAAGGTGCTCTCTACTTAGTATCACATTATTCTTTTTTAGAGTCTTCTCTTATAGTGACCGTCCTCTCTTTTCCCCCTAGTCCACCTCAGCCCTATATATTGTCCGTACTGGGCCCCATATGGGTTGCATCTACCACTTCCTCCCTATTCTCGGAGCCATTTCCTCCCTCTAATATCAGTGCCTCCCAGGTTTCCAGTAATTCATCCCAAAGTGGGGCGATTTGGGGCTGACGGACTCCCCGGGCCTCCTCTCGCCTCAGCGCCTGCAATTCCGCTTGCGCCCAGTTTGACACTTCACGTCTCCAGACCACCACTGAAGGGCCGCTAGGGGACTTCCAATGCATAGCAATTCGGCGTTTAAATAGCACCAGCAACAGATCCAGGAATCTACCGCTAGTCTTCCGGGAGGCCGATCCCGGGCTCAGACCCAGCAGACAAACAGAGGGGTCCATCTGCCCACTCACTCCTAACACCCCTTCCAAGTCACACAAGACACGCCGCCAGCCTTTCTGTATCTCAGAACAGTGCCACAACATGTGATCTAGGTCCGCATCTGCAGCCCCACATCTGGGACATGCCCGGGGATCTCCCCGTATTTCACCTATATCCTGTGTGGTGTAATGTATGTTCTATGGACATAATTGTACTGGATGTACTGTAGGCGAGTGTTACGCGATATCCTACGGGGATGTGCCAGCGCACTCTGCGTCAGTCATACTTCTACCCAGTGTTCCCTCACAATGGGCCCTATACAGCTTAGTAATGAGGTGAGTATCTCTACCCCCTTGCCCCCCATTGTCAGTAAAAGGGGAAGAATTGTATGGACCTCTGGCTTCGCGTTCACAGTGTGCCAATGTTCCTTAATGGAGTGTGTCAGTGCTTGGTATAAGAGGAATTGACCTCTCGGGACTCCACTTTCCTCCTCCATGCTGGTGAAGGACTGCATCACTCCATCCCTGAAGAAGTCTCCCAGTGTCTCTACTCCCGCCGGTGTCCAGGCCCAAGCTTCAGTTCTTGGTAATACCTTGCATGGGGTGCCCTGGGGCACCACCGCCAAAGGTAGCGCCGGTGAATAAGCTGATTTCGTTCCCATGCGTCTCAGGCACCTTGTAGGAGGCTGGCCTGGCTTGTAGTGGGTACCAAGGGGTACTTACACTCTGTACCAGGTCCAGTTATCCCTTATTAGTGTAGAAGAGGTGTTTCTAGTAGCTTAGGCTGATAGAAGGTAGCTATAGCAGAGCAACTTAGGCTGAACTAGGAGACATGCAAAGTTCCTACTATACCACTGGTGTCATATGCACAATATCATAAGAAAACACAATACACAGATATACTAAAAATAAAGGTACTTTATTTTTATGACAATATGCCAAAAGTATCTAAGTGAGTACCCTCAGTATGAGGATGCCAAATATACATAACATATATGTACACAATACCAAAAATATGCAGTAATAGCAAAAGTAAGTAATGCAAGCAGTGTAAAATTACAAGTATTGCAATACGAGCACATAGGTATAGGGGCAACACAAACCATATACTCCAAAAGTGGAATGTGAATAATGTATGGACCCCCAACCTATGTGAGCTTGTAGAGGGTCGCTGGGACTGTAAGAAAACAGTGAGGGTTAGAAAAATAGCCCACCCAAGACCCTGAAAAGTAGGTGTAAAGTGCACCTATATTCCCCAGAGAGCACAGAAGTCGTGATAGGGGATTTCTGCAAGAAAGACCAACGCCAGCAGTGCAACCAAAGTGGATTTCCGGACGAGAGTACCTGTGGAACAAGGGGACCAAGTCCAAGAGTCGCGACAAAGTCGAGATTGGGCAGATTCCCAGGAAATGCCAGCTGAGGGTGTAAAGAAGCTGCCACCGGATGGTAGAAGCTGTGGATTCTGCAAGAACGAAGAGGGCTAGAAACTTCCCCTTTGGAGGATGGATGTCCCACGTCATGAAGAAGCTTGCAGAGGTGTTCCCACGCAGAAAGACCGCAAACAAGCCTTGCTAGCTGCAAGGGTCGCAGTTAGGGTTTTTGGATGCTGCTGTGGCCCAGGAGGGACCAGGATGTCGCCACTTGGATGAGGAGACAGAGGGGGCGCCCAGCAAGTCAGGGAGCCCTCACATAAGCAGGCAGCACCCGCAGAAGTACCGGAACAGGCACTTAGAAGAGGAGTGAAGCGGAGCTCACCCGAAGACACAAAAGGGAGTCCCACGACGCCGGAGGACAACTCAGGAGGTCGTGCACTGCAGGTTAGAGTGTCGGGGACCCAGGCTTGGCTGTGTACTAAGGAAATCCTGGAAGAGTGCACAGGAGCCGGAGCAGCTGCAAATCACGCGGTACCCAGCAATGCAGTCTAGCGTGGGGAGGCAAGGACTTACCTCCACCAAACTTGGACTGAAGAGTCACTGGACTGTGGGAGTCACTTGGACAGAGTTGCTGAGTTCCAGGGACCACGCTCGTCGTGCTGAGCGGGGACCCAGAGGACCGGTGATGCAGTCTTTTGTTGCCTGCGGTTGCAGGGGGAAGATTCCGTCGACCCACGGGAGATTTCTTCAGAGCTCCTAGTGCAGAGAGGAGGCAGGCTACCCCCACAGCATGCACCACCAGGAAAACAGTCGAGAAGGCGGCAGGATCAGTGATACAAGGTTGCAGTATTCGTCTTTGCTACTTTGTTGTGGTTTTGCAGGCGTCCTGAGCAGTCAGCGGTCGATCCTTTGGCAGAAGGTGAAGAGAGAGATGCAGAGGAACTCTGATGAGCTCTTGCATTCGTTATCTAAAGAATTCCCCAAAGCAGAGACCCTTAATAGCCAGAAAAGGAGGTTTGGCTACTTAGGAAGGAGGATAGGCTAGCAACACAGGTAAGAGCCTATCAGGAGGAGTCTCTGACGTCACCTGCTGGCACTAGACACTCAGAGCAGTCCAGTGTGCCAGCAGCACCTCTGTTTCCAAGATGGCAGAGGTCTGGAGCACACTGGAGGAGCTCTGGGCACCCCCTGGGAGGTGCAGGTCAGGGGAGTGGTCACTCCCCTTTCCTTTGTCCAGTTTCACGCCAGAGCAGGGCTGGGGGGATCCCTGAACCGGTGTAGACTGGCTTATGCAGAGATGGGTACCATCTGGGCCCATCAAAGCATTTCCAGAGGCTGGGGGAGGCTACTCCTCCTCAGCCCTGCCACCTTTTTCCAAAGGGAGAGGGTGTAACACCCTCTCTCTGAGGAAGTCCTTTGTTCTGCCTTCCTGGGCCAAGCCTGGCTGGACCCCAGGAGGGCAGAAACCTGTCTGAGGGGTTGGCAGCAGCAGCAGCTGCAGTGAAACCCCGGGAAAGGTAGTTTGGCAGTACCCGGGTTTGTGCTAGAGACTCGGGGCATCATGGAATTGTCACCCCAATGCCAGAATGGCATTGGGGTGACAATTCCATGATCTTAGACATGTTACATGGCCATGTTCGGAGTTACCATTGTGACGCTATACATAGGTAGTGACCTATGTATAGTGCACGTGTGTAATGGTGTCCCCGCACTCACAAAGTCCGGGGAATTTGCCCTGAACGATGTGGGGGCACCTTGGCTAGTGCCAGGGTGCCCACACACTAAGTAACTTGGCACCCAACCTTCACCAGGTGAAGGTTAGACATATAGGTGACTTATAAGTTACTTAAGTGCAGTGAAAAATGCTGTGAAATAATGTGGGCATTATTTCACTCAGGCTGCAGTGGCAGGCCTGTGTAAGAATCGTCAGAGCTCCCTATGGGTGGCAAAAGAAATGCTGCAGCCCATAGGGATCTCCTGGAACCCCAATACCCTGGGTACCTCAGTACCATATACTAGGGGATTATAAGGGTGTTCCAGTATGCCAATGTGAATTGGTGAAATTGGTCACTAGCCTGTTAGTGATAATTTAGAAAGCAGAGAGAGCATAACCACTGAGGTTCTGGTTAGCAGAGCCTCAGTGAGACAGTTAGGCATCACACAGGGAACACATACATATAGGCCACAAACTTATGAGCACTGGGGTCCTGGCTAGCAGGGTCCCAGTGACACATAACAAGCATACTTAAAACATAGGGTTTTCACTATGAGCACTGGGCCCTGGCTAGTAGGATCCCAGTGAGACAGTGAAAACACCCTGACATATACTCACAAACAGGCCAAACGTGGGGGGTAACAAGGCTAGAAAGAGGCTACTTTCTCACACACCTCCTCCAGCATGCGGAGGCCACCGTCAACAGAGCATTTCCCGCTGGTAACGATACCCGGTTATTAAGCATTCGTGCCAATCTCAGGTCCCCCTAATCTCTCCTCCGGAAGTTACCCGGTCCAGTCGTCCTTCCCCTATAAACCATCTAGCCATCCATTGTAGTTGGCACGATAAATAATAGAGCTCGAAGTCTGGAACCCCAAGTCAGCCCTCTTCAACAGGTAGACATAAGACAGATAAGGCGGTTCACCTACGGCCCTTATCCCATATAAGCTTTCAAAGCAATGTATTCAGTTCCCTGAACCAACTCACCGGGATCTTGGAAAAATGGTATAGCAGACGGGGTAACGTGATCATTTTTGAGAGGGAGATCCGCGCCATTGTGGATAATTTGAGAGAGCACCAAAATGCTACTGAGGACCTCAAGGAGCTCAGAGTCCTACCCAGGTTACCGTCCCAGGTGTCCCCTAAATCATGGAACACTTGTATCCCCAGATATTTAAAAGTACTGGGCGCCCATTCAATATCTTCTAGGCAGGATAGCGGCCGTGGCTCGCCCGCCCACACGGGAAGACGTGTCTTATTTCTATTGAGTCTAAGACCTGAGTGACCGCCGAACTTCTCTAGCAACGCAAGCGCCCATGGGATCCCAGATTCACTCTCCCTCAGGTATATTAATATTTTATGTACATAGAGTGATATGTTATGATCCACTTGACCCCACATTACCCCTTTGCCCCAGCCCTCTGCCGAAACTGAGCTGCTAAGGGTTCGACAGCCAGTGCAAACAGCAGAGGAGACAACAAACAACCCTGTCTGGTGCCTCTGAATATAGGATAGGCGTCCGACACCATTCGGCCCGTCTACACCCGCGCCATTGGTTCACTGTACAGTAGATCAACCCACCCCTCACCCAGGCCCATCCGAAGCATCACCGCTCTTAGGTAATCCCACCGTACAGAATAAACACTTTCTCCAAGTCCGCTGAGAGAGAGACCGCTCCTGGCGGTCTCCCGGTGCTCAGCAAATGCAGGAGGGCAAACAAACACCTAGAATTGAGGGTTGTGGATCATGCCGGTATAAAACCATTTTGAGCCTCATGGACTAGGGAGGGGATATGTTGCACCAGTCTACTAGCCAGAATCTTACTTAGGATCTTAAAGTCGCAATTCAGCATCGAAAGTTGTCTAAAGGCAGTCACTAGCGCCTCAGTCTTGGACAGGAGAACTACCAGTGCCTCTATCATTGTCGCAGGCAGCGTACCCAACCGCAACGCCTCTGCGTAGACCTCGGCTAACATGGGCGACAGGATATCCGAGTATGTCTTGTAAAACTCCATAGGGAGTCTGTCCGTACCCGGCATCTTTCCCGCTGCCAACTGTGTGATAGCTGTCTTAACTTCCTCTAGTGTCACCGGGCTCCCCAGTGGAACTCTATCCTCCAGTGCCAGGGTGCGCAGGGGCAACAAGTCCAAATGAGCTCCCAACGCCTCAGGCAGGGCCGTTCCTGGTTTTCTGTAGAGTCTTATAGTAATCCATGAATGCATTATTAATTTTAGCTGGCCCATGTACACGGGCCCCTGCTGTATCACATACGCTCATTATTGGCCTCACCAGCCACGCCAGCATCCTAACCGATCTGCCCTCCTCCGCATGCATGGCTGCCTGATACCTGCGGTAACTGTGATGTCTCAACTGATTTTCAGTTAAATTGTATGATGCTCTCGCCTTGAGGAGCCTGTTCCGTGCTGTCTGGTCCCTGCCCTCCGCGTTCTCCGCTTCGTGTATTATCCTTTCTAGACTGACAAGCTCACACTCCAGTGTCCGTATGATCCCCACTTTTTGTCCCATGCATTGTCCCCGGGTCACTAATTTAATTGCTTCCTGTTCCACACTTCTGGTAGCCGTGGATCCTTCATTGACACGAATTTGCTCCAGTAGCTGAGCTCTAAGTGCTTCCCTATAGGGTGGATCCTCTAAAGCCCCCGGCCTAAGTCTCCACATCGGGATGGGCAATCTAATCTCCGTGCAGTGCCAGGTAAGAAGTAGCGGGCTGTGGTCTGAGAGGGTGCGTCCCAGGTACTCTGAGTACGTTAATTTGCGTACTAAATCCTCAGTGCACACCACTCTATCTATTCTGGTATGCACCTGATGTAAACCCGAGTAGTAGGAGTAATCCCGCTGCTGATTTCGCCACACATCCTCCCCAATGAGTCATCCAGTCCCTCAACCCCCTAGCCAATTTAAATGTTAGTGCCCCAGATAGGGACACAATTAAAATCCCCTCCAACCACTAACTGTCCCCCCAGCTGCCTGGTGAGTCGGCCTGAGAGGCGCCACAAGAAGGGTACCTGGTCCTGATTAAGGATATATATACAGCTTAGTACCACCTGTTTACCATGTGGTCTGCCTTCAACAATCACAAACCTGCCCTCTTGGTCAATGTCAACAGATGTAGCCTCGAACGGGATCCCTGCTCTTATCCACACTAGCGTGCCTCGTGCAAAGGCTGAGTACGTAGTGGCAAATACCTGTTCCCTCCATCTACGGCGTAATTTGTCAACTTCACTGGAATTAAGATGGGTATCCTGCAATAATGCAATGTGCACTCCTCTCCTCTTCAAATAGGTCAAAACTCTGTGTCTTTTGGTCGGTGTCCCCATCCCCCTAATTTTCCAAGTTAACAGATTGTAGTCCGCCATTTTATATGGGTTATGTTAGGAGAGGCCTCCCACCCCTCCGTGCATCCACTAACACAGGCTCCCGCCTCCCCCTTCCCAGTCACCAGCATCTGCTTCAGGACACAACTGCAGCGCTCAACACATAACATGAAACTACAAACCCCAACTCCCCTTCCCCAGGGCACCACTCCAACAGTAGGCTGCCCAGTTAACGGAGCAAATGCACAACTAAAACAATACGTCATTCTGCGTTCTCACCGTTCACCCCTCCGTGGTTGAGAATCTAGGGGGGGGTGTTTTGCAGCCAACAGGACCTCCATTCAATCCAAAGCCCCCATCACGGGGTTGGGGTAGCCTATACAAACTCAGCCCAAGTCGTTGGCAGTTTGGGCGGTCTGCTTGGGAGCCCCATCTGGGCTACAAGAGTCCTCCTTCGATGATTCTGATGCTCGGTCGGAATCCCTTCCACTGGCCTCCATTGAAGAATCTCTGCACTGTAATGAAGCCACTGCCTCTAGCGCTGCCTTCTTGGCTGATTCCTTTTGAGCCTGAGTTTGCCCCACTCTCAATCAGGACTTGCTTCGCTGTCTCCTTGGCCCCCTGCAGCCCCGGCGCCCTACTCACTCCGCTCTGTCAGTTGTACTCCCCCCAACCTTATGCAGCTCCAACCATTGTCATGCCTCATCTGGAGTCTGAAAAAAGGTGGTGTGATCCTCAGTGACCACCCTTAGCCTGGCTGGAAACAGGAGGGAGTATGTAAGAGGCTCGTTTGTTTTGTACCTCCACTGTAAAATCCGGGAATAATATTACCGTTCCATTTGCAACCCAAAAGGGTCCAGCCTCTCTTGCTCTCCTCAGCAGCATGTCTCTATCCCGATAATGCAGTTACTTGGCCACAATCACCCGTCGGGGTCTTTCCGGTGCCAATACCCTTGCCGGCACTCGGTGCGCACGCTCCAATGCAAAAAAGGGGGTAAGGAGCTCCGGAGCCACATCTGTCCTTACCCATCCTTCCAAAAAAGCCACCATGTCCACTCCCTCAGCACCTTCCGGTAGGCCTATGATTCGCACATTGTTTCTGCGATTGCGGCCTTCGGTGTCTTTTGCTCTGTGTTCCAGGCGTTGTACACGTTCCGTGAGCTGGAGAACTGTGGCCCCAAGCTCCCGCTGTGCCAGTGAGAGCTCCGCTAGAGCAGTCTCAGCCTCCTGGACCCTGTCAGTCAATTTCTGGTGGTCTGCCCTGAGCAAGCTCACCTCCACCGAGACGTGGCCAATGTCGAGTTGGAGAGTCACCTTAGTGTCCTCTATTGCCCCCAGGATTTTGTCCAGCGTTGCCTGCAGTTGCGGGGCCACCGGATCAACCATGGCTCCTCCAGTCGGATCCCCCACCCACTTAAGGGCTTGCACTTTACTTCTTTTCCTGCCCTTGGAGGTCATCCGGTACGTTGGGGTGGCTAGCGACCCCCACTGTTACAGGTATGTTCTGGACTCACAGTTTAGCTAGTTATCCTTTCGGCCGTGCCCTCTGTCCTTCTCTTCATACTGAATCAACACAGTTGGCCACCTATTCAGGCCTCTGACCCACAGTGCTCACCTGGGCTCCCAGAGACCCGTCGCCTTTTTCTCCATATCATTCGTATAGGTAGCTCATGTATCCCTGTTGTATGATTCCCAAAAATAGGTCATGTGGTCTCCGGTCCGTACCGGGACCCCGTCTCCAAGCCACTACCTCCGTTGCTGTCTCTGTTGCTGTCTGGTTCACTCTGGCTCTTATCGCCAGGTAGGCCCTGTCCCTTGGGCACCTCCTGTTATATGCCACCAAAGTCTGCCAGCACCAAACTCCACAACCAGGCCCCTCATCTTGCTGCCGGCTCTCTCGTCTATGCTGCCGCCGAAAGGGCTCCCGGCTTACTCAGCCGCACGCTCCCCCGGCCACTGGGGAATCAGCCGCTTCATACCTCGTTATCGGGGTCGGTTCACTCGAGGCTCAGTCTCAGCTTCCTGCGCGGTTTGCCCAAAGGTCGCAGCCAATGCAGGCTTTCCCAACTGTTGAGCCCTGCCTCTACAGGCCCGCTCCCTCGGCGTCCTGCACATTGTGTCTCCTCACTGGGCGCCGCACTCCATCAGTGACTAGGGTGCTCCTGCCACCGCCGCTCTTCTCACTAGGCCTCCAGGCCCCTTCTCACCAGCAATCCGCTGCTCGAAGCAGCGTGTCACTGCCGTCTGCCAATCCGCTCCTGGCCCTGTAAGCTTCTCTTGCGCTGCGCACAGCCCGGCTCCAGAGAGCCCGAAAACAGCCTCAGACACCTGCTCCAGGGGCCCTCATTGTCCCCACACCATTGTAGGCCACCTCCAGCTCCCGGAGGGTCAGGGATGTTAAGGATAAAGTATAGCCCCTATTGGAGCCGCGCTCTTACGTGTCCGCCATCTTGGCCGTCCAGGCCACGCCCCCGCCAAGTAGGATTTATGTTTATGCAGATTTTCATTATTGTCTTTATCAGTGCAGTGGCCTTTCAAGACACTTTAGACAAACCTACAACTGCGTTTCTGTAACAGTTTTCATCCTACAAAAAAATATATTATACTCAAAACATCCTATCCTGTGTGAAGTATTGTGACTGTATGGTGCCTTCAACGGTGATCAAACCAAATACCTCTATGACAGAATGAGCAGCTGACTCTGGCAGGTGATTTATGTTGTGTTAAACTCCCTCTATATGTGTCCTTGCTACAGCATCTGGTTGTTTATTTGTATTGTATCTCGAAGATGTCTAATGCTGCTAAAGACTGAAGTGGCAGTGTGCCATGCTGGCTAACATTAGAGAATTGCAGTACATTGTGGTACAGAAAAAGGTGTCTAGTGTGTAATAGGTTGTATATCTTCAACCCTCTTCTAGATTTCTTGCACCAGCTATTGCGGTGTTGGACTTACAGTAGAAACAAGCACTGGAAAGATAGAAAAGCGATATGACACGGCAGCTCTCCGCATCATAGCACTTTAATAAAAATATTCAACCATGTTACATAGCAGCCAAGGTGCTGTCCATAAATAGCTAAATAACATTGTCAACACCAATCAATAGCTGTCCTTAAAAGAATTTCAGCCATGTTGTACAGCAGAGTGGATGCTGAACATTTGAATAAAAAGCTCCATAATGTGGCCAGCACTGGCAGCGTCATATTGCTTATGTTTCCAGCAAGATGAGAGGGACGGGGCAAGCTACAATGGGGGTGATGGGGCAAGCTAAAAGAAAAAATAAATACTACAGTGGAATGTCAAGCACTGACAAGGAAGCAGTACTTTGCCATGCTCCAGTGGAAGGACAAACACACAAAGAGGAAGTGAAGCTGGCACGCACTGACCAAAACAAAGCAAGTAAATGGACTGCACTGCACTGTGGTAAACAGTGGTAGGCTCTAAGCCCCTTGTAAGTAAACAAAATATCATGCAGTCCTTTGAGGCAAGACTGAAAAGGTATTTTGGGTGCATCATTAATGAAATCAAATTTTCAAGCCATAGGAAGGGAATCTTAGTTTAGTGTGAAGATGGCACAGTATTATTTCCACTGTCCAAATCTGACAACAACCAACTTACTAAAAAATAATAACATGTAATTAGTTTACCAGAGTCATCTCTCGCGGATCATGCAACAAAAACTGCAGTAGATGACTGGTTATAAGTATATTTTACGGTTTTGTTGCACCATTCACTGCCACTGGTGTTAATAAAAGTGATTCCAGACAAACCATTGGCACATCTTTCCCTTGCTTGTGTTTTAATGCCAACACCAACAGATGCTCGTATGGGCTCAATACTTATGAGAGCCATGTTAAAATATCCTATAAAAATCACCCTTGGGGAAAAAACATTACGTTATATCTCACTGTTTAATATATGCAAATACCCCAAGTATTTTGTTAGTCTCCTTAGATTTCCAGTTTTTATTGAACCCATTTCGGCCAGCTGACCTTTAGGTTACTGAATGCAAGTGTGGAATTTTATAAAATATCTACTTGTCCAAGGGAGGTGATGCTTCATTTACCTACTGGCCATGTATAAAAATCTACTTGTATAAAAATGCTTTTGATGCCATGCAGTGGGGTTACAAAATATGCTAGTGTTCTCATATCAGGCAATATTGTTGTATTTATGCCAGAGCTAATTATATCAGGGATTGGATTCTATCACTGCTCATATTATGCCAAATGTGTGATTATATAGAACACTGAACATACCAGAGTTGTATTTCTATTAATTATTTGAATATTTTCATCCTCTGTTTAGTAATGGTCTCTATTAAGGGCAGCTTATTCCTTTACAATATAGCAGTGCAGACATGACTTCAGGTCTACTATTGTAGTCTGATTGACTGCGGTTTTAAACCTGCAGCCTGACCTGCCAAGATAAACCCTTTGACGGTTCAAAATATCGCTTTTAATAAGTCACGCCTATGTATGCCTTGTAACCCACAAAGCAGGGTGCATTCTGTTTACAAGTAGGAGATGTAGAAATTTAATGTTAACATGTCCTTATAGCGACTAACACCCAAAAGCTACTTTTACTGTGAGGAGGGTGGCTGGCCCATAGAAAAAGACTGAGACGCGATATTACAAATTAATACTGTATCTTCGTAATGGGACTAGTTTGAAAGATAATTAAACAACTGTTTTTAATAGTTAATAAAAATCCAATTCAATGGGGAAGTCAGATTTTTAATAAATATTAAGGAAAAGTAACTTTCAGAAAGTTACCTTTTCCCTGCCTAAGTTCCTTCAGGGTAATTAATAGAAGCCTCTGCCAGCTCCAATCCATTGATTAGCTGTTAAACAGGCGTGAAGAAGGTGTGAAATGCCTCCAAGGCGCAAACAGTAGACTGACTTGGCTTGGCAGAGATGACCCTCTCTGAGTTCAATCGACTATGCAAGGTAGGGGCTGTGGGACTCCTTTTGACAGCACAGTGTCAAATCCCTCTTGACAGTGGGTTCACATATAACACTTAAGGGCACACTTGAAAGAGAAAGAACAGGATGGCGGACAATTCTCGTGTGTCCACAGTTTTGTTGTTGAAGGACCCTGCTTTTGTCCTATCAGATTTCTGTGTCTGGATTTATATATACGCTTGGGATGCGCTTGAGGGAGAGAGAACAGGGTGCCAAGACAATACTTGTGTGTCCACTGTCTGAATGTTGGAAGCCCTACTTTTGTCCTACCAGACGTCTGTCTCTGTGTTTGGTGTGGGTATAATGCTTACTTCAAACTAATTGTAAATGTTGGGAAGACACTAGTGTTACCATATTACACCCCACATACGCACAGGCAAGACCCAGAGCCCAAGTTGAGTGTGGTTTAAAACCTTTTTTAAATCTTTAAAATGCCCAAAGTGGGTAGGGTTGCCCTCTGGCACAGTAGTCACCCCACCACCTTATCTGGTTTTAGGCTTAAATGTAGTGCCTCCAGGCACTACCAACTTCGGAACACTTTCTGGGCATGTTGAGGATCAGAAAAGGAGTTGACCTGCTGTATGTGACCTGAGAACTGGACCTGATTGACTGTCCCTTGTCCTCTTGTACCCAGGCCAAAAACTTGGATTCACTCCAAGAATCAGTTGGCTGACCTCCTGTATTGCTACAGGGAGGCAACAACCTGCAAGAGGCCCAGCTGACCAGTGGGAACCAGACTGGCATTGAACCCTGCTGTTGGCCTCTACCTAACACCATGTGAGTCTCTCTCTGCCTCCCCTGTGTTCCTGGGGGGCTTTAGAAGGGTACTCCTGTGGTGGATTAGGGCTTATAAGGCTAAGTTAGAAGGAAAAACCTTTGACCATGATGAACCTGGTTAGTGTATGTTATGTTATGCAGATTTGTAGAGCACACTATCACACGGGAGAGTATCCGTGTGCTGTATCAGACACAAGTTCCATCACAGTCGACCTGAAATCGTGCCTGGGTTTTTCAAACATACCATTCAGAGGTGTGACACCTAACACGTCACTTCTGGTAATGCTAGGTATATTCAAGTGTTTTGGCAAAAAACAGAGTCAGTTGTATAAAAGCATGGGTTCATGGTGCCAGTGAGTGAACAGTTGTATTCCAGTAGCTTAACAGACTAAACAAGCATCAAATAATTAGCAGTAGTGTGTGTTTAGGAAACAAAGAAACAGAAATTAGTAACAGAATCATAGAACGCTAATACATGGAGACTTGGGGGAGTGCAGTGATCATGACTACAGAGAGGGAGCTTGAAGGTGATGGGACCAGCGAGGAAGACGCAGGAATCAAAATCAGGGCAAAGCATGATCTAGATGCTGGATGCCACAGGTGTGCATGCAGCTATTCACAGTTCTGCCAATGAGGGTACAGTAGTGGGTTGAGGAGGAGGGAAATGTGTTCCCAATAAGGCTAGCATTGACAGTAGAGTGCTGTCATTGTGGGCCACACATTCAGGGTGGGAGCCTGTTGTGTCTGACTAGTCTTGGAAGGCTATGAGCAGCATGTACCACCCCTATGCAAGAGTTTATTTTCTCAGACTCCTGGTGTCCTCTTGCAACATACTTGTCATTATCCCGAACAACTACAGATGGATTCCAGGCAGTTATCTGGGGCAGTGCCGCTTACTTCCATTGTTTAGTCGCTAGGTGCTCTGCTAGTATGATGGCAGGGTCTAAGAATCTGGTCCTGAGCCTGTGTTTCTGTGATTGAGATTGGCAGAAAAGTCTCAACGTGCAGACCTCCCAACTAAGTAGTGTAGCAGTGCCTGTGAGACGACCAAGGTCGGATGTGACCGCGTGCAAATAAGGCGCATGAGAGGGACAAGACCACATCATGTGGGGGCATATCAGTTTCATGTGTTTTGTAACAAGGGAAGCATACTTGTGCGGTAGGGAATTATTCATTCAGTTTAGCAGGGTAAGGTAGGCCCTATGGAGGAGAAAATATCAAATAAGTTTGAATCAAGCATATATAGTTACTGTAGCAGGGTATGCCAAGATCCGTAGCCATTCCTTTTCTGAGAGTGCCCTGCTGAAATCCGCCTCTCATCTATCCTGTGTCAGAGAAGGGCACCCAGGTGTGATTGTCGATCCATCGGATGATGTGCCTACCCTGCGCCAGGACATGGAGATACTGAAGGACCACAAGTTGTAGTGGTTCCTCCACCACAATACCCCAGTCCAGTGTAACAACCCATGATAGTGCATAGTACATGAGGAAAGGACCAGTTGGATACCATAATGCTCTGTAATCTCAGCGAATGGAAGAAGAGTCCCATTGTGGAAGTGATACCCGAGGGATGGCAGCCCTGCTGCTGTTCATTGTCCCAGGAAGAGGGCGCCTCTAGTATAGTTCGTCCTGTGCCAAACGAAGAAGAGGAACGGCTCATGCATAATGGACGGTCCAAGCCATAGGCATCAGTCCTCTCCTGAAGCATGCATCTGCCATGCTGAGTAGGCAGGATCGGGGCGACCCAGCTTTACCACGAGGTGCGAAAAGAGACTGCATTGTTTCCAGGCATAATGGTGAAGTTGTTGTGTCCGCTAACTAGAGCTCAGCAAGCCTGTGACAAATCCATTGCAGCTGGGATCCTAAATAATAATGTTCAAAGTTTCGGAGTCCTAGACCTCCTTGGTCAGTCTGTCGCCATAGTTTTACTAGTGCTGCTTTGCGACAGCTATTGCCCCAGATTAGGCCACTTAGCAGCAACCCATGCCGGTTGTAGAAGAACGAGCGATGTAGTAAGAGTGTCAAGTTTGCAAGATAGTATAAAAGCCATGGCAACATGGCCAGTTTCAAAAGCACAACTCTGTCGATAATAAAGTGAGGTATACTCCTCCAAAAGGCCACCCGGCCTTCAAGGGCTGCAATTGCTGTACTGATGTTTCCCTCTAGTAGGTTCCGCTCTGTGTGATAAATCATTATCCCTAAATAGCAAAACAAAGAACCTTGCCAAAGGAGGCGTCCATCCTTACAATCGACCATGGATTCAGGCTAATGTGCCCAGAGTGAGAACACACAGGATCTGTGTCAGTTAACTTTTAGCCTGGACCCCAGACAGAACTCGCTTAGGGCCTAGGCTATGTCTGCATGATCAGTGCAGCCATCCCTAAGATAAAGCAGTATGCATCAGCATAGAGAGAAACAACATAAAAAACATCAGCATTAGGGATGCCCCAGATCCCTTGGCTGCCGCACAGTCAGATGGCCAGTGGCTCTATCACTGTGGCAAAAATGAGGGAGAGAGAGGGGCGTAACCCTGTCTGGTGACACACTGAATGGCCATGAGCAGAGATAACACATCCCGTCTGGATCATTGCTGAGGGGTTGGTATAGCGGAGCCAAATCCAACACAGTATGCGATTCCCTAACAGAACCTGTGGAGCACCTCAAACATATACTGCCAGTCAATGGAATTGAAGGTCTTTTAATAGTCCAAGGACGGACGGGCTGCTCAAGGGTAAAGGTAGGGCACTATAGCAAACTGGGCTTCTTTGCAGATGCTGCCACATTTTTCTCTTATTTGACCCGCTAGATGCTGTTGCTTTTGACCTGTCAGTGCCAGATAACATATGAAGGCTCTGCAGTGGGACCTAAAGTAGCAATGGGCGCAGCATCAGAGAAATCTTACCGACATGGTTTCTGGTCTCCGATGGAATCCCAACTACATATCAACTTGCTGGAGACGATCCAACTGGCATTGAAAGCATTTCTTCCTGTTGTAAAAAGGAAGATAGTGCAGGTGTTCACGGACAATACCACCGCAAAGTGGTACTGCAACAGGCAGAGTGGTGTGGAATCGTGGACCTTTCGGCGAGAGACTCTGGCCCGTATTTATACTTTTTTTAGCGCCGCATTTGCACCACTTTTTGACGCAAAACGGCGCAAACCTACAAAATACAATGGTATTTTGCAAGTTTGCGCCGTTTTTGCGTCAAAAAACGACGCAAATGCGGCGCTAAAAAAGTATAAATACGGGCCTCTGCGTCTCTGGACATGGCTGGAACAGCAGGGTCAACACCTGGCAGGTTCTCTAAATGCCAGGGCGGACAAACTCAGCCGTTGATTCCTAGCAGATCACAAATGGTATCTCCATCCAGAGGTGACGCAAGGACTCTTTCAGCAGTGGGGAGGGCCTTAGTTAGATCTTTTTGCCTCCACAGAGAACGCACAATGTCAGCAGTATTGCGCGTTGGAGTTTGCAAGTTGGCAATCGCTCGGCGACGCTATGCGTCGCAAGTGGAATTCAGGCCCCCTGTATGCTTTTCCGCCCATACCACTTCTGCCCAGAGTTCTCAAGAAGATCAACAATAACCGGGCTCAAGTCATCCTAGTGGCTCCGGATTGGGCACGGAGAGTCTGGTATCCCAAGCATCTCAAAATGAGCATCAATCCTACAATCAGGCTGCCCCTTCAGGAGGTTCTTCTGTCGCAGCAGCAGGGAAGGGTTCTCCACCCGAACCTGTCAACTCTGCCCCTTCATGCGTGGAGATTAAACGGCAGCAGTTCGTGGCTTTTCACCTTCCTCCCAAAGTCTGTAAAGATATTTTAGCAGCTAGGCGTCCCTCCACTGAAACGGTATATGCCTGCTATTTGAAATGCTTTGTATATTATTGTACAGAAAGGTCTATTGATCCTCTTTCTACTTCTCTTCTGATATCCTTCCCTTTATGCTTTCCCTTGCCCAGCAGGGTTCTCCCTTGGGTATTCTCAAGGGCTTTCTTTCTGCCTTATCAGCATTCCTTCAGCTGCTTAATCAATCTTCACTGTTCAAGTCCCCCATTGTACATAGATTCCTCAAAGGGCTTGTGCATATGTTTCACCCTACACCCTTTGTAATGCCCCAATGGGACTTAAAACTGGTCCTTACATTTCTGCCGTGTGCTACCTTCAAGCCTTTACACAACTGTGCCCTCTGGCTGCTCACCATCAAGACAGCCTTCTTAGTGGTACAACATCTTCCAAAAGGATGAGTAAGATGCAAGCTCTATCATCAAAGCCACCGTATCTCAGTATCCAGACAGGGTGTTACTCAGAACTCTTACCTTTTTCCTCCCCAGGGAGGTGACCCCATTTCATCTGGGTCAGAATATCTCCCTGCCCACCTTCTTTGCTCCACCGCATCCCTCTAAGGAAGAGGAGCGACTCCACCGACTGGACCCAAAAAGAGCATTGTCATTCTACATTGACCGCACAAAAGAATTCTGGGTGGATGACCAACTCTTTATGGGGTGCGTTGTAGCAAAGAAGGGTTGGGCAGTGCAGAAGCGAACCATTTTGCGCTGGGTTGTTCTCTGCATCATGATCTGCTACGCATTGGCCAGCAAGTAGCCACCTGAGGGCTTAAGGGGCTCATTCTACCAGGGGCAAAGCTGCTACCACTGCACTAGTTCTGGCGTTCCAGTCCTGGAGATTTGTCAGGCGGCAACGTGGGCATATTTGCACGTTTGCAAAACATTACTGCCTGGACAATCAGGTACGAAGAGATGGACACTTTGCCCATTCAGTCCTACATGACTTTTTAGTGTAGTAGAGGTATCTGCAGCCCACCACCAGGAGGTTATGGCTTGGGTATCTATTCAAAGGTAAGGAATTTGCATCTAGAAGTCTCTATCAGATGAACAAGTTACTTACCTTCGGTAATGCATTATCTGGTATAGACTGTATCTAGCCGTAGATTCCTTACACCCCCCATGCCTCTCTGCTCTGCGGAAATGTCTAGTAGGATTAGGGTTTATCCCTTTCAGGGCCCTAGTTTTGCACAGAAAAACTGTTGGTTTTATCCATGACTCTGTGTTTCTGGCATAGACGTTTGTGGGTAGAAGAACTGACGTACGCAAGCCGGGGTGGTGCCTTTATAGGTGACAGTGACATCACAGATGGCTCCAACGATGCTGACGACACCACGCGACACGAACAACACCACCCGATGGCGCATGCAGAGTATTGCTCAGCAAAAAAAAATCAGATTCGAAGTTTACGCCATGGCATTCAAAGGTAAGGAATCTGCAGCTAGATAGAGTCTTTACTAGATAATGTGTTACCGAAGGTAAGTAACTTGTTCACCAATGCTCTTTCCATTAAAATGGTATGTCAAATTGCGTAGGCCAATTGGCAAGCACCTTACCAGTCCTGTAAGTCCCCAGTAAATGGTACCCATTGCAAGAGTGGTGAAGGAGGTACCAGGGCTGCAGCACTGATTGTGCCACCTTGAGTACCCCAAATAAAAGAGAGACGGCAGAGCTGCCATGTCAACATGCACGAGCAGCCTGCTGCTCGAGTGAGACTCTGCCCACACCAGGTGCAGGCAGAGTCCCTGTTACTGCCCATGGACATGTCAGTCACCCCTAAGGCAGGCCCCCTGTAGCCCAGGGGGCAGGGCGCATTGTTCCATGAGTGAGGGCATAGGTGCAGGACCACATATGCCCCCGTGCTGGCATCCAAAACACTATGCAGACCCGAGTAACCGGTGGGCCATTGGATAACATGGGCTGGCATATGACCACTGCTCAGATGCCCAACCCTGCAATGGCCCAGCCAAATCCTGTCATGTTTTGTATAAAACACTGCTTTTTAACCCTGAACACGATGCCCATGTTTAGGATTGAAAAGCAGCTGACCAGGTGGCACCGTTGTGGGGTGCCCACCAAGTTACCCAGTCCTGTACTGTTTGGCAGCTTTCCTGAGCCGCTGCCGCCGCAGCCAAGAATCTAACCTCCTGCCGGTGGTGCTAGCACTTTGGCAGGATGTAAGACAAAGGGACTGGGCAGGAAGGAGGTCACACCTCCTCCCTCCCAGGCTGACTAGTGGGATTAGCATCAGGGCAGTAAGCCTCAAAGGCTTCCCCTGTCTTTGATGTGCAGAGAGCTGTCCCCCCAACGGAGGACAAAGACATATCAGCTCGGATGGGCAGGTGGGAAATTAGCTATGTAGGAGGCATGCACCTCCCTCAAACTAGCCACACCTTTGAGATGGTCTACGAGGTCTGCACAGCCAAGGAAGGGTTCTGGCATCTTGGCAGACCCTAAGAATAGTGGGTTCTGGGTAGAAAGTGATGTACTCCCCACAGGAAGTCGTCACTGCAGGGGTGGACTAGCCACAGGGATAGTCACCCATTTGCCACTGTCCCTCACACCCTTGAACGCCCTCTAAACCAGGATTTAAGGGGCTCTCCTGGCATCAGAACTTAGATCTTACCTGGAAAAGAAAGAAGCACAAACAGGCATCTGCACCAACAACAGGACCTCAACATCAGCGTGAAGAGGAGGACACAGAGTGACCTTAGGGGACCAGAGCCCAACGTGTGCTGGAGGTGAAAACATGTTGGTCCCAAACAGAGGGACCTCTGTGGCCCCCTAAGCTCCAAGGAAGACTCCTCTGACTGGTGGCACCAGTCTCCTGCAAATTGCAGGAGTAAAGAAGGGCTGAGATCAAAGAACTGCGACCTGACTGGCTCTGAGTGCCTGAGCCCAAGAAATTCAGTGTCCAGCATCTAAGGAGTGGGAGGGAGACCTGTGCCAAGTTTCAAGGCTCTACTTCCCGCCAAACAACCTCCAGCCGTCAGAAAGTTTGTGGACCCTCCTTGCAGCTACCAAGGCTCGTCTGTCATCTGCATGGAGACCGACGGCCACAAGACGTTCACTGACTCCAGAGCACCCCCCCCCCACCCCCCCAGCATAGGGACCAACGTCGCCAGCGACCTCACTCCTATGGGTTTGCAGCCTGAAGGAAGTGACTTCGACTGGAGCAGCAAAGCAGCTTTGGCACAACCAGACTTGTGATTGACATCTAGGAGGTACCTCTGCACCCGGAGCCACCAGACGAGGTGGTGAAGATCCAAGCGTCAATTCCTGGTCCTGGCTCCCAAAGACCTCTACATCCAAAGAGTAGAGTGTGAGTTCACCCCCAAATCTGTTTTTGCAACAAAGTGCATAATGCACCAGCCACTGCGGAACGTTCAGCACCAAGGACAGCCAAGTCACCTCTGCAACTGGACTTCCTGGGCACGGTAACAAAAGTCTGACTATTGAATCTTGGTCTAGGTCCCAGCAGAACCTTAAGTTCCTGTGGGTTCGCCAGAACTCACCCTATAAGTGCCCGAGTGCACACTGCTATTTTCCCCATTGACTTCAATAGACGCCCTTTAAACCTACAAAGTACTGCATTTTCTAGACTGAAAAACCAACAGCTCCAGTTGTACAAGTGCAAAAAAATTTGTTTTGGTGTCTAAATTAAGATTAAAATATGTAGAAGCTGGTCTGGTGTGTGGGGGGTACCCAAGGTACCTGCACCGTATACCAGGTCCAGGTATCCCTCTTGGTGAAGTGTAGGAAGTGTCTAGAAGCTAGGCTCTCTAGAGGTAGCTGTGGATGAGCAGCCAAGGCTTATCTAGGCGACATGCAAAGCTCATGCAGAACCACTGTAGTCACACAGCATTTACACACACATGAAAGAAAACACTCAGTTGTACAAAAATGAAGGTGCTTTATTTTTGGAACACAATACCACAAAAATACTTGAAGGGCAGCCCTCCAATAGGAGGTAATTAATACACTAATTATATGCACTAGTAATCAGCAATAGGTATAGAAAAGGTTAGAAAACAGTCCAAATAGCAATAACTAATAGTGACCCTAGGGGGAGCCCAAACGATATACTGAAAAAATTGAATGCGAACACAGGACCCCCACCTAGGTAAGTGGAATGTGTAGGGGGGAGCTGCGAGTACTAGAAAACCACAGAGGTACGTAACACAGTACCCCCCAGCAACCAGGAGAGCAGGAGTAAATCACTGGAATTTCCCCAACCCACCCAAAAGGAAGAAAAGAAGACATCCAGACAAGACTGCAAGAAACCAGCGGTGGATTCCTGGAGAAGATCGTCTGTGGAGACAGGGAGGTCAGCGACCCTTGACCCGAAGGTAGGTCGCTCCCCCTGCCGCTGCAGCTCCACCAGCCCAGGCTCCTGACACCTCCCAGCAAGACCTGCTAAAACAGTAAGTACTCCCCCCGCCCAGCCCCTCGCCCAGCCCCGCGCTACTCACCTCTCCTTTTCCTGTACTTCTGTCTTCTGCCTTCCGCTCTCTCCTCCAACCTTTCTCCGCACCTCTGCTGTCCATTTCCCTTCGCTTTCTGCTCCTCTTCTGCAGCCCACTTGCTGCGTGTTCTCTCTTCTTTCTTCATCTGTGTTCTTCATCTGTGTTCTTCTTTCTCCTCTGCACCCCGACCTGCGTGTTCTTTCTTCTTTCTTCATCTGTGTTCTTCTTTCTCCTCTGCACCCCGACCTCTGTGTTCTTTTCTTCTTTCTTCATCTGTGTTCTTCTTTCTCCTCTGCACCCCGACCTGCGTGTTCTTTTCTTCTTTCTTCATCTGTGTTCTTCTTTCTCCTCTGCACCCCGACCTGCGTGTTCTTTTCTTCTTTCTTCATCTGTGTTCTTCATCTGTGTTCTTCTTTCTCCTCTGCACCCCGACCTGCGTGTTCTTTCTTCTTTCTTCATCTGTGTTCTTCTCTGCACCCCGACCTGCGTGTTCTTTCTTCATCTGTGTTCTTCTCTGCACCCTGACCTGCGTGTTCTTCTCCTCTTCTGTATTTTTCTCTGCGTGTTCCTTTTCTTCCTCTGTGGCCTCTCCTCATCTTCTGGACGCTTCCCCTCTGCTTCTCAGGTCTCTCCTCTTCTGCCTGACTCTTCTTCTTGACTCTTCTCTCTTGACTCTTCTCTCCTCTTCTTCTTTACTCTTCTTCTTCTTGACTCTTCTCCTCTTCTTCTTGACTCTTCTCCTCTTCTTCTTGACTCTTCTCTCTTCTCTCTTGACTCTTCTCTCTTCTTTACTCTTCTTCTTGACTCCCCTCTCTTCTGTTCTTCCTGACTCCCCTCCCCCTCTGTAATCCCCCCTCACCTCTCTTTTCTCCCCTCCCCTCAACCTGACCCCCCCACCCTCCGCTTTCCCGCCGCCACCTCCTGCTCGGCCCCGCCCCCCCTGCTCCCTTTCGTCGCCCCCCCCTCCTCCCTCTTATGGCGGCCGCTGTGCAGCTGCGCCGCTGGCGCGCCAAAGGCGCGCCAAAGGCAAGCCCGTCTGCGCCCGTCCGCGCCCAGCGCCATGATCCCTGGCCCCCAGCACTCCCAAACCCCTCAGCACCGCTACGACTTCAACACCCTCCACGCCCTCAACCCGGGACGCTCCCGTACCTGCTTCCAAGCCAACCCTAAACGCACCCATGGACCCTTCGCATGCCTCTCCTGCAAACTCACCTTCCACCGCATAACCACCCCTCCCGCCAGCCCACACGCCAACAACCACCTCAAATGCATTCTGATCAACGCACGATCCGTCCACAAGCACGCCATTGAACTATGGGACCTCCTGGACTCCACCGCACCGGACGTCGCCTTCATCACTGAGACCTGGATGAACGCCTCTTCGGCCCCCGACATCGCCATAGCCATCCCCGACGGCTACAAGATCTCCAGGAGAGACCGCACCAACCATGTCGGTGGAGGAATCGCCATTGTCTTCAAGGACTCCATCAACGTCACCACCTCCACCGAAGACACCCCCCTCGCCGCCGAACACCTGCACTTCCAGATCCACACTGACCCCAGGACCACCCTCAGAGGAACTCTCATCTACAGACCCCCTGGACCACGCGCCCTCTTCAGCGACTCTATCACTGACTTCATCTCCCCGCACGCACTTGCCTCGCCGGACTACATCCTCCTCGGTGACCTCAACTTCCACCTGGAACAGAACAACGACCCCAACACCACCGCCCTGCTCGACAACCTCGCCAACCTCGGTCTCAAGCAACTGGTGAACACCCCCACCCACATCGCCGGACACACGCTCGACCCCATCTTCTCCGCCAGCAACCACGTATCCTTCAGCCACTCCTCCGTAATACACTGGACCGACCACAGATGTGTCCACTTCACCTTCCGACGCGAGACTCGCCACCTCCGCACACAGTCCATCCCACGCAGACATTGGAACAAAATCCCAGCGGAACAGCTTCTCTCCACTCTCAGCGACAACCAACCCACCCTCTCCACCGACCCCAATGACGCAGCCCTCCGCCTCACGCATTGGATCACCAACTGCGCAGACAACCTCACACCCCTCAGACGCCTCCCTAGACAGACCAACACCAGGAAACCTCTTTGGTTCACAGACACCCTCAAAAAATCTAAAAAAAAACTGCCGCACCCTCGAGAAAGCCTGGCGCAAGGACCACACCGCAGAAAACATGTCTGCCCTCAAAAACGCCACCCGCGAACACCACCATCTGATCCGCGCCACCAAAAGAACTTCCTTCACAGACAGACTGGACAAGAACACTCCCAACAGCAAAGAACTCTTCAACATTGTCAAAGAGCTCTCCAATCCCAACGCCAACGCCATCACGCCCTCACAAGACCTCTGCAACTCCCTCGCCACCTTCTTCCATCGTAAGATCACCGACCTACACGACAGCTTCGGACACCAGACCCAGCCAACCACCACAGAACCTACAACCCCAGCCATCACCCTCAACGCCTGGACTCACATCAGCACGGAAGAGACCAAAGCTACCATGAACTCCATCCACTCCGGTGCCCCCTCGGACCCCTGCCCACACTTCATCTTCAACAAAGCCGACGACATCCTCGCCCCGCATGTCCAGACCATCATCAACAGCTCGTTTGCTTCTGCCACCTTCCCCGAGAGCTGGAAACATGCAGAAGTCAACGCCCTACTGAAGAAACCTACGGCAGACCCCAGCGACCTGAAGAACTTCTGCCCCATCTCGCTCCTCCCCTTCCCTGCCAAAGTCATAGAGAAGACCGTCAACAAGCAACGTACCTACTTCCTTGAAGACAACAACCTACTTGACCCCTCTCAGTCCGGATTCCGAGCCAATCACAGCACAGAAACCGCCCTCATCTCAGTCACAGACGACATCAGAACTCTGATGGACAACGGAGAAACAGTTGCCCTCATCCTCCTCGACCTCTCGGCTGCCTTCGACACTGTCTGCCACCGAACCCTAATATCTCGCCTCCGCTCCACCGGTATCCAAGGACATGCCCTGGACTGGATCTCCTCCTTCCTTTCCAACCGCTCCCAAAGAGTCTACCTCCCACCGTTCCGCTCAGACCCCACCGAGATCATCTGCGGCGTCCCTCAAGGCTCCTCGCTCAGCCCGACTCTCTTCAATGTCTACATGAGCCCCCTCGCCGACATCGTACGCAAACACAACATCAACATCACCTCCTACGCCGACGACACTCAGCTGATACTTTCCCTCACCAAGGACCCCACCAGAGCCAAGACCAACCTGCAAGATGGAATGAAAGACGTCGCAGAATGGATGAAACTCAGCCGTCTGAAACTGAACTCAGACAAAACGGAAGTCCTCATCCTGGGAAACACCCCGTCCGCCTGGGACGACTCCTGGTGGCCCACGGCCCTTGGCACCGCACCAACCCCCTCAGACCACGCACGCAACCTCGGATTCATCCTGGACCCTCTTCTCACCATGACCAAACAAGTCAGCGCCGTATCATCCTCCTGCTTCCTCACCCTCCGCATGCTCCGAAAGATCTTCTGTTGGATCCCCGCCAACACCAGAAAGACTGTGACCCCCGCCCTCGTCACGAGCCGCCTGGACTACGGTAACACCCTATACGCAGGAACCACCGCTAAACTCCAGAAACGTCTGCAGCGAATACAAAACGCTTCCGCCCACCTCGTCCTCGACATACCCCGCAACAGCCACATCTCCGCCCACCTGAGACACCTGCACTGGCTTCCCGTCAACAAAAGGATCACCTTCCGGCTCCTCACCCACGCACACAAAGCCCTCCACAACAAGGGACCTGAATACCTCAACCGTCGCCTCAGCTTCTACACGCCCACCCGTCAACTTCGCTCCGCCAACCTCGCACTCGCCGCCGTCCCTCGCATCCGCCGCACCACGGCAGGTGGGAAATCCTTCTCCTACCTGGCGGCCAAGACATGGAATTCCCTCCCCACCAACCTCAGGACCACCCAGGACCACCTCGCATTCCGGAGGCAACTCAAGACCTGGCTCTTCGAGCAGCAGTAACCCCCTCCCCCTAGCACCTTGAGACCCGCACGGGTGAGTAGCGCGCTTTATAAATGTTTTTTGATTGATTGATTGACCAATTTTAAAAGTCACAGTGGAGTCCAGGAGGAGTAGGAGCTACTACCCACCCAGCTGTACTTACAGGAGTTGGTCGACGGTGAGGAAGAACACGTCAGCACTGCAGCCCTGAGACGAAGAAGAGTTCCTGATGGATGCAGAAGATGTCCCACATTAGAGTGAAGATTGCAGACGGGTGTGGTGCTGCCGGAGACCAGCAAGGTCCAGGAGGACTCAACCCAGGAGGTGGAGTCACAAGGGACCCTCAGCGACACAGAGGACCCACAGGAGTCCACCAGGACGGGGACACAGAAGTTGCAGAAGGAGCCCACACAGCACTACGGAAAGGGATCCCAAGGCGCAGGAGAACGACTCAGAGGGCTGTACGGTGCAGTGCAGTGCTGGGGACTAGAGCTATCCGTCACCTGAATATCCCTTGGAGAAGATGCAAACAAGCCTTGGCAGCTGCAAGAGATGTGGTGCACAGGATTACTGTCCTGCGTGAGAAAGCAAAAGCTTACCTCCAACAAAGTTGGACAGCTGGGAAAGATGACCAAGAGGACTACTCCAGACCACCTCCTGTGATGCAGGATCCACGCAGCTCAAGATGAGGGGAGATCCACGCAGCCAGTCGTCGTTGCAGCAGGTGCCTGTGGATGCAGGGGAGTGACTCCTTCACTACAAGGGAGATTCCTTCTTTCTTCAAGTGCAGGCTGAAGACACGGCGTCTTCAGTGGATGCACAGCTGGTGGAAATGTTGTAGTTGCTGGCAGGAGCCCTGGAAATAATGTTGCAGAAGAGCTCTTCAGCAACATTGGGTGTTGGGTGCAGAGTGTTGGGTCTTGGAGGGTCCAGTCGCAGATCTGGAGGCCAGAAGTTGGAGTGAAGGTTGCAGAGGAATCTTGCAAGCAAATCTGACGACCCACCAGAGAGAGACCCTAAATAGCCCTGAAAGGGGGATTAGTCACCTAGCCAGGTAAGCACCTATCAGGAGGGGGTTCTGACATCACCTGCCAGGTCCCAGAGATCCCTGCCAACCTTGGAAACAAGATGGTAGAACCCAGGGGCCCTCTGTAGGAGCTCTGAGCACCACCCCTGGGGTGAGGATGGGAAGGGGAATGGTCACTCCCCTTTCCATTGTCCAGTTTTGCACCAGAGCACGGACTGGGGGTCCCTGAACCGATGTGCACTGGTTTAAGCATGGAGGGCACCAGGGCCATATTTATACTCCGTTTGCGCCGGATTTGCGTCGTTTTTTTTTACGCAAATTTGACGCAAAACGAACTCCATATTTATACTCTGGCGTTAGACGCGTCTAGCGCCAAAGTCCATGGAGTTTGCGTCATTTTTTTGCGTGGACACCTACTTTGCGTTAATGATATGCAAGGTAGGCGTTCCCGTCTAAAAAATTGACTCCGAGGCATGTGCGCCGTACTTACACTCCCGGGCAAAACTGACGCCCGGGAGTGGGCGGGTGAAAAAAAATGGCGTCCAGCCGCTTTTGCGTCGTTTTTTAGCGCCTGGTCAGGGCAGGCGTTAAGGGACCTGTGGGCTCGGAAGGAGCCCAGAGGTGCCCTCCCATGCCCCCAGGGACACCCCCTGTCACCCTTGCCCACCCCAGGAGGACGCCTAAGGATGGAGGGACCCATCCCAGGGAACATAAGGTAAGTTCAGGTAAGTAATTTTTTTTTTTTTTTTGGGTGGCATAGGGGGGCCTGATTTGTGCCCCCCTACATGCCACTATGCCCAATGACCATGCCCAGGGGACAGAAGTCCCCTGGGCATGGCCATTGGGCAAGGGGGCATGACTCCTGTCAAAAAAATGGCGCAAATCGGGTTGAGGCGAAAATTTTCCCTCAGCCTGACTTGCCCCATTTTTTGGCGCCCAAGCTCCATATTCCCCTACGCCGGCGCTGCCTGGTGTACGTAATTTTTTTCCACGCACACCAGGCAGCTCCGCCGGCTAACGCCGGCTAACGTCATTGAATAAATACGGCGCCCGCATGGTGCTTTAGAATGGCGTTAGCCGGCGTTAACTTTTTTGACGCACAACTGCGTTGGCGCAGTTGTGCGTCGAAAAGTATAAATATGGCCCCAAATGTGCCCTTCAAAGCACACCAGTGGCTTTGGGAGGCTACCCCTCCCAAGCCAGTCACACCGATTTCCAAAGGGAGAGGACATTACCTCCCTCTCCCAAAGGAAATCATTTGTTCTGCCTTTCTGGGATTGATCAGATCAAGCAGCAGGAGGGCAGAAACCTGTTTGAGGGGTTGCAGCTTGGGCTGCCCGGAAACCCTGTAAGACTGGTGGCAGCAATGCTTGTGTTCCTCTAAATAGCCCCCAGAGTGCATGGATTCATACTTCCAATACTTGCAACAGTATTGGGGTATGATTCTGAAGTGTTTGATACCAAACGTGCCCAGTTTCGGAGTTACCATTATGTAGCCGGACATAGGTAGTGACCTATGTCCAGTACACACGTAAAATGGCATCCTTGCACTCACAAAGTTCAGGAAAATGGGTCTGGAGTTTGTAGGGGCACCTCTGCTTGTGCAGGGGTGCCCTCACACAGGTACCTGCACCCTGCCCACTAGGCTGAGAGGGCCTAACATAGGGGTGACTTACAGTGACCTGGTGTAGTGGCCTGGTAGTGAAAGGGTGCATGCACCCTTTCATGCAGGCTGCAATGGCAGGCCTGCAGAACACTTTGCATGGGCTCCCTATGGGTGGCATAATACAATGCCCTGGGTACCTATGTACCACATACTAGGGACTTACGTGGGGGTTCCAGTATGGCAAATGTGGGGTGAAAAGGGTTCCAGCAACCATGTTTAAAAATAGAGAGAGCATAATCACTGTGGTCCTGGTTAGCAGGATCCCAGTGAACACAGTCAAACATGTTGACAAACAGGCAAAAGGTGGGGGTAACCATGCTAGAAAGAGGCTACTTTCCTACAAAATCTAATCTATATTTTAAATTGGTGTTGGATTTGTGTCAAGCTGTGTTATTTACTTATCGCCCATTTTGGTAATGTGAAATGCTTTACACATGTTCCTCTAAGTAGCCTGGCTGCTCTTTGCCACACCACCAGGGCTGAGCCAGGGTTTGCTGAGAGTGAATCTGAGGCTCAATACTGGGTATTGTGTTGGTATTTCATGGTAAAACGACCTAGTCATACCATATAATACCTTCTCCTTGCTACAGACACAAACTTCAAAACTCTATAGAGGCTTAAGGAAGTGCTCCTGCCAGGTACAAAACCGTTCTGGTCCAGGTGATTTAGCGGTGGGAGGAGGGGGGGACCCTGTACGCTTAAATAGAATATATTAGTGTTGATTTATCCTGGTATGTGCACCGAAACACAAAAAGAAATACGGAAAACCACTCATCTTGCAAGGCTCCTCAGAAATCCCACATAGAGTCACTCGTTTGAATCTTGTTGGGGTCCCTTGCAAACCAGCAGCGTACAGGGTCTATCAGAAGCATATGGAGGAAGATCTTTCATAAGAGCCTTGATAAAGTCCGTAATAGGACAAAACACGTGTCGGCTGAATCTCCCAACTAGGCTGAATCTTACAACTACAAACAGGATCACTCTTGGCTGTTTTTTACAACTAGATTGAACTCCACAACTACAAGCAGGACTATTCCTTGATGGACTTATCATGGACTCTGTTTTGTTTTTTGATTTGTGTGTTAACAAGTGTATTATTTTGTATGTATTTCTATTGTTGAATAAGGTGTTGAAACGGGTGGTTTTCTAGACTGATTCAATCGGTTTTGTAAATATATTTATTAAAGATTCTTTATACATAATTGCCACATATAAGCCACTGCATAAGTTCTTTGTTGTGTTACAAATGATTGAACTATAGACTTTTGTGAATCCATTAATTTTGACTGCATATTACTTATATTTGTTGAGTGCTCCACATGATGTTCTATATATAGCTGCTTTTACTGATTTAGGTTTGCCAGATTTCGGTACACATATTCGGCAACAAATATGTTTCTTTGTGGATGAGCACCGTTATTATATTTGTTATTTACTATAGGAGTATGCAGCCTTTTTAAGGCTTTCTGTTGCCATATTTTTTGTTTTAATTGTCTTCCATATGCCTGCCGCCATGTTGATACAGTGATCCCCTAGCGCCAGTTTGATTGTTTTCCATTCTATAACGTTGGAGGCAGCTGGGTGTTGAGTGCAAAATAATCCCCCACACCTGCGTGCAGCAAGGAATAGAAGGTGGCGTCTTTAAGGAGAGAGGGTTGCATGCACCAGGTCGGACCGGGAGGCGGACAGGAGGGGGAGACATGCAGCGAGCGGCACAGGTGTGCAAGAAGAGGGCTGTGATCTAAGGCCGCATGGCCCAAGTAGAGTATGTGTGTGAACACCGTGCAGAATAATGCAGAGCATTAGATTTGGTCAAGGCGGGCATGGAGCTTGTGTGGGGTATAAGAGAAAGAGTTGGTCTTAATACCAAAATGCTTAGCAGTGTGTATTGCTGGGGCCCAGCGTACGCCAGGCATGCAGAGAGGGCTTTAAGGAACACAGGGTGCCCAGTGTTAGGAGCGTAGATGCTTCCTGGGACCACGGTCGGCTTTATGGCAGTGCGAGCGGAGCGGCCGCACCGGGTGCTGCCCTGGATTGGGGGTGCTGTGTTTAGCTATAACTTAGAAACTTGCAATTTAAAAGCACCTGCTGAAAAGTTAGTTGTGCGTCCAGCTACCAGGAAGCAATTAAAATGTCAAGATACCTCTTGTGATTAATGTTCTTTCTAGGGAGAGAGATGGGAGTTGTATCTAGCAGCAGCCTTGGCTTGCCATCATGTAGCGTAGAGGGTTACTATGCCTGCTACAAAGAACAGAACTATGTTTTATGTGGATAGCTGAGTGGGTTATTAAAACCAGCCTTTACAAGCTCTTTAAAACAATTGAATGTATGTGAAAGGGGGGCTATGGAGAAATGACGGGCACATTTGCCTGGTGGTAGTGACGGAATCCAAGGAGGTGGACATGAGGTGGGGGGTGCCAAAAAAGAGTGTTGCACAGGGCGCCACCAGCGCTAAAGCCGGCCCTGCCTGGGACGATCACAGTACCATCCCAGCTGCCATGCACTGGCACATGCCGACCTTCGGGTGAAGGAAGAGGCCCCTGTGCAAAACACGGTGTCCGCCCATACTCAAATCAGGGCTTCCCAAGAGAAGGCCGAGTAGCCAGTAACAAACACACAGACCCTCCAGCACTGCTGCAGTATCTGCCCTTGAGAATGAGTTTTGTGTGTCTCTTGAAGCATTGCAATATGGACGTTTCTACGTTTAGGGTAGGCAAAGACAGCATAAAGCTTATCCACAGTGTGCGTGTCATTAACATTCCACTTAAGTATATTGACTTCGACTGGTGGGCATGCCCCATCCCACACTCAGGTGGTGGGAGGTATGCGGAGAACAACGAACCCATGTGTGAGAGACGCGGTCAGACAGGTTGGGATGATCATCTTGGAGTCATGGAAATTCAACATATAGCGCTACTATTTAGATTTGCAGAGAGGAGGAGGTCCCCCCTATGGCAGCCAGGATGGAGTTGAATTTGTCAGCATGGTCTCTGAAGCCAGACAGAGTGAGAGTTGGTATGGGAGCCTCTGAGATCGAGACAGCCTGGGGTAGAGGGGCAATGCAGGCAGATGCTCTGGAGGGTGACTTTCCGATGTTGAAATCCAGAGTACGTTTGTCGGCGTGGTATCCCTACAATGCAGGATCATGCACGCACTAGTGGGTGCCCAAGCCCCACCCCACAAAATGGCAGGTGGGTGTAGAGGAGTTTACAGGGGCCCCTTGATCATGCCCAGGATGTCAGCCCGAGGATGAGGGAGGGTGGTGGGGAGCAGTCGTCTGCTGAATCCTCAGCTAATTGGCATCCTCTCAGGAGCCCTGGTGGGAGGCAAAGTAGCCGGAGCACGCTGTGCAGCCCCCGTGCAGCAAGGAAGCTGGAGTACACTGTGTAGTGCCACCATCATCAAATAGGGCCCCATGGAGTCAAGTGCACCCCTAGGGGGGGATCGGTAGTGGACCTGGAGGGCCGAAACTCTAGCCTCTGCCGTTCAGCGAGTCCCGGCCATGAGGAGCAGCCCGGGTCGGTGGAGGCCCCCATGAAGCTTCACGACCCGACCATGGCGGAATCCGTGCCAGGTAAGCTGCAGGAGGGAGTCAGGTGTCCCGGCAGGCCATGAAACCGCAACGGCACCTGGGAAAGGCGGAAGCGGCCCACAGGTGTTAGCGCTTCAGATCTTAATAAGTGAACTTACAAGGGGACGCGAATAGGTCGATGAATCTTTGACTTGCATTTAAGATGTTCCCACCATAGATCCAGTACATGCAGATCAATAGTCAATAATTAATCAATAACATCAATAATCAATAGGAGTCAGTAATTATCACACAGCATGACCTTTCAGTAATGAATAACCAAACCTTTTAGTAAAAGTTAGAATCTTTATTTCCCTATATTAACAATGCTAAGGTCACGTAAGATAATCTCAAAATCAAATGATAAACATTAAGAAACATCACTGACTGTCCAAAGCGGTGAAAGAAACGCAATCTAATCAAAGCTTGAATAATTACATATTCTAAGGTTACAGTGCAAAGTAATAACAAGAACAATTGCACCAACGATATCACATACATTTAGATTCAGCAAAGAAAAGACATTGACTGTTTACTCCCTATGGCAAATTTTCATTAGTGAGGACCCTTATCTAACATCAGATTAGCATTAACATATTGGGATTCATACAAAACAATTTAGTCAACACAAATTTGGAAAACATTTAACCATGGCTCTATCAACATAGTGCGGTTGGCTCCTAGAAAGAAAAAGCAAATAGGCATAGCAAAACACATGCGTGAAAATATACCTCTCCTCTATCGGATCGGCAAACTAAGATAGTCTTCGTCATCAGGACATCAGCTCTGTCAGCAAGGCATCAGGATTCATCATCAAAGTTCAGGAAACGCAAAGTCTTTAAGCATCAAAGTTAAGCACGTCTCTAGATGCTCAGTAAAGTAATGGCCTTCCGGCAAGAAAGAAAATTAGCAAATGTGCTGTCTTCCACCAGTGCAGTACGGCTAAGTTACATTTCCTAAAACTACTTCCCAAGTCCCTATTGGTCAAGGGATCACATGTTCACACTTTGTCTAATAAAACGAAAACTTTAAATCTATAGTTTCTACTAGTACACAGTTCACATGTCGCTGATTGGCTTCTCTTGTAATGTCCTCATCATCCGGCTCGTCAGGTAACAATATTGTTGCAGCTTATTCTCCAGTCAGCGTGGTT
Source organism: Pleurodeles waltl (assembly GCF_031143425.1). Lineage (NCBI taxonomy): Eukaryota > Metazoa > Chordata > Amphibia > Caudata > Salamandridae > Pleurodeles > Pleurodeles waltl. The sequence continues at coordinate 1,426,697,780 of NC_090444.1, read as the reverse complement.
ATTGTTCTCTCCTGACAAAGTCAGTCTTACACACATTACACTTACAATGTTACATTTAGTAAGAACAGCATCTTCTAGCAAGCAGTTCTCATGAGAAAAACTTTTAGCTATGAGCACATTTTTGTCCACACAGTGGAAAATCACAATTTAATTCTCTAAGCAGACATTTTATTAATCGATTTAGAAATACAGCTTGACATGAGGCCGTGCAACTAGGCCAAGACCTCCGCTAAGTTAAGGCCTTCAATTAGTAAAGCTAATACATAATGCATAACCCTTAATATGATGTACTACTACATTAATGAAACATAAGCTCCATATTTCATATTAATAAGCCATTAATAAGTATACTTCATGAACATTGGCGGACACTCACGTGGACACATTTTCAAATGCATGGATTATTTCTCTAGGTTAATACATTTTCTACGCAAATCCATTACTTAGAATACATGAATATTTATTAACAATTTTTATTAAAACACCTGATCTAGCACGGGTGAGGAGCAGCCAGGTTACGTGTCAGTCACCTTGGACTTCACGGCCAAGTCCCATTAACGATTAGCGTTTCTTGGTGCTATTTCTAACTAACTTTAGAAATTCATCTTCCTGGTTTGCTTTACGGGATTTTTCTCATCTTGGGGTCATTTTGTTTATTAAAATCTACTTTACTCTTCTAATTCGGCTAAGGATGTTTATTGTTTCGCATTTTGTCTTTATTCCTGTTTCGGTAGTGCATTAATACTTTGAACATTGCTCTCAGTTAAGCCTGTCTACTCTCTGCTATAGCTCACCAGGGGGGTGAGCTCAGTTTAATTTAGTGACTTCGAGGGTTCACCCTGACAAGGGTTTTAATTACGCCTTAAAGTGGGTATCACCCACCCCAAATAATATTTCAATTTCTTACTCTATTTCTCACTTTAGTTTCGGATGAAGCATCTTTGCACTGTTTTCATTATTCATTTGATATCAAAAAATGTTACTGTAAATAAATCCAGATTATTGTTGTGATCTAGTGACTAGGTTGCCAGCTAAGGAACAAGCAGGCTACTAACGTACCTTTCTCACTAGAACACTAGAATACTTTGTGGAATTCTTGGGCATGCTACTTCATTTCACTATGCCTCTGTCCCTTTGTGTGCAAAAATGTGAGCACATACCATCCTCTAGATGAAATATGCAAGATCTTGTCACAGTCAAACTGTTGTGAGCCTCGGTTCTTGAAACTAATTACACATCTAAGCATGGCCTACTTGTGCTGTAGTGGTAGTTTATAAAAGCATTTACTCACAATAAGATGTTTGTGTGAGAAAATCTACGAGTGATGAAAGTAGGTGGGAAGTGCAAGTTCCAGGTCCAGATTGCCCTGTGAGATTGTGCACATCCACAGATGTATGTGTTTAAGGGCATACACCAGCTCCTCACTAGCACCTTGTTCACTGAAAAGGTTGGACATTTACTCTTGACAAGGGAAGGAGTAAAACGATTTTCAGCGCGGGAAGGAACCACCCTTCCAAAGAATAAGGTGGAATGTCAGGAAAGTACTTTCTACACAGCGGAAATATTTTCGCACTGTAGAAAAAAAGAAAAACATGCTCATGCTTGAATGGAATTCACAGACGTTTACCAGGAGTATAGTTTCCAAGCCTACCTCTGTAAACTCCTGTGAATTCCCGAAACTCAGAAATCTGCACAAATGCAAGGTTATAGAACTGCAGGTGCACTTTCGCTTCTTTTAAGAATGGGACGTCTATTTTTTTTTATTTGTTACCTATAATTTTGGCTTGTATATTTTTTAAATGCTGATATGCATCAAACACATTAATTGATACCTTAGAGAAAAGGTATTTAAAGTTAATTTTTACTATTGCACAACAGTTTAGCAAAACTGTGTGTTACAGTCATCTATAATTTCAAATTACAAACAGTATGTGGGTACATTTTATACTGGAAACAATCAAGAATAATGCTTTAATTGCACTGCATGTATTTGTGTTTAATCAAGGAGTATTCTGTCACGACTATAAATAAGCATCATACATTGTGGAATCATATGCATGCTTTTGTATTGGAAACACCATGCGTAAGGCAAGCTGTGATTACAGCTCACTCTATTTTGTTAGGCTTTGCATTGAAGACCATATATACAAATTTAAACATTTTGTACATATGGATGTGTATCTTGACTTAGCAGCAGACACTCCTATTTCCCAAAACTATACTACACACGGTAAACGCAGCAAAAGAGTTTGTTCTGAAGAAGCTTGGGTCTACTTGTCCAGTAGACAAAACAAATATGAACACTTCTCGTTGGCCCCAAACAAAATGGCCTTGGAGTTGGGCAATAGGAATTCCACAGAGTTGCAATTGAACAAATACACACAGGAAGTTAGTGTAGAAGATATTTATAAGATACAAATAAAAATAATGATAGATGTGAGACAGAGAGAGTGCAGTAACACCTCACTGATACGTGTGTTGTGTATTTGTAGACACCCTCAAGGTTATTATGGTGCTGTTTATCACTATGAATTGCTCATTTTCTTTCAAGGTGGGTATTTAAAACGCATCAACTGTGTGTCCTGCTTTTGATTTGGAATAGAGTCTCTTAGAGTGGTCATCATGGCTGCAATGTCCTAAAATATTTGGCTTTTTGTCACAAATATCCACCTCCGATCTGTATCGTGACTTTTCCTAAGTTAATTCTACTTCTCCTGTCACGCCAGTAACAGCAGAGAGAAAATTCTCTCCAGGTCCCTTTTCCTCTTATATTGGCTATGTACTTGCTTCAACAATGCAATCCGTAAATGCTAACTTCACCTCAGCATTTTTCTTTTGCATCTTTTGACCCTGTTTTTTATCAATATTTCCATTGTTATCATTTTGCTGACCTCAACGATGATCACATTTTATGACAATGCAGCTCTTAACACAATTGTTTTGGTGAATTTCAAGTGTTCCGACATGGCTGTCCCAAATCCCAGCTTCTGGAATAGCCATGCTAGAATTTTGTTTCTTAGTGATGCATAAGTTCTCTTCTTTTATTTCTCTACATTTGTTATTCTGACATTTCCTGTGTCATAAATGAAACATTGTAATGTATTTTTCTTAAGTTTGCTAATTAGGCCGTGTTGATTGAGACATTTATGTGTATTCTGGATTTTTTTCAAATTTTGCCTATGATGGATTCTCTTCTTTTTTAGATTGGATAGTTGATATTGAGAAAGAGTAGTCCACATTGCTGCAGGTTTGGTTTTCATTTTCCTACTTTTGCCACACTTGCATATCATCAGTGCAGTCTTGATTTATTTGTTTCTGAGTTTGGGGTTTGGTTGTCTGTCTCTCGGCAAAATCTCTCAAGCATGTCCCAAATCCTCTCCCAGTTGCTGACATTTGTTTGATCTTTTCCAATTTTCCATCCTACAGAATTCATTGCAAGTGGCGGCGGAGTCCAATTAGAGTAATAGTCTCTACTTTTACTGTAGATTTTGCTTCAGAGCATTTCTTACTCGATGATCGTGTTGTTGAGGCTATCTCAGATAATCTGACAAGATGGAGAAACAAAACACCAATGCAGGATTGGGACAGTGTTGAACCTCAAGACTAGAAGGGGCAATGTGTCCCTTAATCTCACCGCAACACAAATTAATCAAGTAGCATTTCATTAGATAAATTGTCGGGAGTCAACAATAAACATATAAACTATAAAGATTATGAATAAATCAAGAGCTTTACAGAAGACAAAAATAATAGTCAATTATGTTGCATACCGAATTAAAATAAGGCTCAATCAAATGCAGCAACAGAAATGTCGTGAAATCAGGGCAAGAATATTCTAAGTACTATGTGCCTATGTGCAAGACAAACAAACAAGAGTTCAGACTCCAAAGGCAGGGAGTCAAATGACTAGACTGGCTCATCTCCAAAAGTTCTAGTTGATACAGATATTTTCTCCGTAGAACTCAATGGAATTCGTACAATCAGCACATCGTTAGCAAATGTAGCGATAAACTGACAAATCACAATACAGAAATATACAACGTCATCTAATGCTATCATTCTAGCACTAGCATCTAAATGAATATTAAAGTACCCTATTCTAACCTAATGCAATCAAAAGTGGTGGAACACAAACAATGGAAGGCTTTAAACAATGACACAGACAGGAAGAGCCTTGAAAGTAACAGAAGGCTTTTTCTGTAGTTCTTCGAGAACACCATGTTAATACAAAACATCAGTGCACATTTTGGTCACATGTGGGTGTCAGAATGAAAGAATAAAACACACATCATGGCTGTATTAAAATCCAAGATAGATGTTGGGCCTAGTTTGGCCAGACACATTAAAATACAGTTCTGGTAAGTGCAGTGTTTTCATTTTCATACAGAGGTGTTCATAATGTCAAGCACATATTTTTATTAAATTGGAATCTGTTTCACAGTGTCTGGGCCGGATGGATATCATGATCATAGGCAAAAAACAAATCTTGAGTTATTTAAGTTCCGTAGCAAAATAGACATGTCTGACAGTTCAGCCTGGAGTGTCCTTCCTGCAAGGGCTCACAACTGATTTGCATTTTGTTGGTCCTTGCCTGTAATGGTACAGGATAGACTGGAATGTGTTTGAGGTTAATTACTAGATGTTGAGATACATTCCCACATTACTATCATCACTGTTTTCTTTTTCCTCAATGATTAGATTTCTTGCTACCAAATGGTGGCTGGTTCAGGTTTGTAGAGACCAAATTCCCTCTTCTTGATTTGAGGTAAGCATATTACTTGTTTGTATGTTGCCTTTATGGATACCCTGGAGACTTTGCCATGCATCTCTTTTCCCTCTTTGTCCACAGCTGTACTCTACTCTTTGGAAATAGAGATTGTATCCTTCCTTTTCTTCTTGGTCATGGTCACATAATTGAATCAAGAGGAGAGTGTTTTGAGTATAACGTGTAAGGCATTCAAATTGCTCCTCATTGTCCTGGATTATAGAACTGGGGAAATTTTTGGGCCAAAGAGATACTGATGCCTCCTAATCCAAAAACCTTCTAGAAGCATCTCCAGTGGCTAAAAGGCATACATATAGGGAATCTGCATCTGGGAGCTGCTTGACCAAAGTGGAATTGGGCCGCACCTGGACAGTACCTTAATTCTGTTTTAGGCTAGGGATGTTTTCAGATTACATTCTTGATTATAATGTTCTGCTGCTTACATTTTGTCTTGAATTCTGTGTTAATGCTTTGTTTGCTTTTACTCATGGCACCCTTTTGAGCAATTTGGACCTGAATTCAGTTAAACCAAACCCTTTAATTACCACCACATCGTAGGAAAAAACTGGTGTGGGGCGATTAGTTTTTTTTCTTCCAAAAACTTTGGGAGTTTGTTTCTGAAAAATAAAAATCTTTGGAAAATTATTTGACGTAGCCATCCGTTGAACTTTTCCTACATTGACATTCCTGCCATTGTATACGGATGTCCGCTAGACTGGCAGACTTCTCTAAATTTGACAGGCGGAGTAAAGGCTGCAAAGTTCTCCGCCACCCTGTCTGCCTTTACTTAGTTTGCAAAATTCTAAATCAGGCCCTCTCTAGAGTGGCACAATGGGTGAAAAACAATTGATGGTTCTGAATGCTTCCCAGAGGAATCGCCAGTAGATAGACTATTTTCAAGCATTTGTCCCATCACCTTTTGGGTGTCTTATTGTCAGTAGTTGGCCTGGAAACCCAAGATGGTGTAGCTTTCCAAGTCTGCTACTGGCAATATTTGTACTTGCAGATTCGATACGTGTCACTGAGGGGCATATTTACAAAAAAAAGTGGCACAAAGTTGCTGTGCTGCATTGCATCACCTGAAGAAAGCAAAACTAGCGATCTTGTCTAAGAAACTGCGCAGTTGTACTCTCTCCATGCGCTGGCGCACTTTGGGCTGCCTAGTGTCAACCCAGGCACCTTGGGCCCAGAGAGCAAAGGTGTCAGTGTCAGGGTAAGGATAGGTTTTGTGCAGGAAGAAGGACCTTCCTGCACAAAAAACTATCCTTGGAAGCTTTTTCCTGTTTGTACACATGCTGCAGAGAATGCAGCACCTTGCAAAATGGAAATAATAAAGAGAAATAAATATATTTTCCCTCATTACGCCAGCCTCAGGCAGGCGCACCATTCTTGTGAAAACTCATGCCTACAAATCCTGTAAATATGGGTTTGCATCAGAATCCATGCATTTTAGTTTATATGATTAAGTGCGGACTTTGGAATTACATACTGTATTTAATATTTATTTTTGGTGCTTGGTCTTCAGATTTTAACTTAACTATTTGGCACTTCTTATATATTTTATGTCACTTTATTTTTCTTAAGGAGTGTCACCGTTTGTTGCTGCTCACGAAGAGGGAAGGTGCATGTGTCCTTCTGGTGTATATGTTTGTGTGACTTCTTAGGTAAGTTTCGTAAAAGGTCCATTTAGTACCATGCTAGTGTTCAAATAGAACAGACGATATGTTGCAGCTTGCATTGTGGCCTGAATAAATGTCATACTTATTACCTACAGTGCAGACCACTGTCATAATAGATACTATTATAAGACTGGAAGCGTACTTATCACAAATCTTCTGAACTAAGAACTCCAGCAGTAAGGAATAGAGTATATACTACATCTACACTATAATACATTACCATGACCTCACACCAGCAGACGTCCTATTCGTTGCTGCTCTAGCAAAGATAATTATTGTCTCTTACTTTTGTCATTAAACTAATGTGATGTTAATTATCTGTGAAGTGTTTTGCTTTATTTGCTACTTTTTATGAGGTAAAATATAGCTGCATAGCAGAATAAAATGATGGACAGAGTGTTGAAACTTTTCAAACTCACCCCAAGTGACAGATCTGGATTTAATCTATTGTTATTTTGCTTGCCACATTAAACCGTTTTGGACCCAGCCATTTGCAAATCAGCCTTGACCCTGCTCCCTATGGGAACAGTCCAGCCCGAACTGCCAAGCCAGGTCCTCCAAGAACCAGAAACAAGCATCCTGGGACTTGCTTCAGTGTATCACCCCTGATCAGCCAAGCTAGCTTGAATCCAGTGTCTCAGCGAGCAAGGGACCCACGTCTGGACATACCCCTAGCCGCTTAGGGCGCACATAGCAACATCACAAAATCAAATGATGGACGCAGTGTTGAAACTTTTCAAATAATCACCCTCAGTCACAGATCTGGGTTTAATCCATTGGTATTTTGCTCACCACATCAGTTTGGACCCAGCCTATGCAAATCAGTCCTGACCCTGCTCCCCATATGAACAGTCCAACCCAAACCGGTCCCAGGATGCTTGTTTCTGGTCCAGGGAGGACCTGCCCTGGCAGTTCAGGCTGGACTGTTCCCACAGGCAAAAGGGTCAAGACTGATTTGCATATGTCTGGGTCCAAACAGGTGTGGCATGGTGAGCAAAAAACAATGGATTTACCTAGATCTGTGACTGAAGGGGAATGTTTGAAGAGTTTCAGCACTCCGTCGATCATCTTGTTGTGTTGCTATATTGGTAGAAAGATATCCAGCCACAGATTGCTGCTTGAGCCATATTATACATTGTACCCCGGGACTGCAACAGGGATGTGCGCCTGCTTTGTGCACCCCCGGGGCACAATGGTATCACAGAAGGGGCCAAAGATGCTTGTGTGTCCCTTTCTGTAATAGTGATAGTGCTGGTACACATGTAGCACCAGTGCTAATCGTGAGAGGGTGTTTCCTCATTTGCAGGGGGAAGGCCCCATGCAAATAAGAAAATCACTTTGCCTCTTCACCTGCACCATATTAAAGATGCAAGCATAGAGGCAAACATCCCCTTAGGATGTGCACTGAAAATGCACCACAAAAGGTGGCATATTTTCAGTGAGCCTCCTAAAAGCAGCCCCTTTGGCGGGGAGAAAGGGGTTCCCAGGGCCCCTAGACATCCCCCTGTAGGTAGGTTCAATAACTCACTGCACGCTCCTGCAAGGGGATCTCTCTCCGCTCTTCAAAGGGCAGGCGGCACTGTAAAACACAGAGCGGCTCTGAAGCAGCTGCCCTGTATTTCACTTGAATGCCCGCCCTGAGGGCAGCATGGGTTTGTGGCTCCCCTGGGGGCAGCACATTCTTGCTAATAGGGTGCCCTGTTTTCTCCTGGCACGCCCTTTGAAAGGTGCACCGTGGTCAAACAGGGAAGGTGTGCCGTATGCATAATACAACCCCTTTTATGTTATGCGTGTGAGACCCACTTTCACTAACATGGGTCAAGCAGTCCTCTGTACAGCTCAGCTGTGGCTGTTCCATTCTTTGCCTCACTAGCGGCACACTACTTTGTGTCTCACTTTTCTTCACTGTACTTCAGGGTGCCAGTCACATTGTGTACTGCTTTATTCCATGCGGTCCCTCAAGCTCTTGGGTACTCAATGATACTTTTATATTTTCAAATACTTTCGCCTAAGCTGACTTTCCTTTGTGGGCTTTTCTTGTCAGGTTATTATTTTTTAATTTTGGTTTCTTCCTGCAAACTGTGTTCCTTATATGCATTTTATTAACTTGTATAGAAACATAAGAAAGGGGGGATAAATAACCAAAGTTATTTTGTCATCATAATCCTTGAGCTTCAGTCTGCTTGCCTTTTCACTTTAACCTAAATGTGCACTATGGAGGGAACTGAAAAAATAGAAAATAATCTGCCCCTGCTTTCAACGACTACGCAGGGCCAAAGGAGCACTGGGAAGCCATACATTACACGGCCACACTTACGTATCCCCATCTCCTTCCCTGCCTTCCTTCCTCCTATGGCAACTCTGCCTTCTGCTTTCAGATCAAAACAAACAAGCAGTGCTGTGCTGGCAGGCTCTCAGAGAGCCCTGTCAGTCTTGCCTGAAGCACTAGGCCTTTGTGATATAGCAACAGTAGATAACGAGTTTTGTCATTAACTGTTGCTATGTCATAGCAGTGAGTTACTGGATTTGAACCCACTTATTCATACTAGTGGTTCTTTACCATCACCATACGTAAGAATTATTTTAATAAACTCCCAACAATCTTAGACCTGGTTGAGTCTGAATCACCTGTGGATGAGTATACACATGAATGGCACCTGGACCTGTCTGCAAAAGAAGAGGGTGTCACAGTAAAGGATGTAATTCAATTAACGGTGACTGCATCAATTCACTCTGTGTGGGAAGCTATCAGACATTCCATAGCAGCCTCTTTTAACAGCCTGAGGGACCATTTTACCTTCCTGTCTTCAAAATGAAGCTCCTAGAGCCACAGTACTAGACTCTCAAGACTTAAAAATTCTTCTTTTATGAAAAAAGAGTTATTATGCCATCAAAGTTTATGGAGCCTTCAATCCCTTCTCGTTATGGGGAGCTCATGATATCTAACTCAAAAAGTTATGTTTGTTGGGCATTCTTTTTTAAGGCTTCACGCAAACACAGCTCCCATACCCTTGGGTCCTTCATATAATGTTTCTATGGGCCACATGTACAAAGGTAATAGTTTGTGATTACCAAAAACCACATTTATGCAATTTGCTATTTGGTAATCGCAAACACCAATGTACAAATGTGTTTTTGGCACATATTGCGATTTCCAGTGGGTCACAAATACACCTACTTCATTATCATTAATGAGGTAGGTCTCAGTTTGCAACCCATTGGGAATGCTAAAATCACAAGTATGGTGGCCTGCTAGGGTCAGCAGACCACCATGTCTGTGATTGCTTTAAATTAAGTGATCTTTTTTTTCAAATGCAGCCTGTTTTCCTTAAAGAAAAAAAAGAAACGTTTTCTTTTCATTTTTTAAGAGCAGGCAGAGGTCCATAGGAACATTGCCTCCACTTAAAAATGTTTTTACAAACATTCACAAAAGGGAAGGACCCCTTGCAAATGGGCTTCCACCTACTTGAAGTAGGCAGTAAAATGAGAATGGTCACTCATACCACTGCGATTCGGTATTAGGAAGGGACGCCCTACACATGCCCCTACCTAATACTGAATCGCAAACCCAATTTGTGATTCAGTAAAAGGTTACCAAATCACAATTCGGCCTTTGTACATGTAAAAAAAGCCTTTTTGCATTTGCAAATGGGCCGATTCTGCAAATTGGTCTGCAAATCGGCATGTTTGAGACTAAAAAAAGCCTTTGTACATGTGGTTCTATATCCTCACCTACTGGTCTCCAAAGGCACACTAATGGCAATGATGATGATGACTTTGGAGACTCACATACCTTTGAAAACACATCTTCCCCTGCAGCTGAGTCAAGTGAGGTTAGTCTAAAGGCTTTTTGCACCTAGTATTTCGAGTCAGCAAAAAATAATAAATCCCAAGTCAGGAGAATGAGTTCCCTCTTTATCAACTTTTGAGTTTGTGTCCTTGCTGATTAGAAACCCATAAACAATGCTAACAGAGTACACTCTGTGCAGAATGTCTAAGACCTACCCTTCCACACAAGTTGGCTTTAACCCCATATGTTGATCAAGGAATGGTCTAATTTATATTAAAAATGGCAATTTTCTAAAGAAATGCATTAATAACATGCTCAAAATTTGCTAAGATAAACTTGTGAATGTGATGGGGCCTTTAACTCTGGTTATGGACATTTCAAAGGAGCTGCTCTAACTCGTGTTCAAGTGAACTTACTAATTCTAAGAGGCTGGAGTCCAGAGATGTGGAATTTAACAAGATATGTACTTGTCCCTGGGACAGGCTGCATCCTAAATCTACTTCTTCTGTAAAAAAAAATCCACTTGTCCCTTTGATGTCAATTAATGCAGCAACAACTTATGGCAGCAATTTCATTATATTATAGCTCTGATAATAGCCTCTCTGATTATGCCAGAGCTCATACAATAGTACAGTTTTAATACTATCAATTTCCTTTTGCCACCTTTCCACAGATCACATACTGGGGCCGGAAGTAGCAGTGAGCAATAGTTCTAGGAATGGAACGCCCATATGAATCCGTGCAAACCTACTAACTTGCATGTTTTAGGGATTTACACCAGCTCTTCTTTGGTCTTTTTCCATACTGAGAAAGGTTTGAAATTTACTCCTGACAAGGACTGAAGGAACATTTTTCCCAGGGTTGGGAACAAAAATGGTTAGAGGAAAGTAAACAGATATTCGCATGAGCAAATCTACACATGCATATTGGCTCATGCTAAAATGAAGTTCACAAATATTTTCTAGGAGTATGATTTCCTAGCCCACTTCTGTGAATTCTTGTGAATTTGCAAAAGTCATAAATCTGCACTAATGCAAGGAAATATACTATGGGTGCACTTTTGTGATTTTCTTTAAGAATTGGGCCACTAATTAGGTCTGACGTTAGCCATCCCTTTTTGTTTTTATTAAAATTCTTTCTCTCTATCTATGGCTGGCTATACTGTGAGTGACAGCATTCTGCTCTTTCACAAGGAGCATATCTGCACACAAAGCAGTATTGTTCAGTACCAGGGACTTCTGAGCAATGTGTGCTTTTTGAGACCAAAACATATTTTTTCTTTTTGCCAATGTTTATTATAAAAGTGCAGGCCAGGCAGATCCCACAACAATAAAGTTTTACAAAAACCATGTCAAAACAAGACATGCATTGGGAAAGCCAAAAGGCTGACCACCCATGTCAGAGCTATTGACTTTTCCAATGCTTGTTTATTTTAATGTATCCCATAACCTTGTTAAATACTGTATGATTACACTGATTTTCCATTATGATTTTTTTAGCATGCATCAACACATTTTACTAAAAGATGCTTCAAAGAAATGGTACCTAAAGTTCCACAGTAGATTAGCAAAACCTTTTTTCCTAGTAGCATTTTCTTGTGAACATTTTATTTTGAAAGCTAAGAATCAGACTTGATTTCAAGCTTCTTCAAATATTTGCCTCTGATCACAGAGCATTATGGGAGCATTATACATAGTTTCATATTAAACTTTGCAAACGTGTGTACACATTTTAATGGAACCAATCTTATTAGTGCTGTCCGAGCTTACAACATTTCCTTGAAGCGCTAACCCTGATAATAAAGGGTTTGCATAACTGAACCATAAATACAAGTTCCAACAGTATTAACATATGGACACAAATATTACTCTTACTGAAGACAATGCCCTTCCCTGATCCATTATGTTGTACTGGAAACTGGCAGACAAAGGGTTTGTGCTTTAGGGGGTTGATCCTACTTGTCCTAAGGACAAAATAAACATGAAAACTTCTAGTCCTTGATCCCACAATATTTCCCAGGACATTGGGCTATAAGACTTCCACATTCCTGCTGGAGTCAGAGAGTAATTTACCTATTATGAAATGCTAATGCATCCATAGTTTCAGAATGGAGAAAATCCTTCTAAATGAGAATAAACTCAAAATTAGTGGATAAGGCCAAATAATTGGGTTATGAAGCTGATGGCCACTTGTTTGCTGAATGATTTGTGAAAGATTTCATCATATGCACTGATTTCTACAGCTTTGGATAGAGCTCAACAAAACTGCAAAAGAGTATTTGTTCAAAGTGTTATTTTGGAAGGGCAGGTCGAGGCAGAGCTTGTGCTCTTGGCATCCTACAACAGAGCTCATGCTTGACCTTCCTTCTGTGCCCCAAGAAGATTCTGCGGGCTTTAGTGACAAGAATAGTAATAGACCTTCTTCCAAAAAAAGGAAGAACAGATCAGAGGCAGATTTCATGGTCGCAGGCGACGATCTCATCCTACCATTGGTTAGTTAAATCAATTCAAAGCTTTTATTTCCCCCCAGGAAAGTTGGGTGGCAGACTCGCCATCTTTCTACACAATTGCAGTTTTATAACGCCAAACCAGTGGATGTTGTAAACAATTCAGTGCTACAAGAGAAGAGTTTTATTCACAACCGGTTCAACAACGTTCTCCTCCCTAATTGTCTTCACAATCTCAGAAAGGGGAAAGATAGAGGAGGTGCAAAAACTACTCCTCAAAACAGGTCATTCAAAAAGCCCTAGGTCACTCCACAGGTATCCTGAACAACTTATTTGTGTTTCTAAGACTTTAATCCAGTTACAAACTAAGCCTTCTAAATTAGTTTGTCCTCTACAGATACTTCACGATGGAGGGGTACATTATTTTAGAAACGTTTTTACAAACATGGTATTGGTTAGCAAAGATAGATCTAAAAGACACTTATCTACCTGTTTCATCTAATCCAGTTCATCTTTCCCACAGAAAGTTTTATCAATTTCAATGGAACTGCAAGAGATATCCATTCCTATTGCTCCCTTTCAAACTGTCTTCAGCTCCAAGTTGCTAGAGCCACTAGTAGCACAACTAAGATCACCGAGTCAGACTCGTGATATATTTAGACAACATGTTACCCAAGGCTCACTCCAAACAGCAATTATTCACATAGGTTCTGTGAATAATTTATATTCTACAGCAATTAGGCTTCTTGATAAACCAGAAAACATATGTTTTGAAAACAACACAAACTGTTCAGTTTCTGGTTTAACAATATATTCTGTAAAAGCTTTGCTTTCCTTCCACAGAAGAAAATCAAATTAATAAAAAATAAATTTGGTTGGTACTCAGAATAAATAGGATCTCCCTGAGAAAGGTAGCCAGGGTTGTGGGTCTTTGGTCCTCACACATTCAGGCAAATTTCCCAGATCCTCTTCAATATTTAGCTTGAAGGTCTGGCTTTTTGCAGGGGTCTTCCCTACTCAGCCTTCAATTCCATTTCATCAGAAGCAAAGTAGAAGGTGGAGTGACTGTTGGCTCTCCTAGATGAAGACCTGGAGTGACATATCTATTTTTGGCCACACCCAGGTATCATGTTAAAGTCAGACACCAGCAAAATCACCTGGATGCATGGTGTAGCGATATTATGGAAGACAATGGTCTTGAAAAGAAGTTCAGTGTTACACGAACTAATTAGAACTGTTTTCAGGTTCCGTGCTGTAAAACGCTTAGCTCAAGTTCAAGCAAACTGCTTATTCTACTATGAATGGACAGCGTCTCCGCTGTCCTCTATATTAACAAGTTAGAAGGGGTAAGATGCAAAGTTCTCACAGAGTTAGGCAAAGAGTTCTGAGACTTCTGCCTGAACAGAGGGACCACAATTAAAGAGGAGTATCTCCCAAGGCTTACGAATTGGGTAGAGGACTGGGGATCCAGATTTCTTCAGAACAGGAATGGCGAGTCCTTGGACTCCAGGGTTTTCAACAAAACTCTATCCCTCTGGGTCCAATTCACTTGGGTCTCTTTGCCTCCCCCTTGAATCGCAAAGTGCCTTGGTTCTTCAGTTGTAGTCCAGATGCAGAGGCAGCAGATGCTTTCCTCCAGCAATGGGGGCAAGGTCAGTGTGATTCTATGATTCTCAAGACATTGATACAAGTCAGAGGGGATTGCACAACTCTAATCCTAGGGGCCCCCTTTTGGGTAGCCCAATTGTGGTTCGCTCTACCTCTAGAACTATTTGTAAACTATCTTCTACAGAATAGACTTCTTCCTGTTCTTCATCTTTTGCTCCGAGATCCTCGGGGTCTTCCCCACAAAATAGTTCTCCTGAGCCATCTTCAACTTGTTTTTGTTTTCAGGGATTCCTGGACATGTTCTACTCAATACAGCTATAAATATGTCAGGGTTAGCTGGCATATGGAAAGGGAGATTATTCCCAAATCTGCCTTTGCAGAAGAGGTAGTAAATTTTTTGGTTTCCCTTTTTATTTCCAGAAAGGCTTACACAGCAGTGAAAGCATATAGATCTGCAAATAGCCCAAGTTCATATTCTTTTCACAGAAGACCCAGTGGGAAAATATTTTCTAGTTTGCAGTACCTTTTAGTCCGACTTATTAAAGATATATCCTAAGCCACAATATTCTGCACTATGGTACATCAAGGTGGTACTGGATTTACTTCTACCTTGCACAATGAGTTTTTCTCTTTAAAGCAACTGTCGGCAACATTAGTCAACTTATATTTAATATCTTCTAGAAGAGTGTCTGATGTGAAAACTTTGGCGGTAGATAATAGATCTCTTTCTCCTCGGGGAGTTACTATGTTAACTTTCTCTGTTAACTGTCAAATTAAAACCTCTTCTCCAAACAATGATAAACTATGTGTTGTTTCATGAACAACTGAAAGCCCCACTGTCACACATCACACACACTGTAAATATAGCTGCCAAGCTTTCACATTGCTTATGCGTGAAATTTCAATGATTTCAATATACTTATGGGTGACATTTAACTGCCATATGTGTGACACTCAGAGTGACACTCTTGTGAATAAAACGAAGCAGTGAAGTCCAACGAAAGAGATAAATATAAAAGATAACACCCTTTTGAGCAATGAGATTTTGAAACTGCTGAATAACCCCTGAAATGGAAGGTCATTAACCTACTGCGTATTGTAAAAATGACTTGCATATTCACAGTGCTTCTGTTTGCAGGCGGATGCCTCTTTGCACTATAAAAAACACAATTCACATTCCCCACCGCACCAACCAGGATTCACTTGTGTTTAACTGTGATCACACACACACATTCACATACACACACCCCTGCAGTGATTGAATTAACTGAGGTTTCGTTAGGTAAAAAAATTCATTTTTCACCGATTGTTTTTTATGTAATTACCTTTGCATATTCTAGATATTTGGAAAGGAATTCTTTTATATTAAACCCTTCATCTCTTGGCACATTTTGCATCAGCCTAGCTTATATTATATTTAATACTGTTCTGAAATAATGACTTGTGTATTCAGAGGGCTTTTAGTCACAGGCTGAGATATTGTAACTCTTAAAATATACGTCAGTATTTGCCACTTTGACAACGAGGATTTAATTTTGTTTCTCTCTGGTTACACACACACACAGACATCTACGTTTACTGTGTTAACCTTCAGATTGAGAGGAAATCAGGCAACAGCATCCTTGTGTTCACTCTAAGTCAATAGTACAATTGTTTTGTATGTGGAACTAACTCAACAGCAAACCGAATATGGCTAAATTGCCCAATTAAGGATTACTGCAAATCAAGATGATAGGGAGCTGATAAATCTGCAAGTCGATCTGAAAACGTCCTTCTATGTTATGCAGATCTCTAGAGCCCACTATCACCTGGGATGGTATTCTCGCGCTGAGCAGGTGTGAGTTTAGGCATACCAAGGGCCTAGTGGGACAACTCAAAAAGCTGATTCTTCAGATTTTTGCAGAATTCAAGAAGAGGGGAGAAGGATCTTACATGTAGAAACACTTTGCAAGTTTTAGGAGCACTGTAGGAGAATGCTCTCCTGCCGTATCTGGTTGTCCATGGGATTTATGCAAGTGGGAATCTGAACTAGTGGAGGTGCTTGGACGGTGTGTGAAAGCAGATGCGCTTCTTGAGGTATATTTGGCCAGTGGTAAGTACAGCCTTAAAAGTGTGGGTGAGAAGTTTGAATTGTGCTTGTCTGTGAACGGGGAGCCAGTGGTGTGATGTGAGTGTGCATGGGAGGTTGAAAGGGATTCTGGATGCTGAGTTCTGAATGATCTGCAGCCTTCTGGTGAGTTTTTGGTTGATCCTAGCAAAGAGGGTGTTCCTGTAGTCCAGCTTGTTTGTGACCAGGGCATGTGTGACAGTTTTCCAGTTGCTGATTATGAGCCATTTAAAAATCTTCCTCAGCATCTTCAGGATATGAAAGCATGAAGCTGTGATGGCATAGACTTTGGTGGTCATGTTGAGCTTGCTGTTGAAGATGATCCTGCTTGGCATGGGTGGTGGGGGTGGGTGTTGGTCCTAGTTTTGTTGGCCACCACGTGGAGTCCCACAGTGATGCGCTTTTCCAGAAGATCTCGATTACAGTCTTATCTTTATTATACTTCAGACAGTTAGTCTTCATCCAGCGGCAATTTCAGTTTGTAGGCAATGGACTTGATCCGGGTACTGGGTGTCTTGTTGGTCAGGGAGAGAATAAGTTGTGTGTCATTGGCATAGCAGAGAACATTGATATTGTGAGAGTGAATGATGCTGGATAGAGGGATAATGTATGCTTGAAGAGGGTCGGGCTCAGGGAAGATCCTGGCAGAACTCCACAGATGAGGTCACAGGGGTCTGAGGTTTATGGTGCCAGGCTGACGGGTTCCTTCAGTCTGGAAGGAGCAGATCCATTCGAGTGCGTGTCCTTGGATTACAGAGTCATGTAAGCATTGGATGAGGATGGGGTAGGAGACTGTCAAATGCTGCAGAGAGGTCCAGGAAAATGAGGGCCACCACTGTGTCTCCTCTGTCTAGAGTCATGTGGACGTCATCTATGGCAGAGATTAGGGCAGTTTCCGTGCTTTGGTTGGGTCTGAAATCAGACAGTAGTGTAGAGGAGGTGGTGGTTGTTGAGGTATTTGGTGAGGTGTCTGTTGATGATTTTCCCCAAGACCTTGGCCAGGAGTGTTTCCTCAGGAATGGGAGAACAGTTGAATGTTTCCAAGTCTCTGGGAAGGTCGCAGAAGAGGTGGAGGCATTCAGATTGTGTGTGAACATGGTGCTGATGGGATGCAGTCCTCTGGTGTAAGCATAGTGGGGGGATGGGGTCTGATAGGGCCCCTGAGTGCATGGATTACATGATGGCAGCAGTTTCTTCTGGGGTGATGACAGGCAGTGCCGTTAGCATTGGGTCTTTGGATAAGATCATGAAGTGTTTGGCGAGGTCTGTTAGGCCCAGTTATGGACTGAAGTTGCTGTAAAAGATGGTTCTTTTGTTGCTGAAGAATTGAAAGAGATTGTAGCAGAGGTCCTGTGAGGGGGGGATCGAGTTGGAGGCAGCTGATGGTGAGGTGAAATCTTTCGCAATGGGGAAGATTTCTTCGCTTCTGTTGGTGCTGGCATTGTTGCGTCCCGCCAGAGCATCTGGCGTGATAGTCCAGACCATTTGGTGGCAGTGTCTCAGAGCAGATTTGAACGTGCTCCTGTCTGCATAGTCCTGCCTCATTTTCCATTTGTGC
This sequence comes from Pleurodeles waltl, assembly GCF_031143425.1. NCBI lineage: Eukaryota > Metazoa > Chordata > Amphibia > Caudata > Salamandridae > Pleurodeles > Pleurodeles waltl. The sequence continues at coordinate 1,426,679,827 of NC_090444.1, read as the reverse complement.
TTCATTTGTTTGTAGTGGTGTGTTAGAAATGGGGTCTCTGGTTGGCAGTCAGTTTTACACTCTGTCCAAGCAGGGACCCTCACTCTAGTCAGGGTAGAGGGATACACACCTAAGATAAGCCCTCCTCACCCCCTTGGTAGCTTGGCACAATCAGTCAGGCTTATCTCAGAGGCAATGTGTAAAGTATTTGTACCAACACACACAGTAACACAGTGAAAACACCCCAAAAGTGACACAACTCCAGTTTAGAACAGTAGCCAATATTTATTTGATTAGAACAAGACCAAAATGACAAAAATCCAACATACACAAGCAAAGTTATGAATTTTCAAAGATTAAACTTCAGTATAGCACTGAGAAACACAAATGCTTCAATTTGGTTTTATCATAAGGTCATGACGGAGTCGTTCCCAACAATCCTACGCCAATTGCACCGGTCACGGAGTCGCACGGACCCCCCAGGTACAGTACCCTGTGAGAGTGAGGAAACAAGCCGGGGCTCGGAGTCAGGGATCGAGGCGTCACTGGATCCGGTGCGGCATCGGTTCCGGTGCTGCAGAGCAGGGGAGTGGAGGCGTCGATGCGAGGCGTTAGGTCCTTGTGTAGAGCAGTGGAGATGAGGTGGCGTTGTTGTATGAAGCGTCTGTTCCTTGCGCTGAGGTGGGGTCGATGCCCAGCAGTCAAGACGAGATGGGACGACCTCACGGGGTCGCGGTCACGCCACAAGACTGCAGGTGCCGCGGCAGAGTCAGGTGTCATGGACGTCAGTGACTCAGGACTCACAAAGTCACAGGACATCAGTGGCTGCTGTGATGTCAGGCCTGCAGTGTCGGTCGGGGTCGTCCCACCCTAGCAGGGACCACAGCTTCAGTTGCAGGTGGAGTTGCGGGGCCCAGCATCATTGTCAGTTCGGGCGTTGTCCAAAGTCTGTGCACTTGGTTTTTCACCAGCTTTCACTCCCAAGGGTCCAAAAACTGGACTGGGAACCACCTGGTGAGTTATTGTCCACAGCAAGTGAACCCAGAGGCTGATAGGTGAAGTCTTTGCTATCCCTGAGACTTCTGAACAGGAGGCAAGCTCAGTCCAAGCCCTTGGAGAAACTTCACAAGCAGGATACACAGCAAAGTCCAATGCCCTCTCTAAAACAGAAGCAGCAACTGCAGGCCAACCCAGCAAAGCACACACAGCAAAGGAGCAGAACTCCTCCTCCAGTTCTTCTCCTTGGCAGATGTTCCTCTTGATCCTGAAGTGTTCTAAAAGTTTGGGGGTTTGGGTCTACTACTTATACTCCTTTCTGCCTTTGAAGTAGGCAAACTGCAAAGGAAAGTCGATGTTGTTCACAAGTTATTGCCTAGCTCAGGCCTGGCCCCAGGCAAACACCAGGGGGTTGGAGACTACATTGTGTGAGGACAGGCACAGGCCTTTAAAGGTGTGTCAGCTCCTTCCTACTCACTCTAGCCCAGGAGACCCATCAGCATGTGCAGGCTACACCCCAGCTCCCTTTCTGTCACTGTCTAGAGGGAATTCACAAAAGCCCAACTGTCATTGCTAGCATCGAGGGCGAGAGGTGCAGTGAAGTCTGTGATGGTATCCGTGAAGTTGGTGCATGGCCCCGGTAGTTATAGATGAGTATGCTGCTTAGTGTGAAGTTGGTTGTGACATGGAGGTTGAAGGAAAGGTGTTCCATAATGAAGTATGATGTGTCCATGGATGTAGTGCAGCTGATTGTATTCTTGTGGATGATGGTGATTCTGCCTCTGTGCATATGAAGTCTTTCTTGCCTGTCAATCTTGCAGCCATGGGTGGGGGGGCATAGGGGATGCTGTGGTGATGTCAGGTGCCTATTCAGGGTTCAGCCATTTTTTTGTGAGAAAAAGTAGGTCAGGGACATTGTCTTGCAGCAGGTCCTAGATCTTTTGTGGTGTGTTTGGTGAGTGAACAGGAATTAAGGAACATGCATGCAAGTGTGAATTGTTGTGTGGGTGGTTGCAGTATTGTGTGAGTGTAAGTGGGGTTTTGGGTGCTGTTGGTGCAGTGTTAGGTGTGGGGAACTGCATGAAAACTTGCAGTAAGCACAGGAGAATGCTCCCACAGTGGTGTGCGGTTTGGCAAGGCTGCATTGTCTAGAGGAATGGCCAGGTTTGAGGGTGTGGAGGGAGTATCAGGGTTCCTGCCACTGGGCATGGTCCAGGCACGGACACACGCAGATGGGCTTGTTTCAGCGTGCCCGCGCAGCAATTACCTAGGTCGTGGGAGGGGAGAGGAGAGATGTCACTTCCTGTGCAGATGGGTGATGGGAAATCCAGTAATGTCACTTTCTGTGGAGATGGATGATGCGAAATCCAGAGATGTCACTGCAGATGGATGTGACCCCTCTTGCTTGGCTTCTTCTTTTAAAGATAATTCTGGCGGGAAACCAGTGCTGTCAGTTCCTGTGAGGATGGATGATGGGAAATCCAGTGCTGTCACTACTGTGGAGATGGATGATGGAAATCTCACTGCGATTTGATCTGGCCCAGGCTCCAGTGATAATTGTCTCTGCCAGTGGTGGCTCATGGCGCTCAGAGCCCAGGGCTGCAGGACTATGATGAAAGCATCTGCCTGCTGCAGACTGACTGTGCCATAGCATGATCCCATCTTCTCATGCTGGTCAGGGTTGGCAGTCACTTGTGCAGGCCAGAAACATAAAAGGTACCACTGACACTGGATGGTGAGTGTGGCAAGGAAAATCAAAGCTGCCTGCTCATTACCTATGTCAGTCTGCATCTGGCCAATCAGACCCTGCATGGTCACTGTGTGGCAGGTGCCTGGAGGGAAAAACAACAACAGGCAAGGAGCTGCCCCCAAGATACATGTGGGGCATGCACTGTCTGTCAGAATTGTTCAACAAGTGATGTGTACACAATAGCACCCAGGCTCGGCTTGTGAAATTCTGGGGGGATTGATTTGCCTGCGGGGCGCCAGAAAGTTCTTTGAAGAATGAGTCAGTGGGCTAATTTACCATTAAAGTGAGAGAACAATCTTTCCAAACAGTGCATTTCACTGTGACAGTGGTTTGGAATTTCATAAAATATCTACTAGTCCATTGGACAGGCTGCATCATAAATCTGCTTGTCCTGTAAAAAAATCGAACTGTCCCTTTGGTGCCATGGAGTGTAGCGGCAAATTATGGCAGCAATCTCATTATATAAGAGCCCTGCTAACAGCCTCTCTGATTATGCCAGGACTAATGCTATACTAGGGCTTGAATACTAGCAATGTCCTTACTTTCCCACCTTTACTGAGGCTGGAGGAAGCAGGAAACAAACGTTCCATGGTTAGGATGGATGCTTTTGAGTCTGTGCAAATCTAGTAGCTTGCATCTTTTAAAGATTTCCACCAGCTCTTCTCTACCCTTTTCCCATACTGAGAAAGGTTGGAAATTTAATCCTGATAAAGGCAGAAGTAGAAGTTCTTCCAAGGTTTGGAAAAAAGTGGTTGGAAGAAAAGTGGAATTGTAAGCGCTCAATAGATTTTCGTTTGAGCAAATCTAGACATGGGTATTTGCTCATGCTAAAATACAGTTCACAAGTAGTTTCTAGGAGTATGATTTCCTAGTCTACTTCTGTAAATTGTTGGGAATTAATGAAAGCCATAATTCTGCACAAATGCAAAGACAGATACCATGGGTGCACTTTTGCGACTTTAAGAATTGGGGCCCTAATTAGATCTGACGTCAAACAAGACCTTTTTTTAAAAACGCTATTTCTCTCTCTATCCATCTATCAGCTGGCTTTACTGTGAGTTATAGCATTCTGCTCTTTCACAAGGAGCCAATAAGTTCCTGGCACTGAACAAAGTAGTTTGTTCAGTGCCAGGAACTGCTATGGCAATATGTGCTTTTTGAGAGCAAAAAATATTTTTGCTTTTTGCCAATGTTTGTTACAATGGTGAGAGCCTGGCAGCTTCCACAATAAAGGTTTACAAAAGCCATGTCAATACAAGACACACATTGACAAAACCAAAAGTATGACTGCTAGTTTTGGATCAATTGGCTTTGCCAGTGCTTGTTTATTTTCATATTTCCCATAATATTGTTGAAACTGGTTAGACTGATTTTCTATTATGAATATTTTTGGGAAATACTAGCATCCGTCAACACATTTTACTAAATGGAGCTTCAAAGAAATGGTACCTAACAGTTCACAGTAATTTAGCAAAACATTTTTCCTAGTTGCATTGATTTTCTGAACATTTTATTTTGAAAGCAAAGAATCACCAGTCCTCCTTAGAAGCTTCTGCAAACATTTGCATCTAATCAGAGAGCATTCTGGGAGCATTATACGTAGCCTCCTATTGTTAAACTTTACAAATGTGTGTACACATTTTTTACTGGAACCACTGACAGTAGTGCAGTCTGAGCTTACAACATTTATTTACAGTGCTCAGACTAATAATAAATGCTTTGCATTAATGAACCATAAATACAAGTTCGAACAGCATTAACATAGAAGCACAAATATTACCTCAACTGCAGACAGTTCCCTTCCCTGTAAACTGGCAGCCAAAGAGGTGGTGCTGCAGGGGATTGGGCCTACTCGTCCCAAGGACAAACTAAATTTGAAAACTTGTTGTACTTAACCACAAACAGTATATCCTGGGCGTTGGGCTATAGGAATTCCACACCCCTGCCATGATCATTTAATGCTGTGCAGTGGAACTCCTACAGTGTACCTCGTCAGACATTCGGCATCGCAGTCATTGCGTGACTAGTGTATTTTAATGCAGTGAAGGGGACAACAGCACTGAAATCCCTCAGTCTAACCCCCGGTACAAGGTACTTCGCAGGGCTGTGTAAACATGAAAATGCAAAACATAAACATGTGAGAAGTTGGCAGCTTTAATCACTGTGAGCGTCCAAGGACTGCGGCATACCTGTCTTGTTTAGAGGTTCTAACAGGGGAACACATCTCCCTATATACCCAGGAGACCGACCTGGAACAGTTCTTCTATCAGGTAAGAGCTGTCCTCTGCGACCAAGCACACAGCTTTGGGAAGGATGCACATGGGGAGGTAACGAAAGAAGGAGACACCTGTATAGCCAGCCAGATCAACCGAATCAACTCTAGCAATCAATGTGGTGATAGATGTCATTGCCAGATCACCCTCACATCCAACTTTGGCATACCTGAATAAAAAATACAAATGAAGACAAAAGTTTAAGATGGTGATCCGAAGTGAATTGGCAATTAAATGTTTTAAAAGTAGGTAACCATTAATGGCCATATAGGCATTTTGTTTGTCAGGCGGGTGAATAATAAACGTGAGAGTGCCACTCATCAAATACGAGTGAATACACAGATATGTCTACATGGGGGGCATGTTGAGGGATAGAGCACATTAAGTGCAGCAAATGAAATAGTAGCGTCACCCCCAAATCAAATCCACCAGCCCGAGCCTAAGGGCGCATAAGTCTGCCGCAAGCCTCACAGTGACAGGTCCAGAAGTTGTACGTTACAGTGGGTGGTCCCTGTGATGCTGCAGATGCCTAGTGCACCACTGAGGGTCTGTCTAGTGGCATTGTGTCACAGTCTCATCAGCACCCCGGCTCCTGATGGTGCGCAATCTAGAGCCAAACCAACAAGGTGATGGATTGAATGCTTGAATTGATCTCGGCCACTGGCAATCCCTCAGAGCCGCAGCCCAATCCCTTGTTTCTTTGCCCACAGTGCCACTCCAATTTGGACTCAGCCATATGCAAATCAGTCTTATCCCTGCTCCCCATGGGAACAGTCCAGCCTGGACTGCCAAGCCAGGTCCTCCCAGGATCGGAAACAAGCATCCTGGGGCAAGTTTTGGGGTATCAGCACACTTAGAATGGCAAATGCAAAAACAACCAGGTGATGGATGGAATGCTTGAAGGTTCAACACTCTGTCCATCATTTTATTTTGTGCTGTTATGTTCGCCCCACTTGGCCAGGGTATGGCCAAACGGGGGTCCCTTGCTCGCTGCGCCACTGGATTCAAGCTAGCCTGGATGATTAGGGGTGATACCCTGAAACACAAAGTGCCAATTTTCCCAAAATTCTCCAAACTTCTCCTAAATTCAGGAGGTGTTTCCTGAAGTCCTCCTTGCAGGTACAAATGGTCCAAAACACAAATCCAAGGGTGTCAAATCTCCTGGATGGTCCTTGGAACCAGAGATACGATTTGTTAAAGAATTAACACTTCCTAGTGCTTAGAAACAAAAAGCACCAACTTTACCAAAATTCTCCAAACTTCAGAAAGTATTACCTGAAGTCCTCCTTGCAGGCAAATGGTCCAAAACACAAATCCAAGGGTCTAGAATCTTCTGGATGGCCCTTGGAAAGTCGGACCACAATTTCCACAGTGCACCTGGCCAAATCCTTAAAGGTCCACTGGATGCACTGCAGGCTGGGGAGTCTTGCTGCAGATGATGCAGGTGAAGGTCTGTTAGCCCGTAGCTGCAGGGAGTCCACTCCTGAGTCCTTGAAGCAAGACACCATCCCCAGGGCTCTAGTACCAGATTGTACAGCAGGCACAGTTCACTCAGAAGTGCAGGCCAAGGGTGCATATCCAGATTCCAGCAGGGCAGTCCTTCCTTTTGCCATTTCAGGCAGCAGATCTGAGAGGCTATGTTTATTCCCAGCTCCTGGGCATCAGGAAGGGGGGTATCCCACACAATAGAATGTAGAGTGACACCTAGATGCATGACCACCTCCTGCAAAGTGTGGCATATTCCTGTCCCAGAAAGCACCATTCTTCCAAAATTGATGATGGGTGAAATTTCAGCAGAGCAGTAAGAGCTGACTAAACCAACCCCCAGTGTGACTCATTTCCATAGCTCTCCTCCTCCTAAAATCTGCAAATTCCTTCATTAAGCCTGGTATCTAGCTGAGAGGTCCAGAAGGTGGGGGTTAGGTGATCTGGCACTCTCTTCTCTCCTGCTCTCCTTTGGCTGTATTTTGTATTACCCCTCACCCTTCTCTGGCATTGCTGTGTAGCCCCAGAGCTGGCATTCACCACATAGGCTCTCCCCTGCACAGCCACTTATCACTTACTCAAGCAGCTCTGCTAATCCTGTTAGCACTGACCAATCAGAGGGAACCTTCAGAAGGCTGGATTTTGACTTATAGAAAGAAAAGCCTTATAACTTATTTTCTGTACAAGTTGTATTAGATTCACCAATGTCAAATTGCTGGATTTATCAAAACAAATAAGTCCTTGAATGACTTTTCCACTCTCTTCCTTACTATCTTTACAATAAAATACAGTATTGCAATGTTAGCCTATGAAGCCTAGTATCTACGATGGGGGACAGATGGAATGATCAGTTTTTCCCTCACCAGGGTTTATAACGCATATTTAATAAGGCCCCTGCTTAGAGTTACATGCCCCCCACCCCAAAGACACCTAGGGGAGACCCTGGGGGTACCTAATATGTGAAAATAAGGTAGACCACCACAATTAAAGTGCCCATAGTACCAAAGTCAAATTAGGACACCATTTCCATTTAAATGCAGTCTGCAGAGTCAGGCTGCATTTACAAATGACAGAACACCTCCAGCAGTGCCCACATGCAAAGAACAGCAATTCTGCTGGGCCTCTACTTCCATGCCCTATAGGACTAGGGTCTTATAGGTAGTTGGCATCCCCTTACCATATTATTTACCAGGCACTTAGAGGGGCTGTCATGCACATGGCATGCATTTAACTTGTTAAGACAGGCTGCAAGGCAGGCCTGCATTTAAAGGGACAGAAAGCACACAGCAGTTCACACATGCAAGTGCAGACATTCTGCTGGGCATAGAATCTCCATGCCCTATTATATACTAGGGGCTTATAGGCAGCTTGTAACCCTCTTGCCTTATTATATACTAGGGACTTACAGGGTCTGTCAGGCCAATTCAAAGGGTACCCTAATACCTAGTGAACTCTATTATGTGTGTGTTTTAACATAGCACTGGCCTGGGTCTGGCTAACAGAGCCCATAGCACAGACAGAGTCAGTAATCCATCAGCACCAGTCAACAACAACACAAATAGGGGGTGAACATGGCAAAAAGATGACTTTGCAAACCAGGGTATGCCCAGACATGGGTCCCTTGCTCACTGCACCACTGGATTCAAGCTAGCCTGGCTGATGAGGGTTGATACCCAGAAACCGGTCCTAGGATGCTTGTTTCCAGTCCAGTGGCAGATGGGGCTGGACTGTTCCCATGGGGAGCAGGCTCAAGTTGCATATGGTTGGGTCCAAACTGGGGTGGCGTGGCGAGCAAGATAACGATGGATTAAACCCAGATCTGTGACTGGGGTGAGTGTATCAAAAGATTCAACACTCCATCCATCATTTTATTTTGTGGTGTTATATAGAGCCACACGAGAACCATGGACGTCATATACCTTCTGTGATCTCTGGCACCGCCATCACAACTTCTGGCCTCAGAGGTGGCAAAATCAGTGCCAGGAACACAGGAGCAGCTCAGTTGGTGCTCCACTCGCCTTGTTTTCTGGCATTTCTTTAATTACACTAATAGTGAATAATATTATATTCACTAATAATGAATAATATTACATCATTCACTATTAGTGTTATAAAAACATGAAGTACAATTCTTGTGTGTGTGTGTGTGTGTGTGTGTGTGAGGGAGAGACTGTGCGTGTGAGAAAGGGAAGGTCAAAGGGCGCGTGATGTCACTTTCCGCTACCCCTGGCATTTAGGTGAATTGACGTCCATGACAAGAAGCGCACTTTAACCATTACCTGACGTAACGGGTAATGGTTACGTCCGCCGGCACAGTGCTCCTGTGCCAAGGACGTAACCATTACGTCCTGGCACATGAGCTCCCTCCGTGGGCTTCCCTCCCACCCCCCCATGGCAGGGATGGAAGGGGAAGCCCTTCCACTCACGACCCCCCGTGGCGTCTGATAACATCAGCGCGCGATCATGCGCTGACCTCATCAGAGGCCACCTCCCACCGCGCTGGAAGCTCGACACCAGGAATTATTTTTTTTTAATACTTGCGCAAGGGCCGCTCCCCTGGGGGGGCGCAAAATATTTTTAGGCCTTTTCTGCCCCCCTAGTGGAAGATTGGCCTATTATAATTAGGCCAATCTGCCCCCATGGTGGGCAGAAACCCCTAGACACCAGGTATATATTTTTGTTTATGTTTACTTTTGTTTTTTATATATGGGGAGCGACATCTTGGGCAGGTCGCTCCCCAGGGGGGCAATTTTTTTCAAGGCCTTTTCTGCCCCCCCGGGGGCATATCGGCCTATTGTTATTAGGCCAATCTGCCCCCGGGGGGGCAGAAACCTCTAGGCGCCAGGGATTTTTTTTTGTTTTTTTTTTTGTTTTTTGTTTTTTAGAGGTTGGGTGTGACCCCTTAGGCAAAGGTCGCTCCCCTGGGGGGAAAATTGTATTTAGGCCATTTCTACCCCACTTGGGGACAGATTGGCCTATTGTTTTATGCCAATCTGCTCCCAAGGGGTGCAGAAACCACTAGACACCAGGGGAATATTTTTGTTTGTTTATTTTTGTTTTTTATATATGGGGAGCGACCCCTTAGGCAAGGGTCGCTCCCCTGGGGGGCAAATCGTATTTAGACCATTTCTGCAGATCGGACGATTTTTGTTAGGCCAATCAGCCCCCAAGCGGGGCAGAAACCACTAGACACCCGGGATCTTTATTTTTTGCATCAATTTCACGCAAGGGGAGAAACCCCTTAGGCAAGGATTGTTCCCCCTGGGGGGCACATTTATTTTAGGCCATTTCTATTTTTATTAGGCCCTTCTGCCCCCGAGGGGGGGGCAGAAACCACTAGGCAACAGGGATTTTGTTTTGCGCCAATTTCACGCAAAGGGAGCGACCCCTTATGCAAGGGTCGCTCCCCTGGGGGGGCAAATTTACTTTAGGCCATTTCTGCTCCCCTTGGGGGCAGATCGGCCTATTTCTATTAGGCCGTACTGCCCCCGGGGGGGGGGGGGAGAAACCACTTAGGCACCAGGGACTGGTGTGTGTGTATGTGTGTGTTTTTTTGGGGGGGGCAGCCCCTTGGGCAAGGGTCGCTCCCCACGGGAGCACATTACTGTTGGTCATATCTGCCCCCTGAGGGGCAGACTGGCCTATTTTTGGGAGGCCCATCTGCCCCCAAGGGGGGGGAAGAGGCCCACCAGAGACCAGGGAAGATTTTTTTTCAAAATAAGAGGGTGGGGGTATGGCCATACCCCCACCCCAAATAAATGGGGCCAAGGTTGTTCTGCCCACCAGTGGGCAGATGGGGCGATAACCCCCGATCCACACCCCAGGTGGGGCAGAAAGTCTACTAGATGCCAGGGAATAAAAAAAAAATGGTGGTGTGGTGGCTACCAACCAGTTTGGGCCTGGTTATGCCCCCACCCCATCTGAAGGGAGTAACAGTCTTTCAGCTCTACCCGTGCACACTAAAACATCTTATCCCATGGCAAGCATGGACATTTCTTTATTTTGGGTTTTGGTTTTACACTTGGGCCATGAGAGCTCGGCTAACTCTCAAAATCGTCCCACTTGGAATGGTAAGGGCTGAACTTTATGGACTTTGGGACGCTGCCATGTAAAAAAAATCCACAAGACGTAGACACATCTGAAAACTAAGGGGCATATTTATACTCCGTTTGCGCCGAATTTGCGTCGTTTTTTTCGACGCAAATTCGACGCAAAACTAACTCCATATTTATACTTTGGCGTTAGACGCGTCTAGCGCCAAAGTTCATGGAGTTAGCGTCATTTTTTGGCGTGAACACCTTCCTTGCGTTAATGAGATGCAAGGTAGGCGTTCCCGTCTTAAAAAATGACTCCCAGGCATGTGCGTGGTATTTATACTCCCGGGCAAAAATGACACCCGGGAGTGGGCGGGGCAAAAAACCCCGCATTTGCGCCTCTTTTTAACGCCTGGGTCAGGGCAGGCGTTAAGGGACCTGTGGGCTCAGAATGAGCCCAGAGGTGCCCTCCCCTGCCCCCAGGGACACCCCCTGCCACCCTAGCCCACCCCAGGAGGACACCCAAGGATGGAGGGACCCATCCCAGGGAAGAAAAGGTAAGTTGTGGTAAGTATTTTTTTTAATTTTTTTTGTGGCATAGGGGGGCCTGATTTGTGCCCCCCTGCATGCCACTATGCCCAATGACCATGCCCAGGGGACATAAGTCACCTGGGCAGGGCCATTGGGCAAGGGGGCATGACTCCTGTCTTTGCTAAGACAGGAGTCATGTTAATGGCGTCTGGGCGCCCAAAAAAAATGGCGCAAATCAGGTTAAGACGATTTTTTTGCCTCAGCCTGACTTGCCCCATTTTGGGACGCCCAAACGCCATTTTTCCCTACGCCGGCGCTGCCTGGTGTACGTCGTTTTTTTTCACGCACACCTGGCAGCGCCGGTCGGCTAACGCCAGCTAACGCCATTCAATAAATACGGCGCCCGCATGGTGCTTCAGAATGGCGTTAGCCGGCGCTAATTTTTTTGGCGCAAAACTGCGTTAGCGCAGTTTTGCGTCAAAAAGTATAAATATGGCCCTAAACATCTAGGTGATTCCAGGGTAGTGTGCTTCACATGCACCCTGCACCATTTCTTACCCACAATGCCCTGCAAACCTCCAACTTTGCTGGAAATCACACATTTTTCCCACATTTTTGTGATGGAACCTTCCGGAATCTGCAGGAATCCATAAAAGTCCTACCACCCAGCATTGTCTCATCTATACCGATGAAAATTCTGCTGCACTTGTCAACCTAAAATTTTTTTTTTCAAATTGCCCTTTTGGACCCGCTTTGGTTCCCCCTCAATTTCGACATGTTTTTGTCTCTTCCCTGTCACAAGCACTTGGCCTACCTACACAAGTGAGGTATCATTTTTACCGGGAGACTGAGGGGAAATTTGTCCCGGTGTGGTGATCCCACACAGACATGTGGGAAAAATTTGATTTTTTTTGCCAAATTTGAGGTTTGCTGAGGGTTCTGGGTAAGAAAACATTAGGGGATCCACACAAGTCACACCTCCCTGGACTCCCTTGGGTGTCTAGTTTTCAGAAATGTCTGGGTTTGGTAGGTTTCCCTAGATGGCTGCTGAGCCCAGGACCAAAAACGCAGGTGTCCCCCTGCAAAAACAGGTTGTTTTGTATTTGATCATTTTGATGTGTCCAGATAGTGTTTTGGGGCATTTCCTTTCGCGGACAGTAGGCCTACCCACAAAAGTGAGGTACCATTTTTATCGGGAGACTTGGGGAAATGCTGGGTGGAAGGAAATTTGTGGCTCCTCTCAGATTCCAGAACTTTCTGTCGCGGAAATGTGAGGAAAAAGTGTTTTTTTAGCCACATTTGGAGGTTTGCAAAGGATTCTGTGTAACAGAACCTGGTGAGAGCACCACAAGTCACCCTATCTTGGATTCCCCTAGGTGTCTAGTTTAAAAAAATGTGCAGGTTTGGTAGGTTTCCCTAGGTGCCAGCTGAGCCAGAGGCCAAAATCCACAGCTAGGGACTTTGCAAAAAACAGGTCTGTTTTCTTTGGGAAAATGTGATGTGTCCACGTTGTGTTTTGAGGCATTTCCTGTTGCGGGCACTAGGCCTACCCACACAAGTGAGGTACCATTTTTATCGGTAGACTTTGGGGTACGTTGGGTGGAAGGAAATTTGTGGCTCCTCTCAGACTCCAGAACTTTCTGTCACCGAAATGTGAGGAAAAAGTGCTTTTGTAGCCAAATTTTGAGGTTTGCGAAGGATTCTGGATAAAGAACCTGGCAATAGCCGTACAAGTCACCCCATCTTGGATTCCCCTAGGTGTCTAGTTTTCAAAAATGCACAGGTTTGATAGATTTCCCTAGGTGCCGGCTGGGCTAGAGGCCAAAATCTACAGATAGGCACTTTGCAAGAAACACGTCAGATTTCAATGTAAAAATGTGATGTGTCCATGTTGCATTTCCTGTCGCGAGCATTAGGCCTACCCATGCAAGTGAGGCACCATTTTTATCGGGAGACTTAGGGGAACACAGAATAGCACAAGTTTTATTGCCCCTTGTCTTTCTCTACATTTTTTCCTTCCAAATGTAAGACTCTGTAAAAAAGACATATATTTGAGAAATGCCCTGTAATTCACATGCTAGTATGGGCGCCCCAGAATTCAGAGTTGTGCAAATAACCACTGCTTCTCAATACCTTATCTTGTGCCCATTTTAGAAATACAAAGGTTTTCTTGATACCTATTTCTCACGTTTTAAATTTCACCAAATTAATTGCTGTATGCCCAGTTTACAATGAAAACCTGTTGCAAGGTGTAGCTCCTTTATTGGCTCTGGGTACCTACAGTTCTTGATGAAGCTACAAGCCCTATATATCCCTACAACCAGAAGAGTCTAACAGATGTAACAGTATATTGCTTTTGAAGATATGACATTGCAGGAAAAAGTTACAGAGTAAAACGTGGAGAAAAATGTTTTTTTACCTCAATCTCAATATTTTTTTATTTCAGCTGTTATTTTCTGTAGGAAACCCTTGTAGGATCTACACAAATTACCCCTTGCTGAATTCAGAACTGTGTCTACTTTTCAGAAATGTTTAGCTTTCTGGGATACAGCATTGGTTTCACACCCATTTCAGTCGCTAACTGGAAGGAGGCTAAATGCACAAAGAAATAGTAAAAATGGGGTATGTCCCAGTAAAATGCCAAAATTGTGTTGAAGAATGTGGTTTTCTGATTCAAGTCTGCCTGCTCCTGAAAGCTGGGAAGATGTTGATTTTAGCACTGCAAACCCTTTGTTGATGCCATTTTCAGGGGAAAACAAAGCCTTCTTATGCAGCCCTTTTTCCCATTATTTTTTTTAAAACTAAATTTTTGCTGTATTTTGGATAATTTCTTGGTCTCCTTCGGGAGAACCCACAAACTCTGGGTACCCCTAGAATCCCTAGGATGTTGGAAAAAAGAAGGACGCAAATTGGGTGTGGATAGCTTATGTGGACAAAAAGTTATGAGGGCCTAAACGCGAACTGCCCCAAACAGCCAAAAAAACGGCTCGGCACAGGAGGGTGAAAGGCCTGGCAACGAAGGGGTTAAGTTGCAATGACTTTACAGAGAGGACGGTACAAGCTCTTACGGTTTGCGCTATCGTACGAAGCGGTGTGGTTACTGGGGACGCTAATGTATAATCCCTAGAAGCTCTTTTACTAATACGTCGAAGATGGAAAGATTCCGGACACCTCTCGTCATGCTCGCAATGCCCCCTTTTACTTCCGGATCAGGAAAGGCAGAGCACGGCGGTGTGAAACTACGCCGTGTCATTTTCTGGTTCTCGTTTCTATTTCCGGGGTCGATAATATTCGAGGCAGTGGTATAGTTTAAAGGTCGAATTAAGACCTGTCTTTCGGACTTTGTTATTCGCAGTGTCCTGGAGCGATGGTTTGGGCTGCGGGTCGACTGCTGTGCTCTGCAGCAGGGAGCAGGATGCTGTCGATTCGCCCGTCCCTGAAGTCCGCCTTGGCAGCGCCAGCGGCACCAGCTCTGAGGCTGAGCCAGGGTCAGTGTTGCGCGATGGCGCTCTAATTCATCTCACTTACAATTGAGAACTATAGGCAGGTAATGCTCAGGTTACAGGGTTTCTTTATTCCAGTCAGTCCTGGAAAAGTTAACAAGGAATATTCTAGGAACCCATAAATTGCGGGACAAGATGCGGCATCAGAAAGAGGTTGGTCTCACGCGGGACGGACTCTGACGTCCGATTTATTCATTTTTTTTTTTTTTTAATTATGGCATGAAGAAATTGCTAACGAGGATAAATGTGACAGTGTATTTATTCTGACGTATTGAATTGGTTACTTAAGAGGCTGCATTATAAAATGTCTTATTGAGTAGAGGCACCTGAACAGAGATCTTTTTGTGGCCAGCAATTGTCAGGGGATAACAATACCGGTATGACAACTGGTGGTTAATGTACTTGGATTTTACGCAGATACCTAAGTGGGTTACTGCTTTTGACACAGAGATCCTTTTTTTGCTTCCAGTACATGCGTTGCTATTCTATTAGCACAGCGATCCACGAACTGGCAACACAGAGTTTACGCAGACAGCAAGGCATTTGTCTAAAACCTTACTCATATATTTTTTCTCAATCTGTCATTATTATAAGGTTGCTTAAAAAGGTTCTTTTAAGTAGTACCACTGTTAGGTTTTCAATCCTGACTTTGTGTTTCTCCTGACCATACAAGTTTAACATACACTAGTATAGCTGATATGTGACTCCTACACATTTATAACTCTCATTGTCTTATATAACAGTTCTTGTACATTAAGTTATACACATGCATGATTTATTGTCTCTGTATTATGTGTATGTGTGAGAGAGACGTAAAGCACTCGGACAACCTCCATTGGGATATGTAGCATTATAAAGCAATTAAACAAAAAATACATTACTAGGTGCTTTTTTAATCATACTTTGCATACTTACCCATACAGGCAGCTACATCTGACATTCTTACAGTGTATGAATATCTCTTACATACGGGGGGCTGAACAAAGTCAAAAACCTGCCTCCAACTCCTAGATCTTTCTCGAGTATTAGTAAAATATTAATGAGTGCCTTTGGTTTCCTCCATTTCTTTGGTGTCTATGTGTTAGGCCCAAGAGAGCTGCCAGCTATGATGCTGGTTGAACAAAATAAGGCCTTTGTTTGGAGCCAGCTGGAATTGAAAGGTTTAGCTCCATCTGCAGGTTGCTCCGAAAAGAAAGCAGACAACATGAAGGCGCTAATGAATGTGTCCTGGTGTTGGCAAATTACACCAGGACAAATTCAGCATTTTTCAATGAGTTTAGCCCGCGTCCGGCTCAGTAATTTCAACCGATTTCAGTACGTTACTCATTTTGGAGTCCCAGCCTTCCTAATCAGGGATAAAGAACACAACAAATTCAACATAGGTCACTGGGTTCAGCTGGGATCCGGCTCAAAAACATCTTACAAATCTAGAATCCATCTATATCCCCTTCATTCCATGCACTGATTGCAGTACAGAGAAACAACGTTTTCATCGTATTTCGGAAAAGCAATTCAGGCTGCTAAAATAAGTAAATTTGTTGAACGTTATTAATGTTTGTGCCCCTGTTGTCCGATTTCAGAATATTTTTTGTCATTGAAGTACCCACGGGCTTTCGAAGTATTGCAAATAGTAAAGGCGAGCACAGGCATCCTTGTCTCGTACCGCGTTCAATCTGAAAATCATTTGAGTAGTTGCCAAGCATTTGAATTCTAGCACTTGGGTGTTTATACAGGCCCTTAACAGCTGTTAAGGACAATGGATACTCAACGGGTCGTTCACGCAGTTTATTTAGAGATCGATATCAGACCTCAAGAAGAGCAAATAGTCCGGTTTAATTTAATGCCAATTGTCAAAAGAGCCAGACATAATTTTGGCAGATGGAATAATTTACATATGTCAATTATGGGGTGGTCTAACATGATAAAGATTATGTTTCTCTCTAAGGTCTTATATCTATTCCGGGCTATTCCGCTGGAGTTTGAGAAATCTTGGTTTAACATGCTGTATCATTTAATAATGAGGTTTATCTGGTCATATGGCAAGATTAGGAGGGCTAGCAGATACATGACACTGCCTAGGGAGAAGGAGGGCTGGTCTCTTCCTAATTTTAAATTATACCAGTTGGCAGCCGCACTACAGTATATGCACCCCTTGTTTAGTATTAGGGAATTGGTGAGGGGAGAAGGGTACGCTCCGAATATCTATGAATTATTAATCGGACCTGCAGCTAGTGGGGCATTGTTGACATTTATGGTATCCAGCTATTACAAGAAGGTTCACTTTAAGGTCTTAAATGTTGCATTTAAATGCTGGGACCCCTGGCGGAAAAGAATAGGACTTGGTAGATATAACTACTATACGCTGATTGCAAATAATACACTGCTCCCTGAGATATTCAGAGATAATTTTATGGTGAGCTGGAATTGACAGGGGATACAAAAATTAGGGGATTTCTTTGTAGGATCCACAATTGTTACATACGAGAATCTACGTGAGAGATTTGGTTTGGAACAAAGGGGATTTTTCAAATACCTACAAGTAAGGGATTTTATCCATAGGAAAACTGGGGAGGGCGGCAGGATTTGCAAAATGTCCTTTGCTTGAGATGATGATAACTAGTGACAAGATTACTATAAGGTTAGCCTATGCTAGATTGAATGAAGAGTCACTAGAAGATCTGGAGAAGCATAGCAAGAAGTGGGGCGCCACACCTAATGTGAGAGAGTCAGAATTCTATGAATCCCTTGGGTTGGGGTGCAGTATCCTGATCCCCTGCGGCTCTCCAGGCACAGCATTATAAAACAATTTTGATTTGTACTTTACTCCAGGGAAGCTAGCAAAGTGGGGTAGGGCAGAGGGGATACACTGCCCAAGATGTCAGTTATATGGAGCTGATTTAATACATATGTCAGTCAGTCAGTCAGTCAAAATAACTTTATTCGGCGTGTTGCCATAAAAGTACACATGCATACATAAAAGTCATCATAAAATACAATACTTATTACATAATTCGAGGGCATCTATAAAATCTAAGCTTACCGCCTAAGCTTGCTAAATCGGTATAAAATAATAAATACTTATAGAATCGTATATAGCAATAAGACAATATCTAGTATCTCGTAATAAATAGTCACATTACCATTTCATATCGGTTTCTAATGGTGATAGCGGATTTGATAAAACTAAGAATAGAACTGCACATTTGTTTGGATGAGAGGCTTTGAATGCCAATCAATCCTTCTTTATAAGAAAAAGTGTGAAAATTGCGCAAAATAGGTAATAAAAAGGTTTTCCTAGGAGCTGAGTAAAGTGTACAAAATAGAATAAAATGGCAAGTACATATGTTTGTTACATGTATAAAGCTATCGACTCTGAGGAAGGATGTTGGGCAGTTTATCAAAAAAGTTGCTAGTCAAGATGTGGAACTAACCCCCGGAGTTGTAATACTCGGGGTATCTGATTTAATCGAGCCACGTGTTTCTAAGTTTATTTTTGTAACGATGGCTGTGTATCGACTCTGCATTTCTTCTGTATGGTTGGATCAGCAACCCCCCACGTTCCAACATTGGCTTGATCGCCCCTTTCGATATATCAGCTTGAACATGCACTGTACGAACGGAAAGGGAGACGAAAAGGACAAGCACGTGGGGAGTATTGGGTAAATGGCTAGCTAATCGGTAATAGAAAGCCAGAGGGGATTTAGATTTTGGGTGTATGTTTTTTTTTTCTTTCTGTTTTTCATTGGACAATCATCTTTTTGTATATTGTATCCTGAATGTCGGAAGTGCTGAGTCTGTGCCTGTATTCTCTTGGGTTACAAAAAAAAAAAAAGAAGTACCCCTGGGCAGTAATTTAAATGTTGTATTCAGCTTTTTTTAAATGGCATATTGGAGCAGGGGGTGGGGGGTTTAAAGGTGTAGGAAAACATGAGTATGCTTGTGAACTATGAATGCTATAGTTGCCTGCTGACCGTTAAAGTGTTCCTACCTGTCAGTTGAGATTACTATGCAATAAGGTATGTGCTTCTTCTAGTTGCACTTGCCAATTTACACATGTGTGAATGCATCCAGTGTGTTTATATCAAAATCACTGTTGTGCTTTGGAACAGATAATGGTGTTCTCTTGGCAGCTGTAACCTCGTGGATCGGTGGCCTTGCAGACTCAGAGGTTTCTGCATACCTTAGGAAAATGTGACTGCACACACTTAAGTGTTGAATCATCATCCCAAAACACTTGCAAATATTCCCAAAACTTGAAAAATGGGTAAATACAAAAGATGTATTTTTATAGTGGTGTTTCATACTGGTGGTCAGTGTGGTTCTGCTGAGAAAAAAGTGATCTGTGGGTTGCTTGAATTAAACGTGACCACTGTACTCTAGGCCACAGCCCAGGCCATCGTTTTTTGTGCACCGTCCCGCATCAGAAGGAACCATCCTTGCCTGTTGTAAATGTCCTTCTGGCTTTTTAAAATCTTTATCAGATCTGTGTACTTGCATGTATAGAGGCTTGCACCTACGTTTACTCCAGTAACTACTAAGTTTCTTTCTAGCCTCTGAAATGTGCATTAATAATAAAAATTGTCCCATGCTGAGGTAAGTGGCTGATAACATCCTGCTCTGTAAGATGCCAACTTGTCTCCCGAGATGCACAGTGGCACTGCATTTTAAAGATCATCCAGAGGCATACTACTCCCACCAGGAATACTTAGATTTGTTCATAAAGAGGCTTAATAGGTTTTCACAAAGCATTCACCTTATGCTTGGGAGCAGTGCTGAAATTACTGGAAGATCAAAAACCAGCTTAATGATTTATTGCGATTAGCCAGCTGTTTCTGTCCCAGAAGTCTTCAGAGGAAACAGTATTTTTGGAGGTGGTCTCTAGAGGACTCTTCTGTCTTTCAATAACTACTGAGCACTAATACTAAATGGACGAAAAGGTTGAGAATTGCAGTATATCACAAGGAACAAACAGATGAGCAGATCACTGGCTGGTCATGTTGACAGATTTTCTTCTCTCTGGTTGGTTTGAGGAGGTGCACTCTGTAAGTCTTAGACTCTTGGACAAAGCTGCATTAAGACTTGTAGTTTAGCAGAGTATCCCAGATATAGGGTATCAGAGCTCCTTTCAGAGGGCCATGAGGTGAGCAGGGATTACTGGGCCCAACCATGGTGGTTGAAGCCTTTTACTCCTGATGTCCTGGGGACCGACTTGCAATGGATTCTGAGTACAAGTACCCCTTGTACTCATGATTCACAGTAGTAACATGGTCGAGCAGCCCAAGGCTTCCTCAGTTAGGGGGGTGGTGGGGAATGGGGGTGAATACAGGGTAATGAACACAGTTTCACAACTCAAAATATGAGCAGCAGCAGCAAATACTCACTCACTTTCATGAAAAAGGAGAAATATTTTATTTTCTACCACTGCCAATGCAAAGGAAAAATAAGTTGTTCACAAACAAGTACACAGTTGCTGACTGAGTTCAGCGCTGTAGTGTTACCTTGGCTGTTCCCTGTCCTGTTTCCTCCTCGCTTTAGCGTTAGTTCGCTAATGGCAACATCCAGAGAGTGCCCCACTTGTAGTCAGAGTCTTAAGAGTCCACTGTAACTCTTTTTTTTTTTTTTTTAAGGCAACAGTTTTTCCTGCTCTGATTAGCAGCAAGTTCCCTCTGAGTGGCTGTCCTGAAATTAGTCTTACCCGCATCTTGTAAGATATATGAGGCTGGAGTTCCTGAGCGCACCCCTTCCCATGGGCGATAGAGCAGCAGCAGTCAATTCAGGTGAGTTTGTTGCACGCAGCCCAAGCGGATTGCACTCAGTAGCCGGAAAGACTTCACACACAGTCGCTCCTGGGCAACCGGAGGTTCTCAATGACTCCTTTGTGCAGGGTGAGTCTCTGGTTCTTCCCTCGATTGGGGGGGGGGGGAGTGTGATATGTAGGACTTGGTGTGAATCCTTTGTTCTAGGCAGGTCAGCAGGTTGCACAGCTGCCTCAATTCTCTCGGTGACAACTCCAACCAGGTCACACAACTTGCTGTCCCGGTGCCCCCCTCTGGCACACAGGACCCTCACAGTACCCGACTACATCCAAATTGGCATAGTGAAGTCCTTAGTGGTGCCCCCCTCCTGGCAGATGGAGTTGTGACCCACTACCGCACACAGGCCACTGCCCTTACCCAAGGCCGGTCTTCTCACGATGGCTCTTCCTGGCTACAGGGTCGCTGCTGTCCCACTACGCACTGGCTCAGGCCAGATTGGCGCAGCAACGCACACAGCTCAATTCACAGCTGTCCTCTGGCATATGGGCGTCTCCAAGCTCGGTCTGCACACATGAATAAATCCAATTGCTGCAGCAGCCATCTCACAAAGGGAGTCCATTCAACAGCTACCCATTTGACCTTGCTTCATTCAACACTTTCCTCTTCTTCACAGAGCACACTTGTGATGGAAAGCAGGCAGGCTCTGGTGCTCCAGAGCAAGTGTTCTTGGATTCCTCGAGTGATGTTCCCTCAGCTAGCAGGGAGACTAACAGGCCTTGCCCCCCGTCCTGATCACAGGCAGAAGTCTTGTAAAGCTTCCTTTCCTTACACAGCCTATCTGGCTGCGTGGCATATGACGTTTTTGGGGTCTCAAGCCCCACTTTTTATAGTCTATGTCCAGACACCAAATGTAAATTAGAGTCTGAGACTTTGAAGTTTATGTTAGGAGGGTCTGCTTCTTTTGAAGTGCCCACTTCTCTGCTCTATTCTCCTCTTGAAAGCAGGCTGTCACAGCAGGATTGACTCCAAAGCTGATAGCCTCACAACACGGCCATGGAAGTGACTAGAGTTCCCACATGGATGTCAGCCACAGTGATTTATGTATTGTTGGAAAATGGCCTTCTCTGAGGGTCACCCCAAACCTTTTGCTTTCCTCCTCTTTTTCTGACCTCATTTTTGTTGGCTTTAGGACTCTGGGCACTTTACCACTGCTAATCAGTACTAAAGTGCACGTACTCTCTCCCTAAAACTTGGTAGCCTTGGCTCATACCCAATTGGTATATATAATTTACTTGTAAGCTCCTAGTAAAGTGCACTACTTGTGCCTAGAATCTGTAAATTAAATGCTACTAGTGGGCCTTCAGCACTGATTGTGCCACCAATATAAGTAGCCCCTTAACCATATCTCAGGCCTGCCATTACAGGGCCTTTGTGTGCAGTGTACTGCCACTTCAACTTGGCATTTAACACTACTTGCCAAGCTTTAAACTCCTCTTTTATTACATATAATTCACCCCTAAGGTATGCCCTAGGTAGCCCATAGGACAGGTTACTATATAAGAAAAAGGCAGGACATGTACTTGTAAGTTTTACATGTCCTGATTTAGGTTTTGCTTGCACTGTGCCTATGAAGTCTATTGTTAATATATATCTTGAAAGAGCTTACATTCTGCCCCCTTGCTTTTCATTGATTCCTATGCTTGCCACTTCGTATTCCTCGTTTCTTTTGGCAGTAGCATGCTATTTCCTGTTCTTCCTCATGTGTTTGCTCTTATCAGTGTCCTGAGGCTCAAGCACTGCTTTCATCTGCTTAGTGGGACTTTTGTTTAAGCTTTTGTCTGCACAGCGCGTGCACTGTTTGTTTAATGTGCTGTGTGTAATGTTTTGTTTTTGTTTTAGATTTCTTTTCTCAAAACACCATGATTAGTCCCCTACCTTTCTTTATGCTGTGTATTCCGGTCCACCCACGTCCTCATGCGATGGTGGCACTGCGTGCTGCATCAGTAATTTGGAAGTATGATGTTTTTATTCATAAATGGATAATAAGATTCTGAGAACAGTTTAATGTTGTGTCTGTATCATTCGGTTTTTAATATGAGGTAACACTGCCACCTTGTGTCTCTAAACATATTCTCTGTGTCCTAAATTTTGAATGAATTGTTAATGTATGACGTGAGGCTATTTTAGTGGATTTCGACTAAATAAAATGGCTTGAATAATTCACAGTAACATGATCCACCCTTTAACACCTCCTCGATGATATCACAACAAGCTTCACCCCTTACTGTGGCCATAGCCTCCCTTTTGCTATAAAGGAAGAGCAAGAAATTAAAGCAATAGAAATTAAACAGGCTCTTAGCATGGCACCTTCACCTGGTTACCCTTCAAGATCCCACAAACTCTTGATTCCACCACTTTATCCAAGAATTGGACCGGGTCCTACTGTGTTTCAGACCCTGCAGTAATTAAAAAAAAAAAAAAAAAGCTACTTTGTAACGGGTGCAGCTCGGGCTCTCTAGTCATGCCCTAATCTTTACTGGCTAAAGAGCAATTTATTTCTAAACAATGGCTGTAAAAACCCTAAAGGTACTGCATGTCTTTGATACAATCCCCGTTTACAATTCACATGTTTTATGCCATCTTACCTGAGTGCTTGCTTTGTTTTAATATGTTGTATTTATGTAGTCCTTCATGCAGAATATTACTCTTGAATAGTGAGTACTGTGAACTGAGGCTTCTCTATCTGAGTGAGTTCACGTTGTGAGTGCATGTTTATGATGGTGCACCATTGAGCGCTCTGGAGCTGAGGGTGAGGGCAGTGCAAGTTTCTCACAGCATCTATCCGACCTTGTTTAGGCCACAACCATGTGTGTTGAGACCTTTTGCGACTGTTGGTGCATAAATTTGTGTATCGTTTGACGTTCATGAATAGAGCATGTCAATTTTTTATTTTTATGTGTGGTAGGGGTATCGCTACTTAGAGCTGAGCCGCTGTAAATGTATGTGTTTATCTGAATATCAGGATTGAGGTGATCAGGTTTGAGGTGATTATCAGCTTTGAGACCAGTGCCCTTTTTTAAGTAAATCTATTTGTTAAAGCACCCTTCCCATGATAGATATCAGTGTTTCATTTATTCTTGATCTCAATGGGAAGACGTGGAGCTTCCACATTAATCCTACAGGACACAAGTGTATGTGGCTATGGTAGAGTAGGTAGACCTTTGGTTAGGGTCTGAAGGCGGACAGTGCCCCTGAAGATAGAAATCCATGTGCTGCGTTATTGATTGAACATATTGGTGCACTCGGTTGTGACTAGGTCACATCGCAGATGAAGACTTTCCTCAAACATTTTCTCGTGTGAAGCGTTTTGGTAAAGGATGGGCTCTCATCAACGTAATTGTATGTCTTCAACAGGGTTGTTGCAGTGTCTAGTGTTGTAGCGCTCCAACTCTTGACAAGACAGCAAGGCGCTTCAATAGTCATCGGATTCCAGAGGTCCTAGTAGTGTACATGACTCACATTCAGTGGGGTTGTAGTGTTGTCTAGATGGGAAGCATTGGGTGTGCGTAGTGAGCACTGTAGGCACAATGTTTCCTTGATGTAATTAACATGTAGATGTGCTTAAGCATAAGGTCCTGCAGAAAGGTACGAGTGTTGCACTAGGCACATATGAAAGTTGTTTAAACTGACCATGGTTCTACTACAACATGGAGACTCAACTAATTCTGAACCAAAGTTAATGTTCACATTCAGACATGGTGGTACTGATTCAATGTTCTCAATGCACAAAGGGAATTAAGTATGCTTTTTGCAACAATCCTATGCGGGCATAGCCTAAAAAAACACACTGGTGGTGCCCTCATTATGCTGCCTTCACTGAACAAGTTGGTCCATAAGCTGAGAATTCCTTTAACACAATGGTGCTCTGGTAATCTAGTATCCTAAAATGTAACTTGTTTGTCGTTCATGCCAATCAAAAGGATAGCTAGTTGGGTAAAATATAGATGTTGCAGTTTTTATGACAGTTTCCTGGGCAAAAAGTAAAAACTATTTTTAGTTCATTGTAAGTTGAAAAAATGCTTGGCTGGGAAGGTCAGCATTAGATTAGGAGTTTCAGTATACAACCACATCACCAAAACGTTAAGGCTTTCATATTCCCTTGCTATTCACCTCTTTCCCAGAATCCACCCTGCTATCCCTAGTAATGTGTCCCTGGATGTGTTACAGTCATCCAAAACTCTCACTACCGCACTTTGTGAGGCTTTTCCGAGCTCCCCTCCCTCGTTTAAAGATGGCATTGTTAATAATTGTACAAGTCTTCTAATGAACAATTCTCTCTATAAATCCATTTCAAGTAGTTTTGACATTATTTACCTGCATCATCGTTTGCAGCATCACCATTTCCAGGAATCTTCTGTTCACTGCTTGGTGCGCCAGAGCTTGAATCCTTCCTTATCTATGGGCTTAAAGAAAGAGTGTTTTTTCTTTTCTGTACATGAGGGGTGTATTTATATAATGCTTTCTGAGAAAATAACAGCACCATGAATCCTTACTAATGGCAATGCACCGATATATAAATCTAATAACACACACTGAAGCATTGCTGGTTACCTTTAACACTTCTTCCCACAGCACTAGTATTTGTAGACTCTTCAAGATTAAGGGGGTCATTACAACCCTGGCGGTCGGTGTTAAAGCAGCGGTAAAACTGGCAACAGGCCGGTGGTAAAAAAAATGGAATCACGACCGTGGCGGAAACTGCCAACATAGACAGCAACTTTAACATTCCGACCGCCAGGGCGGTAGCAACAAACACCACGGCGGTCACCGCCAACAGACAGGCGGAAGACAAGGTTCCGCCCACTGTATTACAACAGGCCAATCCGCCACCTTTTCCGGGGCGGATTCACCGCGAACAAAAACACGGCAGAAACAGGACTTGGAAGGGAAAACGCTCACCTCTACACACCCCACGAGGAACCAGGACGCCATGGAACCCCAGCTCCAGATACTCCCAGCATTTATTTTCCTGCTCCTCCACCAGGAACAACAAAGACGGCGGCGAAGACCATGGTGAGTACTGCACCTGCGACACAGGGGAGGAGGGAGGGAAAAAAGAGTGACACACACACGCAACACTCCCACCCTCACCCACTACAACACACACACAAGTACATGTAGATACATTACATTTACAACCCCCCCTGGAAGAATGCAAGGACAAAAGGAAATGAGTCGAACGTTTGTAATCTATTCAAATACAGTAATCAAAAATATATATATATATATATAAATATTTACACTATGAACAAATATATACACCAAGAATACAAGTCCAAGGTATTCCACCATCATAGTCTGTGGACCACTGGGCCCAAAATGCATGGGCGAGGCCCACACTCAATACCCGATCAAAACAGAGAGAACACTGCTGGGGCATCAGGTAGAAATACAACAGGCACCTCAGGGGGAAGAGAAGGGTGGGCACCTCAGCCGGATGCGTGCACAACACCAGATCCACGAGAGGGCTCCATGCCCACTGCTGTATCCTGGGGAGTGCAAAGCCACAGTCTCACAAGTCTTTACAGTGGGTGGGTTGCCCACTGCTTTATTCTGGGGAGTGCAAAGCCACAGTCTCTCAAGTCTTTCCAGTGGGTGGGTTGCCCACTGCTGCATCCTGGGGAGTGCAAAGCCACAGTCTCACAAGTCCTTCCAGTGGGTGGGTTGCCCACTGCTTTATCCTGGGGAGTGCAAAGCCACAGTCTCACAAGTGGATGCCTTACTCCACTGGTTCTGGAGGGGGCTTTGTGCCCAGAGTGCTTCATCCTGCCAAGGACTGAGGTAGTGGATGTGATACTCCACTGGTTCTGGAGGGGGCTTTGTGCCCAGAGTGCTTCATCCTACCAAGGACAGAGGTAGTGGATGTAAATCTCCACTGGTTCTGGAGGGGGCTTTGTGCCCAGAGTGCTTCATCCTGCCAAGGACTGAGGTAGTGGTTGCCTTACTCCACTGGTTATGGAGGGGGCTTTGTGCCCAGAGTTATTCATCCTGCTCATGGCGGCCTCAGTAGTGTCAGAAGCTTTGGCGCTCATTGGCCTGCGGTGCTGGTGGCGTCCTTGGCAGCAGTGCTGGTGGCGGCGGTGTCCTTGGCAGCGGTGCTGGTGGCGGCGGTGTCCTTGGCAGCGGTGCTGGTGGTGGCGGTGTCCTGTTCAGCAGTGCTGGTGGCGGCAGTGTCCTTGGCGGCGGTGCTGGTGGCAGTGGTGTCCTTGGCAGCGGTGCTGGTGGCGGTCTTGTCCACCATGCAGGTTTTCGAAGACTTGCCTGATTTTCTGTGCCCCTTCCCCACCTTGGATGGTGGCGCAGATGTCTTCCCACTCCCAACTGTACCCCTGGGAGAGGCTTTGGTGGTAGATGTTTTGCCTCTCTCCCGCCGGGCACTGGCCAATTTTTTGTGCTTTTGAGGTGGGGGACTGTCCGTGGTCTGGCTCCTTGGCACACTGGCTGCCCTGCTGTTTGGCGCACTCCAGAAGCCGGTTACTACTGGCACCACTGTTCCCGCACATGTTGTGGCTGAGGTGCTGGGTTGGGACCTGGAAAGGCGGGCCCTAGGAGACTGAAGGGGTGGGTGAGGTGAGGGGAAGAGGTCAAGGTTGGACAGGAAACGTTTTTTGGACACAGTGGGACGGGTAGATGGAGGGGGTTTGGGAGTGGCGGAAGAGGTAGTGGTTGTAGGAGGTGTACGTTTGCTGACTTTGGGTGAAGGTGCATGGGCTGGAGGCTGTCGTGAGGTGGATGGCTGTTTGGTGGGTGTGCGGCTGCGTTTGTGTTCCTTGGGAGGTGGGCTCACAGACACACTGGGAGAGGACACTGGATGTGTGAATGGTAGTGGGGGTGGTGGGTGCACATGAGCGGGGTGTGATGGTGGGTGTGCTGGTGATGGAGGTAGTGGCTGAAGATGTAGTGCATGCAGGTGTGAGTGGAGACGAGACTGGGAGGGAGGAAGGAGACGAGGAGGAGGGGGACACAGTGGAGGCAGTGGATGTTGGTATGTCTGCATGTGTATGGTGCTTGCGTGAGTGCCTGTGGGATGTGCGGTGCTTATGTTTGCCTGAGCTTCCCTTGTGTGTTGACATGTGTGCATGCTGGTCTGATGGTGTGCTTGGGATAGGCAGAGGTACAGGGGTTTGGTTCTGGGTGGAGGAAGTTGGAGGGGGGAGGCTGGAGACAGAGACAATGGCTGCCATCAGTGCTGAGGCCAGAGTCTGAAAAGCTCGCTGTTGGGCTGCCTGACCAGAATGAATGCCCTCCAGGTATGCATTGGTCTGTTGCAACTGCCTCTCTACACCCTGGATGGCATTCAAAATGGTAGACTGCCCAATATTGAGGGACCTGAGGAGGTCAATGGCCTCCTCACTGAGTGCAGCCGGGCTGACTGGGGCAGTGGCTGAGGTGCCTGGGGCGAAGGAGATGCCCACCCTCCTGGATGAGCAGCGACAGGCCCACGCTGAGGGGCTGCTGGGAGGACGGTGCTGGTAGGGGGGGAGCTCCCATCAGAGGAGGAGTCCGTGTCGCTGGTCTCAGCTCCTGTCCCCGCCGTGGAGCTCCCCTCGGCCTTCGTCCCACTTGTGGCTTCTGACTCTGTTGTGTCGCCCTCCAGGACCATGTGGGATGCAGCTCCCTCCTGCTCCGGTGGCACTGCTCCTCCGCCTGATGATGCTAATGCACACAAGAACAGGGAGACCACAAAAAGGGGGGGGAAGACAGAAAAAAGACCTGTTGAGTGCATCCAATACCGCTACCGTTGGCGGACACTACAGACACAGAAGCCCCCTGCACTACGCCGTGCACTTAAAGTTCCCTAATTAATCACAGGGACATGGGTTACAAGGCCTATGCCCGATTGCTGCACACATGGAAGTCACAGGAGCCTGACTAGGTGTAGTTGGCTCTGAACACAGGTGGGGTGCCACAGGGCCTGCCTTAAGAAGGGACCTTGCCTACTAAACTCGCCCTGGCCTAGGAGAACCCACAGCCCACCTCCCCCACCCAGACACCTACAATGCGCGCTGAATCAGCAGAATGAGAGTGTACTCACCCCCTTGTGGCTGCTGTGATGCCCTCAAGCGCCCATCCAACTCTGGATACGCCACCGCCAGGATCCAGAACATCAGGGGGGTCATGGTGCGACGGGCACCCCTCCCACGTTGGGATGCCATCCCCAGCTGGGCCTCTGCCGTCTTCTTACTCCAGCGGCGAATGTCCTCCCATCTTTTACGGCAGTGGGTGCTCCGTCTGTGGTGGACCCCCAGGGTCCGGACTTCCTTGGCGATGGCACGCCAAATATCCTTCTTTTGGTGGGCGCTGACCTACACGAATAGCACAGAGGAAAAGGAGAAGATATAACCGTCCGCACCGTCACAGTCATTGGCCCGCATCCCTACCCTTGCCATGACGCACATGCACTCGCCGTCGTATCATGCACGCCTCATTCTCCCCCCCCACCCCCTATCTTTCATCAACACCACTCCACACAGGCATTGTCTATTCCGCATGCTCACAGTGTACTTACCTGTTTGTCTGGAGGACCGTAGAATAGCGTGTACTGGGGAGGACCCCATCCACTAGTTTCTCCAACTCCTCCGTGCTAAAGGCAGGGGGCCTTTCCCCAGACACATGAGCCATTGTCTCTTCCAGACTGAGCTCACAGTAGCACTTGGGAGTGTAGGTCCTCTCCTGACGAAGATCAGGTATCAAGTGATTGAACAGAGAGAAAATGGCGGTGACGTCCGCGGCGGTGCGTACCGTCACCGCCTGCGTACATCGTCACTGGCTCCTGGGACCCATAGGGTCTGATGTTAACCAATGCAGGATTGCGCCGCGGTCTTCGGCCGCCTACCGCGACGGTGTACAACGCCAGCGCAGTTACCTCAAATTCCCTTGTCCCACATTACAAGTCAGGCAGCCGCCATTTCAGGGGGCCACATGGCATTAATTTTTGACTGTGTCACACATATCTAGGCCTTGCTTAAACATTAATACAGCCATAGATTGATTTTCAAACATTTTGCTATAAAGTTGTGTTTACGTACCTCAGTGTTGGTTGACTCTCTGCTCGCTGTTTTCCTCCATACAGCACGTCCGCTGGGGCAGGTGAGGAGATGGCGGCATCCTCCGGTGTACAGACCGCTGGTGGACCTGTCAACAATGGAGGAGCGACATGTTATTGTCACATACAGACTTGATCGTACCACAATCCTGGAACTGTGTGCCCAGTTGGACCCAGACCTGATGTCAGCTATCCGCCATCCCACAGGAATCCCCCCTCTAGTGCAGGTCCTGTCAGTACTCCATTTCCTAGCAAGTGGGTCTTTTCAAACAACAGTGGCCATTGCATCAGGGATGCCCCAGCCTATGTTCTCCATCGTGTTGTCCAGAGTGTTGTCTGCCCTGCTGAAACACATGCGCAGCTACATTGTTTTCCCTCAGGTGGAGGATTTGCCTACAGTGAAAGGTGACTTCTATGCCCTGGGACATATCCCCAACATCATAGGTGCCATTGATGGGACACATGTGGCCTTGGTCCCCCCGCAGGAGTGAATAGGTGTACAGAAACCGGAAGAGTTACCATTCTATGAATGTGCAGATGGTGTGTTTGGTCGACCAGTACATCTCCCATGTAAATGCCAAGTTTCCTGGCTCAGTGCATGACGCTTACATTCTGTGGAATAGCAGCATCCCTTATGTGATGGGGCAACTCCAGAGGCACCGTGTGTGGCTATTAGGTGAGGACATGGACCCAATACAGTGTGACTAGGTGTCTGGGGATGTCCCTAAGAGTTAGTGTGTGTCTAACAGTTGTCCCTCACCATTTGCAGGTTACCCCAACCTATCCTGGCTACTGACCCCAGTGAGGAATCCCAGGATAAGGGCAGAGGAACGCTACAATGAGGCCCATGGGCGAACTAGGAGGATTATAGAGAGGACCTTCGTCCTCCTGAAGGCCAGGTTCTGGTGCCTCCAGATGACAGGTGGTTCCCTATTCTACTCACCAAAGAAGGTGTGCCAGATCATCGTGGCCTGCTGTATGCTTCACAACTTGGCTTTGTGACGACAGGTGCCTTTTCTGCAGGAGGATGGTCCAGATGGAGGTGTTGTGGCAGCTGTGGAGCCTGTGGACAGTGAAGACGAGGAAGCAGAAGAAGAGGACATAGACAACAGGAACACAGTGATCCAGCAATACTTCCAGTGAGACACAGGTAAGAAGACAACACTGCCTGCTAAATCTGATTTCATTCTTCTACCTCTCATCTGTCTGTCATTTTCACCCAGTGTATGGACCCTGATTTGTCACTTTCCCTTTCAATTTCACAGATGTGGGTCCCACTGTGTGACCTCTGCTTTGTTTCCGCATGGACTAGAGCTGTGTGACATAGGTATGTTGACATTACATTGGATATAGCATTTTTCCACAGTTATTGCAAATACACATTTTCGAAAGCACAGACTGACTCCAGATTATTTTGTGATTTAAGGGTGTTTATTTAAGTGCTAAATAGTGGAGGGGGTTGTAAAATAGTCATGGGTGATGGTGGAGGAATGTCCATGGCAGAGTCCAGTCTATTAGTCTCACAGGTGCATTGTCCAAAGGGGTATGGGAAGTGGAGCTAGGGCAGTTTAAGTATGGATAGGGTGACAAAGTGGGACAGAAGGATGACAATCAAGGTGGTCTCATTTCTTGGCGGGGGTCTTGGCATTGTTCTCTGTCTTTGTCCTGGATCTCAGGGACCACTCAGGAGTGGTTCTCCATCTGCAGGGGGTGGGGTGCTGGTGTCGTGGTCCTGTGGCGGTGCCTCCTGTCCACTTGCGTTGGCGGAGGTGGTGAGCAGTTCATCGTCCCGGCTAGTGTCAGGGGCCCCTTGTTGTGCCACAGTGTCCCTCCTGGTGTTGACGAGTTCCTTCAGCACCCCTACAATGGTGCCCAGGGTGGAATTGATGGATTTGAGTTCCTCCCTGAACCCCAAATACTGTTCCTTCTGCAGCCGCTGGGTCTCCTGAAACTTGGCCATTACCGTTGCCATAGTCTCCTGGGAATGGTGGTAGGCTCCCATTATGTTGGAGAGGGCTGCGTGGAGAGTGGGTTCCCTGGGCCTGTCCTCCCCCTCTCACACAGCAGCCCTGCCAGTTCCCCTGTGTTCCTGGGCCTCTGTCCCCTGAACCGTGTGCCCACTACCACTGCCCCCAGGTCCCTGGTGTTGTTGGGGTGGTGGGTTAGCCTGGGTTCCCTGTAGTGGTGGACACACTGCTGCTTGACGTGTCCTGGGGTCAGAGGGATGGGCCCGCTGGGTGGGTGCTGTGCTGATCTTTCCAGAGGGGGGAAGCTCTGTAGTGGCCTGTGCCAGTGTGAGGGGAACAGACTGTCCTGAGGTCCCAGATGGGCCGGGCTGGTCATCTTGATCCAGTTGGACAGAGCTGCTGACATCACTGTGGGCCTCTTCTGTGGGTGGAGTGGACATGCCTGGACCCTCCTGTCCGGTGACGTTGGGTAGGGGTCCTGCAGGGGTGTAAAGGCATGATTATTGCATCTGTGTGTGCCATGGTGTGCAATGGGTGTGTCACCCTGTACCCCAGTGCTTCCATTCTTGTGTGGGACCTTCTGTGATAATGGTTTAGGGGGGTGTATGGGTATGTGTAGTGGACATGCTTTGGTGATGGGTGTCCATGCTTTGGTGTTGCATGCAGTGCTTGGGTTTGGGATGTGTGGTTTGTGATAGTGGGACATGTGTGAGGAGTTGGATTGATGGGGGTGAGGGCGAGGGTGGGGGTATGTGATAGTATGCAGGTAGGGTGGCGGATATGGTAGTTAAAGGTTTGACTTACCAGAGTCCATTCCTCCAGCTACTCCTGTGAGGCCCTCAGGATGCAGTATAGCCAAGACCTGTTCCTCCCATGTGTTTAGTTCTGGGGGAGGAGGTGGGGGTCCGCCGCCAGTCCCCTGAACCGCAATCTGGTGTCTTGAGACCACGGAACGCACCTTCCCCCGTAGGTCGTTCCACTTCTTCCTGATGTCATCGCTAGTTCTTGGGTGCTGTCCCACTGCGTTGACCCTGTCCACGATTCTGCGCCATGGCTCCATCATCCTAGCTATGGTGATGTGCTGCACCTGTGATCCGAATAGCTGTGGCTCTACCTGGATGATTTCCTCCACCATGACCCTGAGCTCCTCCTCAGAAAACCTGGGGTGTCTTTGCGGTGCCATGGGGTGGTGTGAGTGATGTGTGGGGTGGTGTGTGTTGTGATGTGTGGGGTGATATTTAGAGGTGTGTTGTGTGAGGTGCGTGGATGTTGTGCCGATAATAATGGTACCTCACTTGTGTGGGTAGGTCTAGTGCGCACGACAGGAAACGTCCCAAAACGTGACATGGTTATCATCACATTTTTCAACTTAAAACTGACACTTGTTTTTGCAAAGTGGGTAGGCGGGACTTTGAGCCCTAACTTAGCCAGCACCCAGGGAAACCTAGCAGACTTACACCTTTTTTAAAACTAGACACTGGGTGATCCAGGATGGAGTGACCTGGGTGGCTCTCACCATGTTTTTTATTTACCGAGCATCCCTTGCAAAACATGACTTAAAAACACACACATTTCCGCACATTTCTGTGATGGAAAGTTGTGGAATCTGTGGGGAGCCACAAACTTCCTTCCACCCTGCATTCCCCTATGTCTCGTGATAAAAATGGTACCTTAGTTGTATGAGTTGGCCTAGTGCCCACCACAGGAAAAGACCCAAAACACAACAGGGATATACACGTTTTTTTTCTCTCAGACCAGACATTTTAATTTGTTTTTGTTTCTTGCTAATTGGGTACTGTGGATTTTTAGGCCTAGTTCATCCGTCCCTAGAGCAACCTAGCAAACTTGCACATTTTTGAAAACTAGACACTTCAGAGAATCCAGGGTGGGGTGACCTGTATTGGTCTAACCAGATGTTTTTTCTTGTTTAACCAGTATCCCTTGCAAACCTCAAAGTTTGACTAAAACGCATTTTACTCACATTTCTGTGATGGAAAGTTCTGGAATCTGTGGGGAGCCACAAATGTCCTTCCACCCTGCATTCTCCTCAAGTCTCTCGAGGAGAGACCTTGGTTTGATCTGTTCCTGTCACGGGCACTAGGCCCAAACACACAGGTGGTGCAGAGTTTGTATCTGCACAATTGAGGCAAAGCTGGGTGGTAGGAATTTTGTGGATTAGTGCGAGTTCCAGACGTTTCCATCACAGAAATGTAAGGGAAATGTATGATATAGGCACTGTATGGTTTGCATGACATTGTGTGTAAGAAAACTTAACAGGGTCCATTCAAGGCACACCACTCCAGAATGCCCCTTGCTATCTAGTTTAAAAAAAAAATCTGTGGCTGGTAGGTTCCATGGCTGACGGATGAGCACAGCCCCAAATCATGCAGCTATCCCTATTGCTGATCTCTCCAGTTAGCGCTTTACAGCCTTTTGTGTCAAGGTCTCTTGGCCCACCCACACAAGTGAGGTACCATTTTTATCTGGAGACTTGAGGGAATGTGGTATGGTAGGAAAATTGTGGCTTTCCAGATGTTTTAATCACAAAAACCTGAGGAAAATGTGTGTTTTTAGTCAAAGTTTGAGGTTTGGAGGGCATTGAGGGTAAGAAAATAGTATGAGATCAACGCAAAGCACACTGCCCTGAACTCCCCTGGATGCTTAGTTTTCAGAACTGTCTGGATCTGGTAGGTGTTTCCAGTCAGCAGCCTACCCCAGCCCAAAAAGTGCAGATATTCACCGTAGCAAGTGGGATGATATTGGGAGTTAGTCCAATTTTCCTTGCTCATATGTAAAAATAACACCCAAAAGAATTAAATGTCCTCTTGCTTGCCATTGGAATTGGGATGTTTAGTCCACAGGGGAGCAGAAAGACTGAGGCTTTACGGGTTGGGGCCTGATCTTAGGGTGGACCAGACCCATCCCATTATTGTAATAAAAAATATATATTCCTGCCATACAATGGGCTTTCTGCCAGGGGCAATTTGAGGACACACCTCTGTCTGCCCCTGGGGTACTGCAAAACATGCAGCATTTTCTTTTGTCCCAAAAGGAAAAATCCCTGGTGTTAGGTGGATTTTCTTCCCCTCCCCCGGGACAAGTTTGGAGCAACCTCCCAGTTGGGACAAGAAGAGACACTGTTGCCCCCACCTCCCCCCATTGAGTTAGAGATCTTGCTCGATGCCAGGGTAAGCCGCTTGAGGGAAGGGTAAATTGGTGGTGACTACCATATTCAACCCCCAGGAAGGGCAGAGTCTATGGGGCCCCACGTGTCTAGTAGGCTTTCTGCCTCCCGGTGGGTCATACCAGGAGTAACCACCCCCATTCTGGGCAGAAAGGCTGCCTGCTTTGTTTTTGGGGTGGGGGCATGGTCATGCCAATGGTGGGAGCCCCCACGTCTATGTTAAAAATAAATCTTAGTGTTCAGTGGGGCGGATTGGATGTAATCACCCGTATGTGCTTCCGTGGGGGTGGAAAGACTGATACCCATTTAGTTGGGGAGGGCACATGGCCATGCCCATATTTGGCAGCCCCACCCCTATACATCCAGAGGACAGTTCCACCCCCCCCCCCCCCAAGCAGGGGAACAGATATGGGGGTAATTACCCCCTTTGCCACTTAAGGGGGCAGAAAGACTGATGCCCCATTTAGTTGGAGCAGAGGGCATGGCCATGCCCATGGTGGGAAGCTTCACCCATATATTTAAAAGCAATAAGCTTTCCCTGGTGTCTAGTGGACTTTTGAGGGTAATTACCACCATCCACCCCCAAGACTATAGCCCCATTTGATTTGGAAGGTGACATGGCCATGCTCATGGGGGGGGCAGTACACACACACACACATATATATATTTTTTTAAAGAAAGCTTTCTAGTCTAGTGAGCTTTGTACTCTGGGGGGAAGGGGAGGGCAGCTGATGGGTACTTTCCCCAGTCTGGCCCCCCCAACCCCTTTCCAGCAGAGAGAAAGACTGAAATAGTTTAATATGCTGGGAGGAGCACAAGCCCTTGCCTAATGCCCTCTGCCCCCATCCCTGGTGCCTAGTGGGTGGATCCCTGCTTGGGGATTTCTCTCCTGTGGCGATTCCCAAGCAGGGATCCAAGGGGCAGAGTAGCATTTTAAAGGGGAAATTCTCCCCTTCCAAACAATACCGCACCCTAAAGAATCAGTGCTTGGTGGGCTGAGATATGCCCCCGAGCACTGATTCAGTGACAGTAAAACAAGCCCATCAGCTTGTTTTACTCTCACTTTGCTGTAATGATGTCAGTACACCCTGCGCACTTGTCATTATTTCAGGAAAAAAAAAACATACAGGCTGCTCAGGAAGCTCTTCCGAGCAGTCCAATGTTAATAAAAACAAAAAAGAACTTCCTCTTTTGCAGAGCACCAGAGGGGCCTTTGAACACCTCCCCAATGGCCAACACACGCACTGGGGAGGTGAGTGTGTCGACCATTGGCTGACACCTGCACTTAAAAGGTTAATCACAGAAAGTTTTGACTCCCACATACCCCCAAAATTTCAAAACCCAGTTTAATACTAATAGTAAAGCTTCACCTGCTCCCCTTGACACTGACCATTTCCTTTTTATTTTGTTGACCAGAACAGTGCATTGCATTTGTAGTAGTGAGAACCTCAGAAAACAAATTCCTCACCTTCTTCACCGCTCAACCCTTGTTCATCCACCCATATATTGCTATTAATGCCCTCACTTCTTTTAAACTCGATTTTGGCCAAGAATACAAATTTGGCAGACAGGTTTCCTAGGGTGGCTTACTGCTATGCCTTGTTATAACTGACATGGTGTTTATCTGCACACAGATATCCCAGGTTCCCGAACAGCAGACATAATTTTACCAAACAGAAAATCAAGATGGTACTGTGAGTGGATTGCATGTGTAGTCCAGTCTCTGCCCTTCCCTCTCCTAAGATGTAGGAGGAACAGGTAACCCTCGGCCTCCTGCCAGGCCATATCCTCCCGTTCCGTTCCATCTCCTGTCAGCTTCAGACCTTTGGCCATCCGATCTTTGCCTAAAGAAATTATTTAAAGAAAGATGTCTAACACCCTCCTTATTTTTTTCTTATTGTCCTGCCATTTCACTCCCCTTCTTAAGGTCCCCAGAGTAGCTGGTGTTCAGTTCGCTCACTGTAAGAAGTGGGGTTATTGATTGAGGGGGGTGGGGGGAGTTGATGAGCCTACTCAAGCACCAACGACAATCCTTGTTAAGTTGAATTACAAAAGTCACTAAATCAGAGGCCTTCAAACTTTTTTGGTCTGAGCCCAGCAAAGGGACTGGGGGACGATACCGGCAGGGCTGAACACAGAGGGTAGGGCTCATGAGGTCATTTCAGGGAGATATTCTGTAGCTTATGATCCACAATAAAAATGACACTTTATACAGAGCAAATTCATCAAACAAATTGACCAAAAAACTCTGCCCCACATAATTGGGGTGTTGGGACCCCTCACACTTCTGGGCTCCAATGTAACTACACTTGCTGCACTAATGAGAACGTACCCTAAGCCTTGTGTAGCAGGCTATCTCATCTCCCTCTTTCACCCCCTTCCTACCATGCCTGATCATCACCCCAATCTTGAAACAGACTCTGTAGCCTTTTTTTGTTTTTAGTTTCATAAAGCACAGTGTCTGCCCAAGGGCATTGGAGTGCTTTATATGAGCATCAGCTACATTACACAAGGTCAGATTCAGGGTCAGGGAGATTAAGTGATTAGCCCAGAATAACAGGATATTGAGCTTGTGTTGGGACTGGTTCCCTTTTTCTAGATTCAGCAGTTCTCACCATTATGCCATATCTTCTCCCTTTCAGGAAAAACACACTCTCCCACATGTTGCCCCCATTTTTGCAGCACAGATGCTCAGCTCTCTATTGCTAAAAAGGAAATAAACCCCCTTAGCCATTTTTGAAAGACAACAGTCCTAATTGTGATACAGTGGGCCCCCAGATTGTTAGACCCCAGTGCTCCTGCACCTGCTTCACTAATGATAGCTACTGCCTTGCAAAGCAGGCTGTCTCTGGTGTCCTTGATTAAAACCATGAGTTCCCATCATGTAAATCTCCCTCTACCGCCTCTCTGATGCAAGAACTAGGGTGTCTTTGCTGCTTCAAATTTCCCCTCCATTGGGCCATTGCTCCGTAGCCTAAAGCAACACTGTCAATGCAAGTATGCACTGGGCCCCAGTCCAAACAAGGAAGGATAATAAAAAAGATATAACTGGGTTTTAGTTGGCCCCTGATATTGCAGGGCCTGTTGCACTGCACATGTAGCACCAATGATACTGACAACTCTGTGAGCAGGCTGTCTGCTGTGTCCCCTTCCTTGGTCCATCACAAAACACATCTCACCCCCCATTGTTTGGGCCCTTCGATGCACAGCAAACGTGACGTGGGCCCTAATAGTAACAAATAGGTCCCTGCTGCCCCCCGTTTGTATTAGGACAGCCAAAATTGGGGTAATGTGCCCACTAACACTCCTGACCCCAGTGTCACAACACTTGCTGCACTAATAGTCTTGATGAACTTTAACCCAAAAAAAGTTTACCATTTGTCACTCCTCTGTCCATTTGCAAACAAAAATAAATGAGCCCCCCACGTCTATTTGACACTATCCGTGGATCCTGGCCCTTCCCTTATTCTCCTGGCCATTACTTCAAGGCCACAGGGGTCTTGAGGATCATCGTTCTGCATCTGAATGCATCCCTGCTGGCCTCCTCCCTACCAACTCCTGGACTCACCTTTTTACAAAATAAAAAATAACCAAACCTTAAAGGCTAAGGCTGACCTTGATATGCCTCTGCCTGAAAGTGAGAGGGGCGATGAGGGGGATTCCTGTACTGTAAAGTCGAGAGAGGGACAGAAACCAAAAAATAAAACAGCCTTCTTCCCATCATGCCTGCTACCTGGAAGAAACGTAAATGTGTGCAGTTGTCTAATCACCAAATATAAAGACTGCTTGGGAGCCAGTATAGTTTTCACTGATGGAGTCACCTGGGTCTCCAATGTGACAAACATTTATTTTTCTTAAGAAGCAATGTGAGGGTGCTACCAGGTTATGGCATGGAGTATGTCTTTTTAATGGTCTCTAAAGATGTTTCCAGGTATGCGCTGATTACATATTACCTTTTATCACTGCTACTGAACTTAAGCAGCAGAGAAGGAGCAAATTATGCTGCAGGGTTGAATGAATTCTGCATCAAGAAAATGCAAGTTAAGAGGTGTGATGCGCCATATTTTGTGATGGTACTACTTCAGTATTTTGTCTTTTTTAAATCTTTTCTCAAGGTAACACTGTTTGGGCAACGTTTTCATCTCATTAGTATCAGTTTATCAATTGAATACAGCATTAACCAACTGAATGACAGTCAGTCAGCTTTTGCAAAGGGACTTCCACTTCACGAGAACATGTTGCAATGTTTTTAGTAACTTTTGATCCATTGGGGCTACAAACTATTTTTTTGTGTTAAAATCTGTAGATTTTGAAGCATATGATGGATTATGTGGCAAATGCGGCTAATACACAATTATGCGGCAAACAACACTGCTACAGAATCACCTTATTCGAGTGGTGATGCCTATCTGATAGAGACTTCTAGCTGCAGATTCCTCACCTTTGAACTTCCCAGGCATCAGGCTGGATCCAGAAACTTTTGCTTGAGCAATACCCTTGCTCGCACAATTGGGTGGCTCTGTTTGGTTCCGCATGGCATCGTGGTCACTTTTATATAGGCGCCATCCAGGTGCTAGGATGTCTGTCCTTTTCTTTCTACATCAGTTAGCGAGGATCCGGAGAGAGCTAACCATCTGTTGCTTTTTGACAGGCTTTTTTTTCAACATTTGTCGAATATTTTGTGTGTGTGTGTTGAGAATGACATCTAGGAAGATAGGGTTTAAGTCACGTGGCATCTGTCACCACGCCATGTCAGTTACAGACTCTCGCCTACTCTGCCTATGGTGTCTCAAGCTCGACCATGACTCCAAGTCGTGATCAGACTGCCAGGCCATGGCACCAAAGGCTTTGAAGGAGAGGTCCCTAAAACTGCTTGCAGCCCAGTAGTCTATGCCATCCGGCGCGATTCCTAGGAGGTCATGGTCCCAGTTGAGGAGTAGGTCGCGGGACTGCTCCAGGTGCCCCAAGTCCTCTTCTTCCTATTCGAGGTGCTCGGGGCACTCACTAAAGAGACAAAAGAAGAAAAAGAAGTCTAAATAGACTTCGACTATGCCATGTTCGTCGCCACCTCAACATCTTCAGAAAATTGGCATGCCAGGCACGGTCCATGGAATCAATGCCAGGTCCGGCTCCGCGCCTCCCTCCATTTCCGGGAGCCAGAGTCAAGGACTTTTACGAGGCCATGCGCCAAGTATTTGAGCAGGGTGATACCTTCGGAGCTCCTTCAAGCCCGCAGGATCAGAGGAGGACCCATCAGGTTCCCCTCCAACGGATTTGGCCTCTATTCGATGGGGTCTCACAGATTCACCTCTGGAGCCGTACTGGCACCGGTTGTACCCATGTGACCTTCTCCCGTCACAATGCCAATGCCCCCGACCCCACCAGCGCCAGGCCCATTCTCATTCCAGGCCATCTGGAGACAGAATGGTGTTGCACTATGCCGATTCTGGAGCTGACGGTGCCCACAGGTGCCAGATCGTTGCCTGAGCCTTAGTTATAGTAGCCAAGCATGGAAGAAGAGTGGGAGGGGTCACTGGACTCTTTAGAGCGTGAGCTAGAGGGGTCTATGGACTTGTATGAGGAACTAGGAGAAGCCAGAGGACTGGACAGCTCTCCAGATACTGGTTTGCTCTCTGCCCCCTTTGTGGCTACAGTGGAGGGAGCTTTCTGTGCAATGGTGGAACATAGGGTAGAGGAGGTCCTGGACCTCAAACTCCCATCAGTGATTCTCAAGACAAACCTCTTGACTAAAGTGCTTCATCCTGGAGCTTCCACTTCTGCACCCCTTGTGCCCTTTAATGATGCACTTACTGATGTCCTGCTGGGAACTTGGTCCAAGTCCAGCACACGGGCTCCTGTATAGGACGAGTGCCCACCGCCATTGCCCTGCACAGGATGACCCTAGTTTCCTCATCCAACACCTCACCCCTGAGAACTTGGTAGTCCAAGCTTCAACTTCCCACAGCGCATTCCCTTCCGCTCCACCGGACAGGGAATCCAAGAGGCTGAACCAGCTTGGGAAGAAGATTTTTTCTTCCACAAGCCTAGCATTGAGGTTGGTGAACACCTCATGCTTATTCGGCCATTTCTCGCACACCTTATGGGATATGATTGCGAAAGTGCTGCCACAGGTCCAGGAGAAGGCCCGGGCCACCATCTCCCAAGCGGTGAAAGATGGGAGAGACACAGTGAAGTTCACCATTCGGTGTGGCTTGGATACGACTGACTCACTGGGTCAAGTGGTTTCATCGATGGTCACCTTATGGTGCCGCACCTGACTGAGAACATCTGGATTTTCGGGGAATGTACAGTCAAACCTTATGGATTTGCCCTTCGACTGGACTCACTTCATTGGTGAGAAGGCAGACTCTGCGCTAGTTCGCTTTAAGGATTCTCAAGCTACGGTTAAGTCCTTGGGCCTCTCAGCGACCCTTCATCCACTGTCTGCCTTTCTCCCCTTTCATGGCACCAGGAGGGATGTACCACAGTGTCAGCCTTATGCCAGGTTCCATCCTACGCAAGCTACCCAAGCTATGTGAGGACATGGGCACTGTGTCTTCAGACCTAGAGGATCTGGAAGCCAGAAGTCATCCACCACCCAGCACCTGGCAGCTGCAACCTCAAAGCCCTCCTATTTTGTTTCTGAAGGACCATGCTTTCCCAGTTGGAGGGTGAATTCAACGTCATCTCCTCCACTGGCAGTCCATTACATTGGACGCTTGGGTACTGCAGATCATTCGGAAGGGCTATGCCTTGTTTTTCCAAACCTTTCCTGCCCCGATACCTCCAACATTGAAGAGCTGGCAAAGGATAATTTATCTCTGTCCGAGAGGAGGTTACAGCTCTCTTGGCCAATGGATTCATAGAAAGGGTTCTGATATTGGGAGTAGGCAGTTGTTGTTACTCCCGCTACCTTCTGATACCCAAAAAGAACAAGGGTTTTTGCCCTATTCTAGACCTACGTACTGTGAATCTCTTCCTCAAGAAAGAGAAGTTAAAGATGCTCACGTTGGCTCAGGTCTTCCCTGCCCTAGACCTAGAAGACTGGTTGGTAGCGATGGACTTACAGGATATATATTTTCATATTCCCATTCTGCCTGCCCACAGGCGTAACCTATGGTTGAAGGTAGGCCACAAGCACTTCCAGTTCAGAGTGCTGCAATTTGGCTTTACCACTGCCCCTCGGGTGTTCACCAAGGTGATGGCGGTGGTCAGAGTCCATCTGCACAGGTCAGGAATTTCAGTCTCCCCTACTTCGATGACGGACTGTTGAAGGCGAGATCACCCCGGGCTGTCGTCTCATACCTCCAGACTACAACAAACTTTCTGCATTCACTGGGGTTCACTATAAACGTGCCGAAGTCACACCTAACTCCCTCTCAGATGCTCTCTTTATAGAAGCTTTTCTGGACACAGTGCAGTTTTGGGCCTATTCCCCCAAATAGGTATGATATTTATATTTTGGCCTCTATCCTGGGTTTTGGTGAGACTATCTCTGAGGCTGCTGGGCCTCATGGCCTCCTGCATCCTGCTGGTAAATCATGCCAGATGGCATATGCGGGCTCTGCAGTGGAACCTGAAATTCCAGTGTGGGCAGCCTCAGGGAAATCCCTCTGACATGGTTCAGAGTCCAGAGGGAACTGCGAAAGACCTGCAGTGGTGGATTACAAACTGCGATTGGGTCAGAGGCAGACTCCTCTCCTCTCCCTTCCCAAACCAAACCTCACAGTAGTGAGCGTCTCTTCTGGCTTGGGTCAACCATCTAGGAGAGGTGGAGATCAGAGGACTCTGGTCTTCGGCAGAATCCGGGTTCCACAACAACTTGTTGGAGCTCCGGGCGATCTAACCAGCATTAAAGGCATTTCATCCTGTTGTCAAGGGGAAGTTAGTGCAGGTGTTCACAAACAACAACACCACCATGTGGCACTGTAACTAGCAGGGTGGGGTGGGGTCGTAGACCCATTGTCAAGAGGCCCTGCTTCTCTGTACATGGCTGGAACAGTAGGACATAACCTTGGTGGTTCAACACCTGGCAGGTTCTGTGAACACCAGGGCGGACAAACTCAGCCGTTGATGCCTAGTGGATCACAAGTGGTGTCTCCATTCAGAGGTGGTGCAAGGACTCTTTCAGCAGTGGGGAGAGCCTTGGTTAGGTCAGCCCATCTCAGAAGAGAATGTGCAGTGTCAGCAGTATTGTACGTTGAGGTTTGCAAGGCGGCAATCGCACGGCCACGCTTTTTGTCATGAGTGGGGCTCTGTCCTGCTGTATGCCTTTCTGCCCATAGCACTCCTGCCCAGAGTTCTCAAAAAGATCAAGCATGCCCGGCCCCAAGTAATTCTTGTGGCTCTGGACTGGGCAAGGAGAGTTTGGTATTCAGAGCTTTTGAAAATAAGCATCAATCCTCCAATCAGGCTACCCCTTCTGGAGGATCTTCTGTTTCAGCAGTAAGAGAGTGTTCTCCACCCCAAACCTGTCAACTCTGGGCCTTCATGCATGGAGATTGAGCAGCAACAGTTGACAGCCTTCAACCTTCCTCCCGAAGTCTAATGTTATTTTAGCAGCCAGGTGTTCCGCCACAAAAACGGTATACGCCTGCCGTTGGCCAAAACTTGTAAAAAAAATTGTACAGAGCAATTTTGTTTTGTGTGTGTGTGTGCGCTGAAGGC
Source organism: Pleurodeles waltl (assembly GCF_031143425.1). Taxonomy (NCBI): domain Eukaryota; kingdom Metazoa; phylum Chordata; class Amphibia; order Caudata; family Salamandridae; genus Pleurodeles; species Pleurodeles waltl. The sequence goes on along the minus strand of NC_090444.1, from coordinate 1,426,636,596 downwards.
AGCCCTTTGCAATGTTAGTGGATGCCACCCAATTACAATCAACTTTGGATTGGCATCACCTCCCCTTCATCAAGCCTTGGATGATTCTGGAACAGAGGTGCCCTGCTATCCCTTTATATCACTTCATGTGATGAGGCCCTAGATCGCTTCCCTCCCCAACAAGCCCTACTGTACGCAACAGTGACTCTCTTGTGATACCAGAATAGAATTCATTGTTGCCAGCCACCCACTAAATATCCCTTCCCTCGATCCCCTATTGCACGTAACCTGGAGCTTGTGCAGTGTATGCTTGACTTGTATCAAGATAGGGCCTGTTAGATAGGAAATGTTTCCATTTGACCACCACAGATGAGTTTCCCCTGCCCAACTCGTCCACTAGGCAAACACACCTATAGTGAAAGACAAGGGCAGTAGAGCAAAAACATGTCTTGAACAACTCTTTGCACAGAGGTCTACCAAGAAAGGCGTTCTCTGCATCCATTCCATTCTATGTTGCCTGTTTCAGCCGCGGTGACACCCCTACCAGTCACGATGGGAACAAGATCTAGGCACCACTAGTAACAACGCCACTTGGCAGCAGCTCTGGGCCAAGATCTCCATCTGTTTACGAAATAAGACCAGTTTATACAATCTCCTTACAAGATGATACTTCTCCCCAGACCGACTGCATGCCATGGTCTGGACTCCCAAACTCTGTTGGAGGGGTTGTGAATCCAGGGACACGCTCCTACCCATGTGGTTGCATTACATACATGTTAAATGCTTCTGGGTGGAGATGCATTTCTTAATCTGCCACATTTGTGTGGTGAACCTGCGCTGGACCCTCTCTCTCTCTTTTGTTAGGAGAGGTTTGAGAAGACTGTCTATCCAAATACGACCCCTAAGGGCAAATTGCTCACTTTTTTCCTTTTACCAGCAAGATTAACAGTTTACTCCTAGAAGAATCCCCATCCATGAAGCCTCACCCTATGGTGGTCCAAGGTGTGGCACATATCTATCATGGAACGCTTGGCCGTGTAAAGTAGTGTGCTCTAGGGCCCACATACAACATAAACTGACGACACAGGCCCACAGTTAAGGTGGGTGTCACTGGTCTAGGGCATGTGCACCTGTCCCCTTTAATTAGCAGGGTTTCCTAACAGGTGACGCCTATGTTGGATGGGTTAGCGGTGGGCGTTAGCACAACCCCTAGGGATGGGCTGCTCCATGACTTGCCCTGCAGGACACTACATTCCTCCCAAAATCCAAAACAAAAAGAAGTCCTCCCTGTGCAATAAACTGGATACCACATGGTCCATCAGCATTTAGAGTCAATCAGCAGGACACCAGTGGACATATGGCTGATGAAATGAGCTGCAACAGGGCATCTTAACTCTCATTCATAATTTAACCCTAGTGGTGCAGTAAATGAACGCTGGCTCAGGGACCTTCCAGCTGCATGCTGGTTGAAGTCCTCTCTCTGGTGTGGATTTGGCACACTCTGCTGATGGTCCAGATGACATGTGGTTGGTGTCAACAATGTGTGTGTCAGAAGTGTTGTCTGAGTCCACCGCAAAGCATCCATAATGAAGCATGCTTGGCTTGTTCAACACATCTGCAGCCTGTTGAGGTCCCTGCTGCAAGGCCTTGCCACTTCATGGTATCTGACGGTGAGATTGTATCAATTCAATCTCTTGTGCTTCTGGAGGCCTTTTGGATGGGTTGCCACTGGACTGCGTGTGGTCTTCTCTAGGGCTGTGTATGTGCCGTGTATAAGGCCACTGCTACACTGCTGAGGAGCCATGGCCTAGTTGCTCGTGCAACTGCAGGGTAAATGGGTCTTGGTCAAGACTCGATCCTCCCACTTGGATCAAGGTGCAGGCAGGGTGAGCAGGTAGTCTCAGGTTGACTGACTCTTTTGAGTGTCACTGATGCTTCTTGTCTGTAGCTCTGTTAGTGGTGTTGGACTTCACTTGGGATGTCCAATGCTCCATGGATGGTACATAAAGACAGGGCTGGCATGCTGGGGTTGCCATTCATGTGGTTAACCTGTACAATCTGGGGCAGCGACTTGCTTTGATGGTTGAAGGCATTCTTTCTTGTATCCTCAAGCAGCTTCAATTGATGGTGGTTAGGTGCTTACATTCTTTCCTTGTGGTGGCATCTGTATACTTTTCCCTGGTTGTTCTGGGTTGTTGAGCCGCTGGTAACTGTGTCTGGATGGATACGCTAGGAAGCGTTGGGCAGAGACTCGGTTCATGCGTGCTTGTGGCTTACTCTTGGTTTTCCTGCTATGCTGTCACCTGGTTGTCCTTGTTTCACCTCAGTGACTTGCAGCTTGTGTGTCTGGATGTGCTCCCTAAGCAGCTCTAAGTCTTAATGAGTATGCCTTTCAGGCCTGGCCTCTATTGATCTTCCCTCGTGGGCTTGGTTGATCAGTAGGTTTCCCAGTGTGAACTGGCAAGTAACTCTCACTCTTCTTCCTCTTGTTTTTTCTTGGTTCTTCAGCTTGCACATTCTTTCTTGCAGTTGAGACTTCTCATTGCGAGTCTCTTCTTCTAAGTGCAGTGGCATGCACCATTTTCAGGAAAGACCAACAGGGCCTCTCAATCATTGACTGTCTCTGGACAATGCTGGTGAGAATTCTAGTGGCTTGAGCCCCTTCTTCTGGGTGCAGTGGCATGCGCCTTCTTCAGATGCTGGCCAACAAGGCCTATGAGTGGTCGACTGTTCCTGTAGACTGGCCACCAACCTCAGGTGCTGGGCTCCGGCTTGGTGATGATCTGAGCAGTTGCTGACCCTTTTTACTGCTTCTTGATTGTGGTGTGGCATCCGGCCATATGTCACATGTTCCCTATTTAGGGACCTTCATGGAGCTCCTACTCCACTGTAGATATGCGTGGTTGGTCTTCTGCCTCAAGAGTCTTCCCGCTGTCTGACTCACTTCTTCTCTGGGCCAGTGTGGTGTAATACCACATGTGGCACATTCCCTCTTCAGGGACCTTCTTGGAGCTCCTACTCCGGAGTGTTACTTCTTTTGGGACCTTCATCTGTTTGTAGTAGGGAGCTGTGATTCTGCCTCCTTTCTCTGGGTGGTGCAGGACTTGCGATTTGAGCCATTGCTGCAATCAGGCAGGGTTGGTGTGGGGTGGCACGGTGTGCCTTGAGGGTGCAGGACAATGTAGTCCTGGACCACCCTTGCAGCATGTTATGCTTTCTGGTCCGTCCTCACTTTCTTCTGACCTTCTCCTGCCTGGGGCTGTACCCATTTGGCAGGTTTGAGCAACATTGTGGTGTCCTTGGGATTCCCAATCTCTTTAATGGGTGCCTCATGGTCCGGGTTCCTTCCTGGGACGCTTCCACTGCTCTGTCATGCAGAAGTAGAGTCCGAATGCTGTCCTCCATAACGCTGCTTGTCTCTTCCAGTCCTCTCCTTATACTCGAGCAGTAGATTTCTGACTGCAAATTGTCACAGCTGCCCGCATTGGCCAAATCTCGCCAGGTGCCCTCCTTGCGACCGAAAATCTCGTAGGGAACGCCAAATCTTACTCATAAGCTTACTGTTTTCAAGCCGCTCTACAGAAAAAAAACTCCATGAGGCAGTTGGCAGAATATGGGCAGAACTCCGTGTTACAAGCGTAACGTGGACTGACCAAAATTCGCCCGGAGGGGCAGAATATACTACCCACCCCTACTTTTAAAGTGCTATTTTAGTGGGTGGCACAATGAATGCTGGAGGCCCACTAACGGCATTTAATTTACTGGCCCTGGGTACTATGTAGTACCATATCCTGAGGACTTACAAGTAAATTGAATGTGCCAATCAGGTGTAATTCAATGTTGACATGTTTTAATGAAAGGGCACAAGCACTTTAGCACTGGTTAGCAGTGATAAAGTGCACTGAGTCCTCATGGCAACAAAAACGAGTTTCAGAAAACAGGAGGGGTGAAGGTAAAAGGTTTGGGGGGAAGATCTCATTAAGGATGGCAATTCTAATGCTTACCAATTACCTATCTTCTTTATTCGTTAAAATGTCTTCAATCTAGTTTTTGCCCACACTCTTGTACATACACATGCCTCACTGATGTCTAATTTTCATACATCTGCCCATGGTCAGCTTTAACCCCCCTGTTCTTCCTTACAGTTTCTATACCCTTCAGAGCAGTCGACCTTCACATCATGCTAGCGAGATTCAATTCCAAAAGGATCTCTCCTATCACCTCTCTTATTCTGACTACTGTGCATTCTCCCTTTGTGACTTCATCTTCGCACTTGGCTTTTCCGCGTGGATGGCACATCTTTCCTTTCTTTATGCCTAACATCCAAACACAATTCTCAGACTGCCTTCCAGCTATTAAATGCTGTACGACTCTCTGATCTTTAATGCTTAACACGGAGATATTTTTCTCTGCTATCATATCCTTCAGCCAGGAAACTCTTGCTACAGTTTGTCAACCCCGAGACTTGTCTTTTATATCTTCCACTCCAGTCTTACTATTTAACATTTCACTTATCCCTTCCAGTCCACCAAATCATTAACAACCTTCTAATAGGAGGACCATTTCAAAGTCTGTAATCAACTTTCCACGGTTTACATTCTACCTTCGGCAAAATGATTACATTTTCTACTATATCATCCCCACACACTGTACCGTGACTTTCTTAGAATTAAGCAGAGTGACTGCTAGCTAAGCATGGGTCCCAGTACAATTTCTTAAATCAGTGTTTAAAATCATGCATGGAATGTAAAATGTTTACCTCAGCTACTCAAGAGTCACTTTCTAACACACAAAATTCTCTGCAACACACATAAAAATAGCGGCAAAGAAGCCTCCAACTACTTCTTTAGGCTTTGCTCCTTTGACTTGCTTGGACACCTCCTAAGAATATTGCCTTGGTTAAGGCTCAACAAAGCAGAGCAGCTACAGCCTTAGATAATTAACAATAAAATTATCCCCATATTTATGTTTTTTTATGGGCATGATGAAGGACAATTTGTCTTTTTTAGGTTAATAATTTGGAGGTGGTTTCTATTTTGGTATTCGCAGTGATGGGAATATGGAGCCTGTATCAGAAGAGTCATAACTCAAAAATCATTAATATGTTTTGTAGACTGCATACTGTGTAGGTCCTTCACAAAAAGAAGGATGAGACAGAAAAGGTATGAGATATTACACAATGAGTCTGTTGTGTGTTTTTTCTCCATCGAAACAGGTCTGTGTTCCCCCACTTGTGACTTGCTTTGTATTAAGAATGCAACAAGTAGACTAGTTATAATCGCAATGTAGTATTTTGTTTTCAAGTAAACATGATGTTAAACCCATCGTTGTAGGCGTGCAAGTGCTCTTAACATTATTATTACAAATGGCGCAAAGCTTTAACAGATGAATACTTTTCATTTGGCAGTAAATGGTTGGTGGTGTAATTCTTTACAAATGGCTAACTACAGTTCAGAAGAAAAAAGCAAAAAGCCACTAAAGAAACCGAAGACACCACAGGGTCGTTTGGATGATGAACAGCCTATCACAGAAAAAGATCCTTTGCAAGGTGAGTGAATTGTTCATAAAAATGGAAAACCCCGAAGGTAGGAGGCAGGAACACACCCAACTTTGTAAGCATAGTTTTTTTCATTGGTATAAAGAATAAATTAATGAATTGAACTACTTTTCATTCTTTCGATTCTTCTTCCCTACTTTAATCTGGTTCATATCCAGCAAGCCCCGCCCCTTCTCCTCTTCGAGAAGGAACTGAAGGCTCAGTTCATAATGCAGCATAACGTTGCAGCAGCACTCTCTAAGAACTTACTCACTTCCCCTTTACTCCATCTACACCCCCATCCCCCAGGCACCCCAAACCCTCTCAGCACCCTGAGCTCCTCTGTTGTCTTACTCTTCTAACATTGGTAGATTCCTTACTTCCACGTATACCACAAAGGCTTCTAGGCACTAAATGAAATCACAACCTGAAGTGAAGGCAGACAAACAAGAGATGAAGGCAAATACAACAAAAGGAAATGCCAGCGTCCTCCAAAGACAACATGCAGATTTATAAAGCTATCCTGAAGCGTAGATGGCTCTCAGTAGCACGAAGGGACTCAGGAAACATACTCCAGATTTCTGGTTCAAAGAACCTCAATCTGAGTTTTTGTTTAATCCTATGTCTTATTCTGCCTTAGAACTTTCTGATTCTTGACCTTTAGGAACATGTACAAGGCTTAAAAGTGACTTTCTATCAGTAATTGTTTTTCGCCCCACAAACTGTATTAAAAACTCATGAGAACTGGTTAGAAGATTTGAGGAGGGAAAACTCGTGCGCTGCTCTGATAATATGAAGAAAAACATGGAAGGATCATACATGTTAGATTTGAAATACCGTCTCTTGAAGGGGCAGCAAGAGGCACTGGCATCAAAAACTATCAGACAGGAACCTGCCGGCTACCACAAACACGATTCAGTGATAACATAATGAGTAAATAGGTACAACAATCTTTTTGTTCATCCTAGAGACTCGCAGGTCCTCACCTACTTGGCAGCACCTGAGCCTCTAAACCATGGGTACACGCAAATATTTTCATAGGGGACACAAAGTATGATCTGTGGTGTGCCAAAGGGCAGCATTGATGCAAGTTGGGTGGAAGTAGATCTTTGTAGGGCCGGTGTGGCAGTAAGGTGGCGTTAGGAAAGCAAAGCATGTACATAGTGTGGTTTGTGAGTCATGGAGTTATTTCAAAGGTTTCATTCCATACTACCTTTGAAATAAACCCCTAGTCTCTAGAAGAGGCATAGATTTGATAATACTGTGTTCTACCAGGTAAGCCTTCCCTGCTTGCCATTGCTACATTGGGAAAGTCTAGCATGAAAAAAAGAAGTAACTTCATTACTGAATTGAAATGAAATAGAATTGCAGAATGTGAAACCAGAAAACCTACGATCAGTCCCGGCTTCCCCCGTTGACCAAATTGTGTGATCCTAGGCAATTGTTTTATTTCACTTTGCCTCCTTTTTCTTCATTATCAGATGTAAGAGCACCTGGTAATATATGTGTTCAGGATATGCACTGTACAAAACCTTCTCTTGATTTAAGAAACTATAATGTTGCCCATGTATACCAACAATCCAGTCCACCAAGAGGGTTCCACATGACAACTGACCTGCCTCTTAGCTCACTATTGGCAATGTCAGGGCGGGAGGAGGCATGAATGTTTCTATGTTCACATTATGAACTTTTAAAAAATACTTCTCAATGCACTGATATAATTTGATGAACTATAATGAAACACTTGTGCATGTCAATGAAATAAACGTTTTTGCATTTTGAAGAGACAATGTCATTTTTATACATGTTTGTTGCAAGAGGCCTTCAAAAATGAATGTGTTCCTAAAGTTAAGTGGTGCTTGATATGTTATTTGCTTTTCTTCCTTCAGTTATCTTTTAAATAAATGTTTGACCCTTTATTTAGCATCTTTCTGAAAGTTAGTTAATTCTCTCTTAACTAAACATTATCCCAGTGTTAGCTAATGGCTAGTTTAGATTAGCAAAGGGCCACATGTGAAGGTCAGGAGGGCTGCACATTCAGTATCACTGCTCTAAACTATTCCAAGCTATCCTTTGAGAATTGCTTAGGATGAGCAAACAATTTAATGCAACCCTCCGCACCATTACAATATGATGGTGCATGTAGGCTGTGAAAGCTTTCTCTCCAGGGCCAACAGGTTCAATGACGACCAAGTACTCCTAAATTGAGAATGTTATGCATCTCTACTAAGTGTGTCACCAGGTAAAAGGTTTACGAGAGAAAGTGGCTTGAAAAACTGCAAAAGTTTAAAAGTAGATGATCTGTCTTGACCCAAGCCAAGGGAGATGGTGCTCATGTACAGTGCAACATGTATTACACTTTCTTAATAAAGATAGAAATGTCAAACTAGAGGTGTTGTGAGTACACTTAACTTTATTAAGAACTCAAGTATGTATATTTAGCATATGAATTTGACATCAAATAGCAAAAAAACTTGATCAACAAAAACCATTAAAACAGTAAAATAATAGACTGTAATAATAAAATTGTAATGATAAAACAAGCACTAGCAAAGCCAATATGCCTTGGATACGTAACCTATTGACTTTGCGAATGCATTTTCTTTTATACTAGATGACTTCCGCAAATGCATCAGACACACAAAAAAAATATTGGGGGGAATGCTTGTTATTACTCTAATCATTAGCAATTGCTTGGGGTAGCATTCCAATTCATCGTTCTTTTGCCCACTATGCCACCTCAGTTTGGACCTAGCCATATACAAATCAGTCTTGACCCTGCTTCAATAGGAGTAGTTCAGACCGATTTACCAGGCTACGTCCTCTAAAAGCGAACACAGGCAATCTACGACCAGTTTCGCCCTGGCTGGGGCTCTTCAGTCTGGTGTAGCGACACAGTGAGCATGGGACCCACATCTAGGTATGACCTTGGCCACTTGAGGCATTGCAAAGACACACAAAAGGTGATGGAAGGAATGCTTGCAATAGGTCTAACCACTGGAAATCGGTTGGGTAGCATTCAGACTAAACTGCAAATCCATTAGCAGAGCACACATCAGAAATGGCTATCTTTGAATGGAATTTGGTAAATTATTACAAAACGCATTCAAAGATGGCCATCACAGATTAATGTGCATCCTCACTGCCCATTTTTGAATGCATTTTATAGTTTTTAACAAACCTCCTTAGTGATGCCATCTTTGAATGCCATATTTTAAATTATAAGAAATGCCATTTGACGATGCCGACCGGCCAGCCATTTTCAAATGGTTAAAAAACTTGAAAAGCTGACTGTCTGCAAATAGCATGGTGGGTGGCACACAAAGTGTCTGAAGGCTGGGCGGAGAAATAGATGGTGAGTGGGGGATCTGAAAGGGGACTTAGAAAGTACAAGATGGTTTAAAAAAACATTGTAAGCGGGCTGCCTGCTGATAGACCAGCACACGAAGCACCGGAAGGTCTGACTGACAAATGAGTGCGTAGTGGGTGATGTAAAAGATGAGTTTAAAAAGTACAAGATGGAGCAGGGGCGGGGGCTGAAAATAGTGCCTCACGTGCACTGCAACACAAGGTCTGACATCGGTAGTGGAAGTATAGATAGATCATCTGATCAAAACACTGATATTGAAATGGTCCTGAATGGGATTAACACAAGAACAGGGAAGAAAGGCATTGAATCTGGCTCAGGGAAGTGATACAGAAAGCAAAAACCCTCCAATTATAAGGGGCTGACCTAAGCCCCACTCTTTAGAATATGTCATGTATGGGGAACAATGGGTCCCCAGCAGACTGCTGAAACTGTCTGTAGTGTGGCATAAACCACATTTGTAGATCTTCAGAGCGTAACAAGCTGTTAATTTCTGCTGCTGAGGTAGGGATGGGAAAACCCACTAACAGCTTTGCTTTTCGTAACTAGTGGCTCCTGTCCACACTCAAAAATGTAATAAATGACATATTATTATGCTATGCACATCTTCATATGTATTATTCACTGGAAACGTTTGTTGATTTCACAATCATAGTCGAATTCTATAACTGTGCCATTTGAGTCTGTAAACCACATATATCTGCGGCCATGCATGTTTAGTATATGTGGGTGTGGGTGAATTAGCATGGAAAAAATGCAATTTTAAAATGCAATTTTAGTATACATTTATACGTTTAAAAAAAACATGTAACCAATGCAATATAAAGGTAGTAAAAAGTAGGATTCCCTTTTCATCTACGCATGTAAATCTGTCATTTGTCCGGACTCATTTGCAAATGTTTAAAATATACATGGTTACAAAAGATTGAAATAAATAAAAATAAAAAAGGTCTTTGAGTACACCCATCATATCCATCTCTCGTGACACTAAACAAAATATGAAGACGGGTTGGAACTTTTGTATTGGTGTATTTACGGGTTACCCAGTCTACTAGCTGTGTAGTATTTTTAAATGCTGCTAAATAAATGCACAACTCAAAGCCAGTGTAAAACTGAGCGAGAGACCTTGTAGTTGCGTGTCTGGACTATCCTCTGTGGAAATGTAGAGAATTAACTGTTTCTGAGTCCAGCCCTCACAGTCCACATGATCTGTTTAAACCTTCCACGAGATTATCTCAAGGGTAAAAAAAAAAACACGCACGCGCGTACTGGTCACTTTATTGTCACCATAAGACATTTCTTAGGCTAGTGCCCGCTGCCAATCGTTCTGTTGCATTTTCTGACCTGCGTTCCAGTTATGCCGTATATCTGTGCGAAGATTGCGTATGCTAAATATTAAGCAAAGCCAATAAGGGCGGAACAGTTTATCAAAGTATAATTTTACATCTCAGCGGGTAAATATTTGAGCAAGGGGGGCGTTTAATAATGTTAGGTTAAGAATAAGCAACTCTATCTCCATGCGATGCACCTTGTCGTGATCAATGACTGGGTGGGGGGCGGGTGGTCGGACCCGGCGTATCGGCTGGAGCTCCGGTCGCTGGGCTACCCGCGGATCTTCGACATCCTGTACGGGGGCCCGATCTCACGGGACATCCCAGACGTGACCAAAGTGACTTTACTGGGTTGGCGGGTGGCCCAGAGACTGTCGGGGTGGTGGGGACGCCTTACCCAGCAGACCCCGCTGTGCCAGGGGAGACACCTAAGGGAGGTGGCGAATCTGGAGGGTTTTCAGAAGTGGGATAATATAGGCATCTCTACTCTGGGTGACGTATGGGAGGGGTCACATATGCGATCATTCGAAGACCTCCAAAAACTCTTCTCCTAAAACAGAACGCAATTTCATAAATATCTCCAGCTCCGCCATGCCCTACTAGTACATGTACAAACTGGGGACAGCATACCCGAATATAGCCCCATGGAGGCGAAGGCACTGATGGGGAATCTGGGTAGGGGAGGTGTTTCCCAGATATACCGCGCTCTGATAGCCAATACCACCTGCCCCCTAGAGGGGCCCCGCCAGATATGGGAGGGATGGGTGGGCCCCATGGATGAGATGGACTGGAGTGAAGCACTGATGGCCCCCCGTACCCTGACAATGGCCACCCGCTTCCGGTTAATTCAGACCTTTTACCTCCATACAGCCTACCTCACACCAGCCAAACTGCGTCGGGCGGGCCTCCAGTCCTCAGCGGAGTGCCCGCGATGCACGAACCCTGCAGCCGATTTTTTTCACATGGTATGGACATGCCCAATTATATTGGCCTACTGGGGAACGATCGTACACGAGGTCTCAGGAGTCCTACAGGAGAACATAGAAAGGGAACCACTACCTCTCTTATTGGGGATTATGGGAAACACTGGGCTGAGAAGATCAGATCGAGCATTTCTTGAGATGGCATGCCTGGTAGCTAAGAGGGACATAATGGCGGACTGGAAAGCCAGATGCGCCCCAACAATTACCAAATGGAGGCGGGGGTTGGACTGGTGTGCACACCGGGAAAAACTGGTATACGAGGCCAGAGGATGTCCAAATAAATATGATAGGGTATGGGGGAAGTGGGAGGCCGCAGCAACCACTTAGGCGATGTGTGACTCTAATTTACAATATGATGCCTGGGAACCAAGACTTGAGACCGTCTACTGTTAGGCGCTATGTTGGCACCTTGTTAATAAGTGTATGTTTTCATTATCTTTTTCCTTCTGCAAAATCAATAAAATATCTTTATCAAAAAGAATAAGCAACTCATCGACCTAGCTTTGACATGCACGTTATGACCAGGGTGTTTGAAAGTGCTGATCGCTGCCTGTGATTGCTAATACCTGAAGGCAAACCTTGCAGCTTTCATGTCACCCTGTTTACCTCCCGTGCTGGGTGAACGGAAACTAAACAACCTGATACTAGCCACACGGCCTCCCCTTGTCACAGGTGAGCGGTCTTCCCGCCAGCCGCACACAGATGGTAGCCATCTTAAGATAGCTGCCTACTGTTAGTGTGGTGGGTGGCTCAAAGAGCTCCAGGGGGATTGGGGATCAAGCAGACTCTGGGTGGAGGGTGGTAATGAGAAGGTTCAAAGGTGGGGTATGGGGTGAGGGTGGGGAGCCGTTTGAGAATGATAGAGAAAATTCTTCGCGTGCACTGCGATGCCGGGTCTGAAGTGAGCAGTGGAAGAAAACCTCATCCATCCAAAGCACCGTGAGACCGAAATGCTTCTCGGCGGGATAGACACGAATACGCAGGAAAGCCGTTGAATCAGCAGCGGGTAAGTGAGACAAAACCATCTACTCATGAGCAAGGGGCTGACCCACAGCCCATTCCTAGTATAGGTAATGTAGTGGAACAATAAGCCTCCTACAGACAGCTACATCTGTGGCTAATACCCTATACCTAATTGAGGCACGCTATATAAAGTTCAGGCACTAAATGATTCCAGACATCGGTAGAATCGTGAGGGGAAAAATGATGTTACAGGAAGGTTAGTACATTTAAGCAGAGTCTCAAACATAGAATTATCACATTGATTTCGATCAACACATCAAAATGGAGGATCACAATCCTCCCATCAATGTGAAGTTACATTGTTATGAGTCCGCTTTGTTTACTCTTTGTGAACACCTGAAGCAGAACAGAAACAATGTAAAAGTAATGACATAAGACAGGGTTCCTGTTCCAGGCTCTGGGTCAGTATCTCATCACTCCAGTGGATCAGTCTTAAAGAAGATAATAAGCAAATCTCTGTAACACCTACAGAAACTAGTACTAGCACACAGGCACGAATGGCTTTGCTTAGGCCACAAAAGCCCTTTTACATTTCACCCAGCTGCCAAGCCATCTGGGTGCGGGACCACCATAAAACAGAAGGTTAAGTAAAGAACAGACCATGCAGAGATCGATTCTGCTCACTAGGGGCCATCTAGTTCAACTTCCATTTGTAGCAGTAGGTTTCTTTTGTAGCCCTCCTCTGGTCTTTGATAAGGGGTTGAGAGGGCTTTTCGGGGTGAGGCTGCCACGTAGGAAAGATAGCAACAGGGAAGGCTAGCAAAACGTCTGGACAGGCCTTGAGTTTCGTTTCTACACAGGAAGAAGATACTTATTTCCATGTTCTGGAAGCACCAACAGTAGCAGGATATGTGCAGGCCTTCCCCTTCCATTATCATCCGTTTGTGTTTTCTATATTTTCCATGAAGCCCAGTTTTACCCTCAAGGCTTCCAATTTAACCCTCACCTTCCCGAGCATCTTCAGTTCAGACGAATGGTTTCGAGAGGCCAGAGTGGAGCAAGTTATTGTGTAACCCTGAAGGTTTCCTTAGCTTGTGGTGCTGTTTGTCCCAAACCAATAAATACTGATATTTCAGGTTTTAAGAAGGTAATCATGAGATAGATGGACCAGTTCCTAGTATTTCATTATCTCCTGCTCATTTAGATTTTTTTCATTTATTTTTATTTGCTTTCATGTTGTATCAAAACATAGAACAATAAACCAAAAGCCAACAGCAGGCGTGCAGAGCAAGAGGCCACTCGAGGATTACAAATACCATGGCAGCACAAAATTGATATTGAAAGCAGTATACTACATGCTAATTGAGGCTTCTTTCTAATCTCCTAAGGCTCCCACTTTGGCACCAGGTAGCTGCGTCCTAAGTGCCAATTCCTAGGCAACAACCTTGAGCTCAGTCCCCTCCCTAGACTGGCATGCTTTCCCAGCAGTGCCAGGGGTCCCATGTCTTAGCAATTTCTGAGGCATCCCCTGGCCTTACACCATATCTTCCCTCAAATCTACTCCATGTTGGTCTCCCAAAGGGCCAGGGTTGGCACCATCGCACTCCCCCAAAGCTTGATGAGGTTACACCTTGCAACTCTCCTCACCACTTTACATAGGAGGAGTGCCTATTTGTTCAAGGTTTGCTCACTCCATATTCCCAGAACTACCATTTGTGGGGGTAAGGGCCAGTTCACCCAGTCACCAAGAACAATGCGTGAGTGACCCCCTGCCAATAGCTCTGTAATTGGGGACAGTGCCAGAGAGCATAAAGTAATGTCCCAGCTTGGTTGCAGGCCCCCAGGCAAAGCTCGCTGTCCGTCTGCCCCATGCAAAATAGTCTCAATCATGTGTCATAGGCCCTGCGAAGGATCTTTAATTGAACCAAGTGAAAGCCTGCTCTTAAAGCCACCACCCTAGGGTGGCAACAGGCCTCCCCCCACTTGTCACCCTCTAGTGTCCGAAGGTCTAGCTCCCATCTATCCCTCATAGTAGTCAGCGGAGGAAGGCTGTGCGCAACAGGGTGCTGTAGATCTGAAATATGGTGAGTTTCATCAAGGGGGCTTCCAGGACTTTATATTCTAGTGCAGAGCCTTCCACTACATCCTGCAGCAGGCTCCCATATCCCTGTAGAATATGCTGGATCTGGAGATACCTTACGTACTAGTTCCCTGTAAGCTCGTATTGCTTCTGCAGGTTGGTGAAGGATATTAGCAGAGTGCTCGCACTTATGTCACCCAAGCTGGAAATAACTATAAGCTCCCGTTTATGGTGACTCTCCACCAGTTAAAGGTTTTTGAGTAATTCAATGTCCCACAGGGATGTCCCCAGGGTAACCCTATAGCTCCGGCCCAGCTGTCTTGCCCCTTTTCTCCACACCCGCACCAACATAGTAGTTGGGCCCGGGCGGCCCTCCAGGCGGCTTCTCCCATACAGCATATGCACATATCCCCCACCTGGGTCCACTGCCATCCTGCTTGCCAGTAGTGAGGGTTTTTGCAGTATGGCGAAGGGCCAGTCATTAACAATCAGCAGCTGCGACACCTACTAGTAAGGACAAAGGTTAGGCTTTGCCCCTCCCCTGTCCTCTGGTTTCCTGGTCAGTGCTAGCTGTGCAGCCCCCTGTCCCATTGCAGCAGTCTTGTTACCACATCAATCAGCCGGAAAAAAAATGGTCATGATCATCGTATGGGCAACTTTGTAAAATGTATAGGAACGTGTACTGGTATATCATTTTGCAAAGGCCTGCCCGCCCATTAAGGTCAGAGACAGGTGTCACCAGTGGCCCACATCCCTCCAATATTCTTCCAGTATCCTATCTAGGTTACTGCTAAAGAATGACACTGGATTGGTCGACACTTATATCCCCAGATAAGTGAACCCGATCTGTTTCCACACCAGGGGGCGGGACTCCAGTCTATCAAGGGAATATAAAATCTATTTACTCCAGTTGATATGCACCCCAGAGTATTCTGCAAAGATCCCAGTATTTCGAGGACTTTTGGGGTGGAGTGGCCTGAATCAACCAGGTACGCTTGTATGTCGTTGGCATACAGAGCTGTAACGTCCTCCTAGTTAGGGTCCTATTGCAGACCTCTAAGAAGGGAGTCCCATCTCACCCAGGTCGCTAGGGGCTCTAGTGCCACTGCAAAAAGCATGGGGGGCAGGGGGCATCCTTGTCTCTTCCCTCTTCCCAGCTGCAACAATGCAGAGAGGGTCCCATTGACTCTGTCCCTGGTGATTGAATGGTTGTACAACTTCATCCATTTCAGGAAGGAAGGGGCAAAGCCCGTCTTCTCCATCAATGCCCACAAATGTGACCACTCGTGGAATTGAATGTCTTTTCAGTGTCAAGGACCATCAGCAACGCCGCTCCCGGAGAAGGTCTTTATGTGCCTGGTTGCCCTGTAGGGCATAAAGCTCGTTTGGTCCGGTGCTAAGAGGGTATCCACTATCTGGCCCAGGCGGTTAGCCAGGACCTTTGCCAGGACCTTAATTTCCACATTATGGAGTAAGATCGGCTTGCACGAGGCAGTTTTTCTTTTTTGTGAATAAACATTATGGTAGCCTGTCGGGGGTTCCTGTGAAGGATGACCTCTGACCTAGTGGCATAAAACAGCTTCATTAAGGGTTCTAGTAAGCAGCTCTTTGCACATTTAAAAACTTTGAGGGGAACCTGTTAGGGCCCGGGGCTTTCCAACAATGTAGCTTTGTCACAGCCTCCGAAATTTCTCCTTCTGTCAGTACCCCATCCAATACACTCCTGGCATCCTTTCCCAGTGTGGGGGTTTGAAGGTCTCTTATAAAACTGTCTAGGTCGTCGACACTCGAACACACCCCAACTGCCTACAGATCACACAGGTAATCCGCAAAAAGCATGTGTAATGTCCCCAAACGAATGGGCTTCTCTGCCCATATCTGTGGTCACCAATGCCACCCATCTGTTTCCCTGCTCTCTGTGGGACTACCAAGCCAGGAGGTTACCTGCTTTGTTGCCAGTCTCATACAGTCTACTGAGTTGGGCATGGTACTGAGCTCTAGCATTTTGCATAACATGATACCTATAATCCTCCCTCACCATCGCTATACGAACGGCTAAGTCAGCAGTCGGGTCTGTATGTATTTGGTCTCCCAATCAACTAGTTGACTTTCCAGCTCCCAACTCTTTTCGTCCCATTACCTCCTATTCCCTGTAAAATGGACTGTTAATTGCCTCCTGATTACTGACTGGAAGGCCTCCTACATAATGGCCCCTGGGTCCACCGCCCCCTCATTCTGCTTGTAATAGTGATCTGTCATTTACAGAACCAGTTTCCTCATGTCCCAGCCAGTTAGGTCCCAGGCTTCCAGAAGCTACACAGTGTGGGACTGCAGTGCTGGCAACCAGAGACATGTCACTAAGGGAGTGATCAGAGATGCCTCTCTGCAGATACTCTATACCGTCATATCTACCTTGTTGCCAGCAGGGCACCATCATGTAGTCGAGGCACGACATAGACCGCATCTGTTTTGAAGCATCTGAGTACTGCACCTGGGAGGGGGGTTGTTTCTCACCAAAGGTGTACCAGGCCAAAGGCCCTGCTGAAGGTGGAGAGGTGATCATCGTTTCTGGGGATAGTTCCAGGACTAGCAACTCTGTTTAGTATGCTGTGTGCCACAAGGTTCATGCTCCTAGAGATTTTTCGACTATAGATTGGCCATAGATACATTTCAATTACATAGCTGATGCTTTAGTGTTTTCTCTTTATTTTAGAAAATGCTTAAAAGCATCATCAAACAGTCAAACGGTGATGGGAGAAATGTTTGCAAACAGCTTAACCACTGACCGCTGCTTGAAGTGTTATCCAAACATGCAAATTTATTTCCTCACTATGCCACCTCAGCCTGATACAGCCATATACAAATTGGCATT
This sequence comes from Pleurodeles waltl, assembly GCF_031143425.1. Taxonomy (NCBI): domain Eukaryota; kingdom Metazoa; phylum Chordata; class Amphibia; order Caudata; family Salamandridae; genus Pleurodeles; species Pleurodeles waltl. The sequence goes on along the minus strand of NC_090444.1, from coordinate 1,426,619,485 downwards.
CATTCGATGGGTACATATTTGCAACACAGGGGGAATAGGTAGAACTCGGGGCATGCCCTCCAATTGAACTGCACTCACAAAGATGCCCAAAGAAAAAAGGAAGGAAAGAAGAACACCGGTCATAATACCTTGAATATCTTATCCTAAAGAGGCGATCCCACCTAATTCGTTAAACCGAGGAATATGTTCCTTAAAGCACAAAACCCCTGACTCACACAACAGTGGCATGTTTCATCATCAGTCCCCTCCTCAGACTTATGAAACAGGACACCTGTGTGGGCTTCTACCCTGACATGTAAGGGGAGCCATTGGGGATGGTGCGAAGCAGAGGGTATCCAACTCCTGGTGGATCAAGTATTCTTTAATAAAACGTCCACAGTTGGTTGGGTTAAAGTATAGGGCAGTGGTTCCCAACCTTTTGGCTTCTGTGGACGCCCACTTTGTCAGTACTGGAACCCCGGGGGCCTCCACTGAATCGTTTTTGGAATCCAGGGACCCCCCAATGAGTCATTACTGAAAGCTGGGGACCTAATATGTTAATATTATTACATTTTCTAAGCAGTCACAGACCCCCTGAGGAGGCTTTGCAGACCCTTAGAGGTCCCTGGACCAAAGGTTGGGAACCACTGATGTAGGGGAATTATTCAGCCCTTATTAGGAAAGTCGACAGGTTTCAACCCTATTTCATGCCCCCAAAAGAGTGCTCGGGAGAGTTTTCATCAGTACCAGCCCTTTCTAATTCTGCACTTTTTTGAGTGTATATCTTAATGTAAACTATATATACATAGACAAATGAGTACTACATTATGCGTTGATCACTTTTAAGGAAAATCTTCTGTCTTCATTCTTGCTCACAGAAGGGGAGCAGCCCTAGTTGTGCCATCTCATCACTTTCGGCTCCTGTAGCAGAACATTCACTGTCAGTATAATATATGCTTTCACCTATTGGAGCAGTCCAGACCAAACTGCCAAGACAGATCCTCTCTGAACCAGAACATAAGCAACCCAACACCGGTTTCGACTTAGTTGGGCTTTTTCAGTCAGGTGCAGCTTGGTGCCAGTGGTTAGACTACTTGCAAGCATTCTTCCAATCGACCATTATGTGTATTATGTAACACTCTTAAGTACCCAGATGTGTGCCAGAAGTGGATCCCTTACAAGAGGGTATGCCCTGAAGTCGGTCCTTTGCTCTCTGTGCCGTAGGATCCAGGTCATACCTCACTGATGAGGCGTAACAAGACTGAAATTTGTCTGGGGTTTCTTGTGGACCTTTCTGGAGAAGGCCTCACCAGACAGTTCAGGATGGACTGTTCTCATAAAAAGCAGTTTAGTACTGATTTGCATAAGGTGGGCCTTTGACTAAAGTGGCACCATGGAAGAAAAACGATGGATTGGAATGCTACCAAGAGGAATAGCAATTGGTTAAACTGTTTGCAAGCATTCCTACCTTCACCTTTTGTGTGTACTGTAAAAGCATTATTGTAGTGTTTCAGAAAGCTTTAGTTAATTTTAGGTGACACTGCTTCAGATAAGTAATTTTTGATTGTTGCACCACTTATGCGTCTTATGTATTCTATTCTATTGTAGGATTTCCAGATGGCATAAACCCCATTACTAAGGAGAGGGGAGGACCCAAGGGCCCGGAGCCTACTCGTTATGGAGATTGGGAAAGAAAAGGACGTTGCATTGATTTTTAATGCATCTATTCTCTGGCATAAGACTGGAAGCTAATTTTTACTTCATACTCGGATTTCCGCTGATGAATGTCAAATACAGATAAATTTTACTAATACAGATCTACTCATCAGTCACTTTCCTCTATGGTTTTCTTACTTTGTGGTTTTGTTGCATACAATTATGACTATTTAAATTTGCATGTGATTATAACGTGTGGAATAAAGTGTTTTTTTGAATATAACGAATTGCCCTTTGTTATCAAAATAGTGCTCTGTATACTTCAGGATTAGAGCTCCTGTTCGGATTTCTTTTGGGCTTCGTGATCATCATCATCCGTTGTGTGCATCTTCATCCGAATCAGCTCTTTTAAGGTGATGCCTGTAAGACATTGTGTACTAAATGAGATGAAAGCTGCAAAATACTTTCACTTTCAAGCTAATAATCTCAATAAACAATATTTTTTCATCACACGTTTATTCTTTGACATATCTGGCACTTGGTACATTTAAATGTGGCGTGTCTATTTCAGGATCTTGTGAAATGTAGCTGTAAAAGTATTGGGCTTGCCCACTTCATTGACACTCTGGAAATATAAGCTTGTCCAGCTATTAAGTGTAACTCGGCACGGTTTACCAGCCGGTGTTGTCTACAAAAGGTGGCTAAGTTTTGAAATGAGGTCCAGAAAGCCAAAAAAAATCCACAAATTTTAGTGGTAATGTATATTGAACCCAAACATACAAGCAGAGCAATGTAGCACGTTGATAGTTATGTCTTGCATTTAGTTGACCGCTTTACTAGTTACCTTTGTTTACGGTTTCTCCCTAGAAAAGTGTATTGAGAAAGGAGAACGTGAGCCAGCTTACCAAATGCTTCTTCCCAACTGCCCCAGGTGCAGTGTGAAATAGAAAGGCATGTTTTTGAGGGAGAAACACCCATTGATTCGATAGGTGTTAGCTTGAACAAAACCCACAAACTACAAGAAATCTAGAGCTAAAGGTACTGCATCCACCACCTAAAAGCAAATGACTTTAAATAGAGCAAAGACAAAACTGAAATTAGATGTTGATGTCAAAAAGGCAGTTAGCATTAACTCTAAAATAAGGTTGGCACCTTTTTGTATAATTCATTTTATTGTTGAACTTATAACATTACAATTATTGTACATAGAATTAGTTAGAGTGTGCCATATATATATGTGGTGTGCCACACGATTATTAGCATCCAGTCTCCCTTCTCACTCACCCCTTTGCTATCTAGTTTTAAGGTTACAGCCAAAAGGCAGCGCACAACCTCGAGTATATACATGTTATTCCTGTCCTTTTAGGCCTGCCTCTGACTGCCAACGGCCCAAAATCTTCACTGTTTCCTTATACACCCACACTCTTTATAAATAGCTTTCTAAGCTGCTGCGCAGATATCCATGTCCCTATGCCACTCTACCAAAGTGAGAGGATGAAGGGAAGATGGGGGTGTTGGGTCCACATTCCTTCACCTCCATGCAATATCACGCTTAGCCACTAGGATTCCTAGTCCCACTACAGTCTTTGCATTTGTTTTGCCCTCTAGCCATCTATAATGCCCAATATTGCTACAGGAGGCAATTTTTCAATACATGCACCTTTTAACCGAGGAACTCTACAAGGTAGGAAAGAAATGGAGAGATTGATTGATGATGATGGATCCCCCTTTTCCTCACACACTAGGTGAGTTCTAATAAATGAATTAAATGATTGCCATTTGGGTGCCACTAGTTCCATGGTCTCCTCACTCTAACACACATGGGAGGTGCAGTCTGTTAGCTAGAGAACTACATGGTAGAGGCTTATACCTTGTTAATATTGACAACTTTGTTTTTTCCCTTTAGTAACACAAATGAACAGTTGGTACTGAAGTAGTGAAATAACTGAAAGCAATATTAAGTGCACATTGAATGATGATCCAGGTAGATTTGTGCCTACTTGAAGCATAAGTACATCCTCCACATCTTCACAGGAACAAGTGTTCACCTGATCAAGCGGGAACGTGAAGAGAACATATCCAGGCAGGGTATTCATCTCCAGTCCCACATAATATACTGGGAACTATTATATAATTATTTTGCCTGGCTTTCACTGAGCCTCGCTAATGTTAACACCAGATCCTAAATCTGGTAATTTACTGCTATCACATAGCAACATTGTTAACAAGAGCTGTTACTCACTGTTGCTACATTATTAAGGAGTTTTAGGCTTCTTTAACAGAGCCTGGTACTGCAGTACTGGCGGAGCAGAGAGAACATCAGGAGATGCATGTCATTATGACGTTAAGTCCTAAGGTCTGACTCAGTTTTTAAGTAGGCCCTGAATGCATCTTGGAAGTCGCCATCTTCCCAATTTTAGGTAATGGGCATCGCCATGTCCTGCATAATCATCAACATGTCTGCGTTTGACACAGATGTCGTCTGTGCCTATATTTCCAAGAGCTGTGAAAGTGTCAAATCATCTAGATACAGACATCAACAAAAACCCCAGTGTGACATCAGTCTGGGACAGGTGCCTTTTTCAAAGGTCAAATAACAACCATAACCCAAGCAATCTAGTCTATATTGATGTATTTTACCTTATTTATAGACCCACTGATAGAGATGATTGTGTCAAAACATTCCAAATATGACATTGGAAATTCCCTCTCAGATAAGATACAATATATGAGGACTACCACTTGACCATTTAGTTAGGAAATAAACTTCACCAAGGTCACAGATGCAGATCCAGATGAGTACAGAGCCAGATTCCATCTCGACGGAAGAAGCCTCCAGCAAGACTCCCTGAGGCAATCGCCTAGCTTTTGCCTTATGTTCAAAATAGCTGACAAGCTATTCCAAACAGACAACAAACCCTGTATTCCAGGCTTATTACTTATTTATCTGCTGGAACTAGCATAGCGCTTTGAGGTGGCGCAGTGAGAGTGTAAGGACTATAAATTGTGATGTTATGATTTATCCCTGTTTTCATCATTATAAAAAAGCTTAGCTGATTTTTACTATCTTCTGCAATGTTACCAATATTATGTGCACTGGATCTCGGCATTATAAAATATATATTTTTAATTACTATTAATTTTTATTAAATTGTATTACTATTACAAACTGTGTGACAAGAGTAATAACAGTGCACAAATAAGTGCCATACATCACGCACCGTCTAACCCACAGACATCTATTACGCCCCCCGGTCCCATGTGCCCCAAATCTTCGAGACTTCTTTTCACACCCTCTGCCTTTGTAAATCTCACGTTCTATTATTTCACAATGATTCATTCCTTCCTCTCATTGTGGAATGTAGGTGTCATTTCGCTCCCCCACTGTTGAGTTGAGCGATACCTCTTTTTGGGCCATATGTACGAAGACTTTTTCCCATAGACACAGAATGGGTAAAAACCTTTGCTACATCTGGCCCTTGGCTACTAAAAGACCATATTAACAAGTATTTTTTGATGCCTGTTTAGGTTGGTAGGTGACCAGATACCCAGTAGGGCAAGGGTTGGTATCAGCACTAAGCTGATTCCAACTGCCCCCTCTAATGAGTCCGTCACTCTCTCCCAGAACTGGTGAATATGCGGACACAGCCAGCAAGTATGTATAAAGGTGCTTTCGATCCCACAGCATCTGGGACACAGGGCGTCTTTCACCCTTCCAATTTTGTGTAATATTGTTCTCATTTAACACACCCTATGTAAAAGCTTCAGTTGAATAAGTCTGTAACTTGCCTTTATCGCCCCTGTGGCTGGGAAACTCGGGGCGTCCCGCCAATCATCTTCCTCATTTTCCCCAACGTCTTGCTCCCATTTATCTTTGAGATGTGCAAAAGCTCCTTGAATGTTTCACATTAATGTTCCATATGTCAGGGAAATCAGTTTCCATGTGACCCTCCCATCTAGTAGCCTGTTTTCTAGTGTGGACTTTTCTTGCATTTCTTCTTCTTTGGGGTTACTGTGTGTTGGGGCTTGTCTCAATTGTTGATATTTGAGCCATTGCATTTGCTGCATTTGGTACTCTTATGTAGGTAGGTAAAAGGCACTGCTCCATTAGCATCCCAGACATGCTCAAACACATTTATACCGATCCTGTTCCAGCCCTGGAAGCCGCAGAGAGTTACCACTCTTTGTAGCCGAGTGCCCTTCCAAAGTGGGGTCAGAGGTGCAAGCTCCCAGTTCATTTCCTTACAAAACTTTTGTCAGATTTTATGGACCACAACTGTTGCTGGACATGCTGTCTTCATAGGCTTGCTTCCGTTTAGGATGTCGATTATATAACTATATTCTCCCATCCCTCATCTATCAACCTTAATCTCTAGGTCATCAGTGTCTGCATATGCCTAGTCCTTCACTACACCGACTTGTGCAGCTTCATAGTACTTCCTAACATTGGGGATTGCAATGCCGCCCTCAAATTGGGATCGTTGAAGCGTTTTTAAGACGAGCTGTGATTGTCCCCCACTCCATAGCAGTGTCCTCAACAGGGAGTCCACCTGGTCAAAAAAGGAATTCGGCAGCAAATAAGGGTTGTTCTGTAAAACATATAGTCGAGGAGGGCGATCATTTTAAACCTCATCTCTGCTCACCCAGATGCCCAGTTATTTCAATGTGGGGAGTTCTACTCACAATGGTAGCAAGCTTCTCTGTGTCCATTCCTAATTGATGGTGAATCCCGAGATCTCTCCAATGATCTGAAATTATTCTCGGATTTGAGGAAAGGAGTCCTCTATGCGGGTTAGGTAAAGAAGTATATCATCCGCGTATAAAGAGATTCTTTCCTCCCATCCTAATCCCCCGTCCATCCCCAGATCCTCACATCGACTCTCACTAATGCAGCTAACAGCACTACTGCCAGTGCAAATATCATCTGTGAAAGTGGGCAGCCTTGCTGTGTGCCCCTACCAATGGGGAACTCCCTAGACAGGCAGCCGTTCACTTTGACCCTGGCGTAGGGCCGCTCACAGAGGAGTCGAACCCAGCTTAGATATTTCTGACCGAATCCCATCCTCTCAAGAAGATGAAATGGGAATGGCCACTCAGCTGAGTCGAATGCTTTATTTGTGTCCAAGGAGTCAATCATCCAGGGGTTCTCTCCCTCCCCTTCCTGCATACATTTTTTATGAAGGCATCTTAGATTAAGTTTGGTTGATCGGTAGGGCATAAAAACTGTTTGGTCCGTCCGATTAGATTGGAGATCACCGTGCGTAATCGTTTCGCCAGTACTTTCACAAGAATCATTACATCTATGTTGAGCAGGAGATTGGCCTATATGAATCATATTTATGGCTAGGCTTTCCCCCTTTGGGGATCAGGACACTGGTGGTGGCACAGAGGTCCGGTGGCAGAGTTGTTAATTTTAGGGACTCCCACTACATCCTTAGCAGAGGTTTTGTCACTCACCGGGCCATCCTATGTATGAGCTCCTCAGGTAGGACATTAGGGCCTTGCGCTTTCCCTGTCTGCATTTGGGCAGTTGACACTGCAACTCTAGACTTCATCAAAGCAGATTCCAAAGCAGCATGTTGGTTCAGAGTTTCCAGTGGGAAATCTCTCACTATTTCCCAAATTTCAACTTCTAACAACTCTATTCTTGGCCTGTAAAGGTCAGCCATGTATGTTGCAAAGGCTTCTGCTATTTGTTGGTTACCTCACGGGCATCACAGAGTCATTTCTGCCTGGCTGGAAATGTGGTTTCAACCTCGTATCGCAGCACCTCCCTGTATTCCATGCATTCGTTTTCCAAATTCTACATCAAAGCTCTGTGGGCCTAATGGCTACTATTCTTTCCAGTGTCTCTATGTCTCACTTTTAAGTCTTCTATGCGTTTATGGCAAATTCTTCTATACCTTATTTCTCCTGCTAGAATCACTTCCCAAAGTGTTGCCTTGTAGGCTTCCCACAGAGTGCTAGCACTTGCCACTGTGCCCTTGTGTAATGATATTTGTGTTTTGACCATTGACTCCACGCTGCACTTAGCCTAGCAGCACACCGTCACATTAGTGACCACGAGCTTCATTATGCCTATTGACTTTATTTTAGAATTAGCCACTGCCACGTTAAAAGCTGCAAGTTTTTTTCCATGACACAATGTGCTTCTTGTTCATGTTTTTATTCTACGTGTTTGTTTGCATGTTCTTTCTCACCACGGACTTAGGCTGATAAGAATTGTACTAGGACCGCAGGGAACGCTTTTGTTTTGATAGAGGGCACCTTGGGATTTTGGCCAATTTCCAATGTGTTCTTTTCAAAGCTGACCTAAAGTAATCAGCATTTTCTTTTTTAATAATAAGAGTTTCTAGAATTCTCCTCTCTTGTTTATTCAAAGTATATAAGATGCCAAGACCAGATGAACCAGGGAGTGACTCAGATCTCGGACATGCTCAGGATGCTAAGTTGTGTCATCTTTCCCGTGAGGATAATTGATCTCTCTCTCTCTCCATGATTGATTCTGGGATCTGGCGGTCTGATGCCGATAAGGAGGGAGATGACACAGATTACCCATACCTCATGGTGATGCATTTTTAATTCATTATTAGCTTTGCATTGTAATATAGATACATATATTTGCTGTGTATATTGCAGTGGAGAATCATTTGTACATGTCTTCATTTCATTGCTGTGACCATTTTTAAACGTGTGCTTCCAGCATGCTAATCTCCTCTACGAACTGTGTAGTGTGAATTAATAAATGTCTTCTTTAGACTAAGAAGCACATTCCAGAGATTTTTGTCAGTGCATGAGTGTTTCATCTCGGTCATTAGTAAAGCAAAACACCTCATTATCTTTAAAACAGTATTTGGTAGTTTTATCTAGAGCCTGCACTACAACTGAATTAGTTACCCATCATGTGGCCATTTTCTATTCTCTGGATTCCCTGTGTCTTGCAGTATATATGGTTATGTGGAGTAGGGAGTGATCCTATACACCATGTGCTAAGTACCTAACCGTGAATCTGCCCAGGGTGTCTGCAGGGTTGAGGTCTTAGTCAAACCTAGAGGACGTCGATTGTGTGTGAAAGCAGTATTACCTTTCCTGCCTGTGTATACTGTATGTCTACCAGTCCCATTGCCTGGAGGAATTCCTCTAGTTTCCCTGTTTTTGTCACCTTTTTTGTTGTCATAGTGGTTTTGTCGAGCGGGGGGAGGGTCATGTACTAGGTTGAAGTTGCCCCCGACTAGCGTAAGTGCTTGGAGGAGTCTCACAAGGAGCTGACCCAGTGCAGTGAGTGTTTGCGCCTGGAGACCAGGTATTAAGTATACATTCAGGCGTAATAACGGTTCCCTTTCCCACTCCCCGAGGACGGCTGTATAGAAGCTTGTCACGTTGGACCAGGTCTGAAGAATGTGGAAAGCCATAGCTTTCCATTTCAGTATTGCGACTCCTTGTGATCTGAGGTATATTGGGCATAGTTTGCTTCCTTGCATTTCCATCTGCCTAAACTACTGTGCTGGGTATCCATCATATTGGTTTTCTGTAGGAATACATCAGCCTTGTGTATGTTCAGGTTTTTGGTGACAAAGCCCCATTTCACTTTATGTCCAAGCCTGTTGACATTCCAGGATTTCAAAGTTAAGTCTTGGGTTTGTAAAGTAACCCTTCAGTCTGTTGGGGCTGGGTCTCTCCCCATGAGCTAGTGTGGTGCTGTTGTCCCCCCAGGGTGAGTAAGTGCTAGGATGTAATGTGTTTCGGTTGCTTGAAACACCCCCACACTACCTTACCATGCTGTGGTCCTGAATTTGCCCCCCCCAATTAATGGTACGTGTAATCCCTCATTGTGACAATCATTCAAACCAAACATGAAATGCAGTTGTGCTGGATTAGGCCTGTAGACCAGCAATTAATAAGAAAACAAATGGAGACCGAACCTCTCTGCTGGTATGCCGGCTCTCTCCCTCTCCTGGGGCGAACATCAATGTGGTGCAAATAGGGAGAAGGAGATAATGCATGAACCATGTAGGGAATGCCCTCTCCCGCTGTATGGCAGGTTGAAGTGTTTGTCATTCGTGTTCCTCGGGTCACTTATTTAGTGATACAATATGCTCTGATATCGTGGGAGAAACCACTGGTACAGCGACGCTCTTATTGTCCGACTCTGAGCCTCTGATTTCATTCCGCTTTCCCCCCTCCTCTGCAGCAATTGGTCGCCATCTGTTGTTATCTATGGGGTCCATTCTTTTTCTTAATTTCTTTCACTGTGCTTTCCTGTCCCGCCGTCATCTGGGCCAGTGTTGGGGAGGACTTACGCTGGTGTCTGCAACATCTCTTGGACTGTTGGGTTTGCCAATTGTAAGTGTGTTCCGTTATCGCCTCTGAGTCGGGCAACAGTCCTTGATGGTCTAGCCATTTCTGTGCCTCTTGTGTCGAGAAGAAGTGTGCCGTTTCATTGTGGACTACTCTGAGTTTTGCAGGACAAATGAGAGCATAGTTGAGTCCCTTTTGACGTACATTTTTTTGGATTGGCACCTCTTTGCATCTGCACCTATGTAGTGTAGTCAGGGTATATGTTGATGTTTTGTCTGTCGATTTTACACAGGCCATGCTTATGTGATATCTGTAGTATATTGTCCCGATCTCTATAATTCAATAGTCTAGCTATGATTGGTTGGGGAAATTGGCCCGGTGCTGGGGCTCTCAGTGGTATTCTGTGGGCCCTTTCTACTGAAAAAAGCAGGAAGTGCAGCCCTGTAGGGCTGTTGTATCCAACCATTCCTCTAAAACAGTTCCACCTCTGCTTTTACCGGAACTCCAACCAGGAGAATGTTATTTCTTCTTGATCTCCCTTCAACATCCTCTAGACGGTCTGTGAGAATAGACATCTCCTTTCTTAGTCGTGAGCACCTGCTTGTCAGGTATTGTACAGTTCGGTGAATCTCCTCCAGGTTTTTTCCATTTCCCTAGCTAATTCAGCAAGCTTCCTATGGTCTGCACATAGGATGGCAACTTTACGTAGCTTGTTCAGCAAACTTCCTATGGTCTGCGCATATGATGCCGATTTTGTGGACCACCGCGGCAAATTTAGTCTCAAGAATTTGTTTCTTATCCTTTATGGCAGCCTAGATTACAGACGTAAGGCAGCCAGGATGTCTTCCCCGGGATCAGCATCCCAGGTACCTCCTCCACTGCTGGTAGACCGTACGATCTAGTTTTGAGTGGCTTAGGTTTCACCATCGTGGGGACAGTATATTGCTGCTTCAAGGCTGTTGCGCCTGACCAAGGTGACAGTTAAGGATTGTGCATGCATTCAGGTCCCACCGGATTCCAGCTCCCAGTACCCCGGTAATGTCAATGTGTCAGCAGTGCTGCGTGTTACAGTTGTCCCTAGGCACCTCCATTTGTTCCTTGATTTAAGTGTGCAAGTGAGGGTCACTATGGTTTCCTGTAGTCCAAAGGATTACAGCGACACAAAAAGTAAGTGGACATTTCACTTTCGTGTCATGCAATAACCATGCGCAAGCCCATATGCATTTCTCTTGGCAAGGTGTGAAGCAGTTTGTTAGGATCCATGCTGTGCATGGTGACTAGCGTTGTATTCCCACATAGCCACAAGGTGTCGGAAAGGGGGGGTGGGGGCTGGTTGCTGTTGTGACCGGCACATTGCTAAATGCAACCCCCTCCAAGTTAATGGTCCTGGGCCTTAATTATTCCTCACCGCTGGTGCTCCGCCTCATGTGCTCCTGGTTGCTAAGTACGCAGGCCCTTTTCAGTTCACAATTACCACAGCGGCCCAGGATAATTTTCACATGTGTCTGAGCTTTCATGTGGATGGGCCTTGTCCCCAGCCGCACCTCAGGTGGTTTAGGAGGGGATCCTACGAGACAGGCCCCCACCCAGGTGTATATACACATAACCATATGAGGGAGGGGGCCAGGGATGCCAGGGAAGCTTCAATTACTGTCTGTAGGCATTCTGCTGTGCCAAATTCTTTGTGGGGCTCATGGTTGTTGTGTTCATCCAAGTCTCCACTGCAAAGAGGAGGGTTGGGAAACCTAGGCCTTTACTCTTCTCAGTCCCTGGGTTTGCTTCTTGTATGGTGGTGAACTCACGCAGGAGTACAGGCCACCGTGGTCCGGGTCGCCCACCTCTTCTGCTGTCCAACCGCCAAGTCGCGCCTCCACTCACTCTGCGCTTCTCGAGCTGGCAAAGTCCAGTCTTTTCCATCACTGTATTGATCAGGCCCGGCAATCACATGCCTCCCACGCCATCAGGCCCAGGCGCACGTGTTCAGCAGAGTCGGGGGTGTCTCTGGTCCCATAGCCCCCAGTCTCCACCTGTTTGGCCCGCTGTTAGTGTTTGTGGGGGGTCACTCCACTGTCATTTGATACTCAAGATCTGGGCAGGATATTTAGGCCCCGGGCGGTGAGCAGGACCGGAACTCAGCCAGGCATGTTGCCGCCACTGCTGTCCAGGCCACGCCCCTAAATTAACTAGTTTTAAATAAATACGTTGAAATACATATTACGTTTCTAGTTATCTTGAGTGTGTAAATCATTAATGAACGATAATTTGGATTACAACTGCACCCTGTTCGTTAAGCAGAAGCATTGACACTACCTCATTTATGTACCCAGTGGGGTTCTACAGGGCTACAATAACCTGTTTATCACATTTAGCGCTGGTGTTTTGAACTAAGTTCACTTGTGTTACCAATGGGTGTGAAAACCTTGTAGAGCTTTGCCAAAGACTCCGTTTACGTAACAGCTTTACATAACATAAAATTATAAATGGGTTACAGTGAATAACAGTGATGCTTTTCACCTTGGAGTTCTGAGTGACATCATCAAGAGCTCGAGCTCTGGTCTGTTTGTGGTCACTCCTTCAAATCATTTATCACTTGCTTCACAGCAATGTCCCAGGGACTGTTAATAGACAGACAAAAGATATGTCATGCTAGAAATAGCTGCTAGTCCTAGTAACTGGAAGTTAGACTTTGTCCAGTGAAAGCCATCTGTTATAGTTAAATTGTGAAGGTCATTGGAGATTAATTCTGTGTGAGGACAAAGGAAGCCTGGATTAACTAAAGTTGGATCAAGATGATCAGGATGATAATGTCCATTTAGCCCTTCCATTACAATTACATAACTTGGCGAGCTGCAGTAGAATGATTGTTACATGTATTCAGTTGGATGGACTCAGCCATATCTGAAATAAAGCAGACCTCCATGAGGCTGAGCTGGGATGCCATCTATGTCAGAGCCCTACTGCTTGTTCATAAGACGATATTTGGCAAAAAGTAGTAACTGTACAAGTGCATTGATGAATCCCAAATGTGGAAGCCACACTTGTGATGTGACTTTGTGTCCTCATACAAGGTAATCCACAACGTATACCAGGAGGCAAGGACAGCTAACAATCACAAGAGTCATTGTCCTGGTACGTTGTATTGGGGGCGGGTGGTCTTGGTTTTCTTAAGGGTAGGTGTAAGTCCAGCAATGCCTGTGGATTGTCTGCTTGTAAGTGACATGGAGCACACATCTATTCCTGACCACATGGTCCTTGGCAGCCCAAGACGAAGTCAAAAATACCTGGGGCCTGGAAAAATGGCCCAGGTTCCTGTAAAACTGTAAACTTCGCACTTGTATAGCACACTACTCACCCGTTAGGGTCTTAAGGCGCTGTACGCATACCGCTGGGGAACCCCTCCTGGCTTTTCCCTGTGAGGCACCCACTCCTGGACAGCCCCAGGATGAAGCCAGGCATCCAAGCGCTGTGAGGGCCGTTGTGGAGATTAAGCAAGCTATTGCCCAGAGTTGGACCCATTAATTAGATTAGGCACCGAGGTGAGAATTATCTGGTCCAAGGGAATTGAGCCCAAGACCCGCCGAGGTGAGAATTGAACCCTGGTCCCGGGCCAGATCTGTGCATCGAGGCCTGCCGCTCTAACCACTGTGCCAACCCTTCCTGCCAGAATGAAGGGTTGGGGACATGGAAGACCATTCTCTAAGAGTCCTGCATTCCAGGTGGATGCTGAGACTGAGTGGGACACCCCAGAATATACAGGTGAGGACACTGCTGCCCGGTGGGACCTACCAGTGTTGGCCAGCTGGTAAACTGAAGGGGAACCAGCCCAGGCAAACATCTGCAAAATACAGAGGGAGTGCCCTGCTTTTGAGGACCTACAGCAACAGGCTTTGGCCCAGGCAGCTGGCAACACCTCTAGTGACCACCTGATTAATTGGGAGAATGATCTCCTTTAGAGTGAGCCTAACGTTCCTGAGCTGGGAATAGCCAAGGTGCTGGTGGTCCCCCAGTGCTTTCCTACTGGGTCTGTCTCATGATACTTCTGGCAGGACATCTGGAGCAAGCAAACCGTTTGCAATTTTATTAAACCAGTTTTATTCTGCAGATAAGGGCAACCTCGGATGCATTCTGCAGGTCCTGTCCCACCTGGCAGGCCACCAGGAAGTTGGAGCGAAGAAGAAAGCCCTACTACTTCCCTTCCCTGTGGTAGGAACATATTTTCATAGGGTGGGGTATTGATATTGTTGGCCCCCTGGAAACCATGACTACCCTAGTCAACAAGTCCTTCTTGGTCTTGGTGGATCATGCCAGACGGTACCTGGAGGCCATTTCTCTGAGGATTTTTTCTGCACCTGAGTTGGCCAGGGCACTGATGGGGATATTTACGTGAATAGGCTTCCCCAAGGAGGTTGTGTTAGACTGCGGTCTGTCTACATGAAGACCATGTAGGGTAACCTACGAGTTCCGCAACACAAAAGGATGATGGGCAGAGTGCTGAAAAATGCAAACACTCACCCCCAGTCACAGATCTGGGTTTAATCCATTGTTCTTTTGCTCACCATGCCACCCCAGTTTAGACCCAGCCATATGCAAATCAGTCTTGACCCTGTTCCTCATGGGAACAGTCCAGCCCGAACTGCCAAGCCAGGTCCTCACTGGACCGGAAACAAGCATCCTGGGACCGGTTTTGGGGTTTCACCCTTCATCAGCCAGGCTAGCTTGAATCCAGTGGCACAGTGAGCAAGGGACCCATGTCTGGGCATACCCTTCCCACTTAGAGCAACTTTAGCAACACAAAAGGATGTTGGGCGTAGTGCTGAACAATGCAAACACTCACCCCCAGTCACAGATCTGGGTTAAATCCATCGTTCTTTTGTTCACCATGCCACCCCAGTTTAGACCCAGCCATATGCAAATCAGTCTTGACCCTGTTCCTCATGGGAACAGTCCAGCCCAAACTGCCAAGCCAGGTCCTCACTGGACCGGAAAGAAGCATCCTGGGACCGGTTTCAGGGTTTCACCCTTCATCAGCCAGGCTATCTTGAAGCAGTGGCACAGCAAGTTTTCCACGCCATACCCACCCCCAGACCAAAGGGCTGGTTGAAAGTTTCAGCAATACCCTAAAATACATTATTATGGGCCTACCAGACCCCATGAGGTGTAAGTGAGATGCTCTCATGCTATGCCTTCTTTTTGCTTACAGTGAAGTGCCTTAGAAGAGAGTGGGGTACAGTCCCTTTGAACTTATGTCTGATCACTCTCTGTGGGGACTGCTCAGTCTTGTCAAAGAGCAGTGGAAGCAAGCTCCAAGGAACCCCCCTCAAGATGTAGTACGCTACATCTTGACATACCGGTCCCAGATGAAGCACTTCAGGGAGGAATCCATTGAGAACCTGGAAGCCAGCCAGGAAGTGATAAAGCACTGTTATGACTATAAGGCCACTCTGGTGGAGTACCAACTTGACAAAAAGGTGTGGGTTCTGGTGCCTATGGGGCCCGAGTCTTGAGGACTAGTGGACCAGGTCCTATGATGTCAGGGAGCAGAAGGATGAGGTCACCTACATGATGGACCTGAAGACATCAAGGAACCCCTGAAGAGTCCTGCATGTAAACCACCTCAAAACTCACTTTGAGAGGTCCAAAGTAACCATGCTTCTATTGATGAACGATCAGGTGGAAGAGTAGAGTAAACCCCTCCCTGACCGCCTGTCTTCCAAGGATAAGGATGGGTCAATGGAAGGAGTCTCTCCTACCTTGACCCCTGAGAAATAGAGATACTCTAGCCTCTTGATCGGGTAGTTCGCCTCCCTCTTCTCAGATACCGCAGGGGACACCACTTGGTGCACCCATTATATTGTCTCCGAGGGCAGCATGTTTGTCAAAAACTAAATTTACAGGCTGTCTGACAAATCGATTACCAGTATTAAAAATTAGGTATCCAAAATGTTAGAATTAGGGGTGATTGAGCATGTTACTAGCACAAGATCCAGTCCAGTAGTTCTAGTACCCAAGGCTACCCCACTGGACCCCACACAAGAACTCCGTTTCTGTGTAGACTACAGGGGGCTTAATTCATTCACTAAGATTGATGCTCATCCCAACCATCGAGTTGATGAGCTCATCTACCAGTTTGGACTGCTAAGTTCCTGAGTAGGTTTGAATTAACGTCAGTGTACTGGTGCCTGCTGGCTGTTTTGTGAGTCACATGACCAGGTGTAGCTAACAGTTAGTCTTTATGTATCGCTCCCAAACAGTGGGACAAAGAGGAATAGTAGATGGCAGGATGGGCCATCTGACCTGATGAGGGGGAGTATCTGTCATCTACTACACTTGCACATCACAAAGGCTTCTCCGAGCACACTCACAAACTGTTTTGACACTAGTCTTTTCTGACCCACAGACAAGCAGGACCAGGGCTGGGAAACAGGAAATTCCAAACTTTTCTGAAGAAGGAAACCTCCAGAACCTTCTCCTACTTGAAAGTGGGCACAAGGTATAAATAATGAACATTCAGATCCAACTCTTCTATGGAAGACTCAGAAGGACTGCTGTGTTGCTCTGCAAGAAGGGCTGCTACTCTGTTGCACTGCTGCCTTGCTGCCGGAGTGAGAAGGACTGGGCCTGCATCTTGATCCCAGGACCAACTGAGTAGTCCTGGGATCAAGGGCAATGGCTAGTTGGAAGGTCTTGTTGGCAGGCCTTCTAAACAGAGGCTCAGGGAATGAAAAGACTCCAAGCATCTTGAACCCAGCACCTGGATTCTACTTGCTGTGAATCTTGCCCTTCAAGTGTTTCCACTGAGTCCTGGACTCCTGGAAGTGGGCCTGAAGTACCTTAACTCCTGATTTGCAGAGTGTTGTGAGATCCTCCAATCTTGAAGGTACTCTACCAGCCCAGCTGTGGTTGTGTAATTAGAATCAACAAGAGTGCAATGCATCTCCGTGCAGCCGCATTGGAACATTTGTTAGACAAATGTTCACTTGGAAGAGTCAACTAGAAGAATTTTAAAAATATCTGTGGACACTATAAATAAAGCTTTAAAAGTGGCATTGAACAAAAGAATTGAAAATCTTTCCTGAAGTGTTATCAGGAGAACCTTTAGGAAAGAGAAAAAGCACAGAGACTCTTGGGAGAAGCAATCCTGATAGAGTGTCTAAAGACTTTTTAAGCTACTGTCTCTTTATCATTGTACCCACAAACAATGCCTGGAATGAAAGCAACAGATCAAACAGGATAGACTATTATTAAGCTGTACAGAGCAATCACATCTTGTGTATGTTCTAGAAATGTTGCTGAATGTTCAACTTTGCACATACTCCTAATGAAACGCAAGCAATAGCAAAAAATGTGTTAAGTGAATACTTGCATGTTCATTATTTTATGCATTTTTAAATAGTGCGAACGTACCCCTCGTAGGCATCAGAGCACTTTACATGAGTTCAAGAAGGCGAATATAGATAACAATCATCATAAAAATAACTTGTAAGCAACAAAAATTCAACAGTTCATAGCAGGGGAGAAGTCTGAAAAAGGATTCAGAGAACTGATCATAGGTTTACTCAAAGTGTCTCCCAAATAGGGGGATTTTCAAATCTTTTTTTAAATGTGGCAAGACTCCAAGTTGTGGTAAGAGGTGATCTGAAGGAGTTCCAGATCCTTGTTTCACTGCCAAAGGATGCCTGTTCTGTAGAGTGTTTGCCTGAATTTTGGAGGCTCCGGCATTAGGGCTTCAGCATTTCTCGATCCCTGAGGAGTGCCACAGATTTACAATTCACCAACCAAGTAGCGGAGAGCGGTATTGAGGAAGGTTTTTATGGATGATGCTTGCAGCCTTAACTTGGGTTCTTCTTGATGGAAAAGTCATTCTAGTTTGTGGAGAATAGGGGAAATGTAATCACATTGTTTTTGACCTGACCCTTAGCAAGCAGATGCATGAAGCACTGCTTTCAGGGGTGCCTGGTGTAGTCTGGAAAACCTGAGAGGACCGAGTTTGCATAGTTCACTTTAGAGCGTATCAATAATTGGATTATTGTTTTCAGGTCCTGTTGAGGAATTAACTGAATGATGTTCCATAGCAATCTAAATTGGTAGAGGGCACTCTTGATCATTTACAAGATTTGCTTCTGAATGCTAAGGCAATTGTTAAGATTTAGCACTCTCCATGGTGGCCAGTTTGGAGTTCAGGGGAGAGAAGGACACAGCCTCTGTTGGGAAGGGAGGCTGGATTTGAGATGCAAAGATATTCCGTTTTTGTTTGGTTGAGTTCCAGAGGGTGGTTGGCCATCCACTTTTTAATACTATCAAGGGCATTGACGAGTAGGAGATTGTTGTTCAGGCAAGAAATCTTAAGGATTGGTGACAGAATTGCACAGATATTCAGAATCTGACTAAGTGCCTCAAGATTAAGAATAAAGAAAGTTGGAGATGGGCTTAAGCCCTATGGAACCCCTGGTGTTACCTCTGTCTTGCTGAAGAGAGAGCTTCCTATTTTAATATTAATGATCATTTAGACAAACATGAATCAAATCATTTTAGGAATGCATTATTGATTATCATCTGTTCTTTCAGGATGTTAATCAGAGCATGGTGGTTGACTGTAACAAAGGCAGTTGTGAGGTCCAGAAGCACAAGTAGGCAGAAGTTACCCGAGTCAAGGAAACGGAGAGAATGATCCGCAATTTGTAGAATGGCCATGTGACGGGTGTCTTCTGTTGAAGCTGCCCCCCGGTACCCCAGGGGCACACATCCGAGTGCGGGAGGCCCCGGGGAGCCTTTGAGGATGAACACGTGTACCCAGAAGCACTTCTGACGACTGCGGGAGGACGACGGACGTCCAACCATCAGGGCTTTTTATGGAACCCCTCCGTCATTCAGGACAGGAACCACCGGAACAGGACGGCGTCTCCTGGAGACCTGGCGACGCCAGTAAAGAGGAGGATCGTGACCAGTAGAAACCGCAGAGAGCCAGGAGGAAGCATGCGCTGAAGCCTGCCACGCTCTGGAGAGCGTGGCCATACCAGGTACAGGAAGCGGGTAGATAATAGGAAAGGTTAGGACGGGATAGGTTTTCTGTTTGTTTAAAAAAAAAAAAAAATTATTAGCGCATTTGGGGATTTCTTTTGTATGGAGACTTTGGGATTCGGGCATGGCATTCTAATTACGGAACAAGCACACACAATCCTCGTGCTTGCTCCTTGAGGCTACAACAGTGTTGTTATGTAATTGTCTGTTTTTTCACTTCACTTATTGTTTGTTGAGTACTCGTGGGTCGGGAAAATACCCTGAACTCGACTGACTTGGCAAGAAAGCCTGTTACATTATTGGTTATTGGTATTTGTTCCCAATTCAATAGGTCTGATATCAAGTAGTAGTATAGAACACCTTTATTTTGTTCTAAAAGCCTCAAGCAAACTCTAGATACAGTAAGCTACACATTGTGATAAATCATTAAGATAAAAAGGAGAAAGTCCTGTAAACAGACAGAGCGAGAGAGGAATAAAGAGAGAAAAAGACGAGAAGAAGATAAGAAGAAATATAGGAAGGGCAGAGGGACATTATGAAGAAAGAATAAGAAAGAGATACTAGCAACAGGAAAGAAAAGAAAAGAGGAGAGAAGAAAAGAAAGGGAGTCCGACAAACGACAGAAGGGAAAAGAGAAAACGGGGTGTTCTTCTTTCCTTTACATGCTCCTCCTGGTTGGACCCTGGGAAACGAAAAAAGACAAGAGCACAAGCGTGAAAACCCAAAGAGAAGACAGAGAGAAGGAAGAAAACAAAAAACTATCAAAGACGTTGTGTTTTATTTTTTTTCTCTCAACAAACCCACCATTGACTTATGAATACACAATAAAACTCTCATGAAAATATGTTTGGGTCCCTCCATTCTCTGACGCCTCCCCTCACATGCCATTTCAGTGCTTCAGGTTAACTGAAACCAGATTAGAAGAGGGGGGCGTGGCCAACCACACCAACATGGTGGACGCATAATCCTGAGGCTCTGTCGGGGCCTAACAGAATCCTGCTTGAATCTACTCCCCCTTTGAGTCAGTAGACCTGGCTGTGCCGAGGGATACTGAGGCGCAGACGAGGAGTGGCCGGCTAGCGCCTGGGAACTCGGAGGCGCCCGCGGAAAACTTCAGGAGTGGACCTGGGCGTGGCTGGAGGCCTAGCCCGGACGGGCCCGCGAGGCGCGGCGGCACCTTGCTGTGCTGCGGAGGTGGGACGCTGATGCGAGGAGTGGCTTGCGCTCCCGGAAGGCTTCTGTCATGCCCATGCCTGCCGGGCTGGCTGGAGTGCTTCCCCTGGCCCATGGTGATCAGAGTGATTCCGCGGCAGCGGCAGCCCGGGGCCGGGGCCTCCCGGCTGTCTTAACCCACGGGCGCAGCAAGAGGAACAGAGTGGGGCCCACAGAGGAGTGCCGACTTTGACCGGCGCGCTGGAGGAGACTCCGGGCTTATAGTGGTGATCCCTAGTGCGCACGATTGATCTAGGAAGAGTGGCACGAGGTCAGGAGTGGAGCAGCGGCACTGTGTGGGGCGCCGGCGACAGGACCTAATCTTGGGCCCGACCTGCCGTTGGATACCGGCGGAGCCGCGGAGGTACCTCAATAGCTGCATTTTGGTGGTTTAAAACGAGACCCCTGGAGGCACAACTGGACGGATGTTGCGGCCCGGCCCGGGGGAGTGCTATCACTTCTGGTAAGCCGGAGGCCTATACTGGAGAGGACAGACTGGGCTGCTGGGGCAGAGCCGACGCAGCGGCAATGAGGGAGAATCAGATTAGACCCATATCCCAGAGGCAAGCCGACCACGGCCCTAGGGGGAACCAGGGGAGTGCACACTGTATGGCAGATTGGCAGCCTGTCCTGGGCCGCGGTAGTGAGTTAGAACGCGCCCGTAGGTGAAAGATGGAGACCCGCGGAACTGAGAGCACAAGAGCACAATTCCGACTTGAACAAGGCCTTGCCTGGATGGTGCAGAGTGGAGGTGCCTGGCCTAGGGGCAGAGAGTAGTACCATACAACGCCACAACCGCCGGGGTCATACACATAGGCAAACCTCGAAAACAGTGCCTATGGTCGGAAGACGACTGGTTTGTTGTCACGCCCCCCTGATGGGCGCTCAGGCTGGAGGCCTATACTGGAGAGGACAGACTGGGCTGCGGGGGCAGAGCCGACGCAGCGGCACGAAGGGAAAATCGGTCTAGACCCATAACCCTGAGGCAAGCGGACTACAGCCACAGGAGGAACCGGGAGAGTGCACACGGAGTGGCAAATTAGCGGCCAGCCCTGGGCCGCGGTGGTGAGTCCGTGGAACGCGGTGGAACGCGCCCGTTGGCGAGAGACAGAGGCCCGCGGAACTGAACGCACAACCCTAACTTGATTAAGACCCTGCCTTGACAACGCGGAGCGGGGGTGCCTGGCCTGGGGGTGGAGTGCAGTACCATACAGCGCCACGACAGCTGGGGTCATACACATAGACAAGCCTTAGAAACAGTGCCTGTTCGTGGAAGACGACTGGCTTGGTGTCACGATCTCCTGAGGGGCACTCTTGCCACTTCACTGAAGAAAGACAGTATCGGGATGGCGCCTGATTTGTGCTGCTGATTGGTGCACCCCTAGTCAGAGTCATTGGAAAGAAACGCATTATCAATGCCGTAGAGAACAGCTGGAGGTGATCTTATAAGCCTAGGGACGAGACACTGAGTAATCTCCCACCTGTCTGACAATTGAAGTACGATCTACATGTCCCAGATGACACCAGGCTCAGGGCAAGAGGCAAAAATCAGGGCCGTAACACCACCAGAGACTACGACAAAGAGAAGATGGAGGACCCCGCACAATCCACGGTACAGACCACCCTTGACAAAATCCTAGGTGCAATAGAAGACATAAAACCACTCTGAGACATGACATCAACCAGGTAGTGGTCGAACTGGGTCTGCTGAGAGCCGACCCCCACAAATTAGCGGACAGAGTGAAAGACACTGAAACTACACTGACAGAGCTCGCACCGAAACAAGATAACCTCGCCGCCACAGTCCTACACCTAACTGAACGAGTGCAACAACTAGAGCGTAGGGTAGAGGATGCAGAGGGGAGAAGCCGCAGAAATAATATACGGATCGTGGGTCTTCCTGAGGGCGTAGAGAAACCAAATATGGTAGAGTTCCTTGAGGAATGGCTGCGCACGGTCGTGGCCCCGGAGCTTCTTTCGCCATTCTTCTCCCTGGAGCGGGCACACAGAGTCCCCTTGCGCCCACTGCCACCAGGAGGGCCACCAAGGGTGGTGATAGCCAAATTAATGCACTACAGGGACAGAGATATCCTACTCCAAAGTGCCAGAGAGACTGGACCATTCAAAGTCGAAATGCCACGGTAATGCTGTTTCCCGATTTCACTATGGAAGTGCAGATGAAGAGGGCCTCTTACACGTCGGTGAAGAGGACACTCCGAGAAGCTGGGATACAATACTCTCTTCTCTTTCCGG